>NC_048443.1:11754113-12078546 GCF_004353265.1 Vitis riparia
TGACTCCACTGATAAATCGGCCCCAAATAATTTTTCTTAAAACCCAGAAAGAAAAAAAAAAAAGGGCTCCCAAATCAGCATTAAGTCGATTGGAAATGCGTGAATAGAGACAAAACAAGGCTGAATTGATAGAACAAAGACACGGGGATCACTATATAGATTCCTCTAAAAGAAAGCAGCTCCAGACACCCAAAACATCTTTTTCCATTCAATTGAAGTGACAAACTCATATGGAATAAAACAGAAAAACAAAAACAGAAAGAATCTTGAATGATTGATAATAGGATTTAAAAGATGGGCCAAAAAGATGGAGTTTGTACCTGAGCGAAATGGAGCTGCTTTTATGTTAAAAGACTTGATGGCGACTCCGGTGATGCAGCCTGGTTTCCGACGATGAAGGCAGTTGTTTCTCCTGCCGGCGATAGAGAAGATGGACGGCTACCACAGTGGCGGATATTGAGAAGACGAATGTGGATTTGGCCACGACTGATGGCGCCGCAGGGGAATGAGTAACTCTGTAATCTTGCCTCTATTTTTTTTTCATTTTTCCTTTTTTTTTCCTTTTTATTATTTGGAATTTAATTTTTCCTTCTTTTTTTTTCTTTTTTTAAATTTTAAGGGTATTTGTCTTTGATAGAACTACAGGGGGAATGATTACTTCAAGTACTTCAAATTTTTTAAATTTTGCTTTTTTTTTTTTTCTTTTCTTAATTTTAAGGGTATTTGATAGCAAGGGAATGATTACTTCAAGTACTTCAAATCCCGAAAATGTTCCCTCGGCTATGCTTAGTTCCAAAAAATTTGAGGGAGAAAAATAAGGCGAAGAAATATAAAAAATAAAAAATAAAAAATAAAATAAAAAATAAAAAATAATTTAATTTTAATAAATTATTTTTATATATTTCTTTAAACTCATTTCACTTCTTTTTTATTATATAAAGATTAAATAATTAAAATATATATCAAATTTTTAAAATTTTAATTATATTTTATTTTCTTTTATAATTTTCATAGTAAAAGTAAATATGAAAAAACCATTTTTTTAACATTTTGTTTCTTTAATATTTTCCAAGACCAAATATAATCTTATTATTATTATTTTCATAACCATCTCATATTAAAGTAATCTATAAAATAATTAGAATAAAATTTTATATCTAATTAAGATTATATTTATAATTTTTAAAGGACATGAGTTATTTTTGAAATTTAGGAATTGTTTTATCTTTTCAACATAAATATTCTTACTTGAGTGTGGAACACAAGATTTTAATTAATAATATTATGCTTTTGTTGTGGTATATAGTAAAGAAAAATGAGTAATAGTGCATTGATATTTTTATATGCATCCACATAATCATAAACCCTTTCTTTAGAGATTTTTTTTTTATTTGGAAATCTATTTTTATTGTTATTTAAAGTCATTATTTAATTTATTTCTTATTTATAAATAATTAAAAAAAAAATGAGTGACTCTCAAAATGGAAAGACAAGCTTATTGAAGTCAAGTTACTCAATAAAAAGTATTAGTCACCACATTGAGTCCAAAATAAACTCGACCATAACTAGGGATCTCTATCGTATTAGGCCTAAAGCCTAGGTTAAGTAGTAATCTTTAGTCAAGAAACAACATGGATAGGACTATTATGGCTTATAGTATCTAGGTTTGTCAACCTCAAGGATCCACTCATGAAATATTGTCAAGGAAAAGTGAATTTTTACCTAAGTACTAGTTCAAAAGATTAATTATGGTAAAAGTGAATTTTAAAAGCAATTTATAAAACTAATTAAGAAAGCGACAAATTGATTAAGATTCTCATGAATTATATGGAATATCCACAATTTGGTGTCAATATTAAGATTTGGTGTTGATCAATACGAGTTCTTTAACTCAGAATTGTATTCAAATCCAAGTTTTCCTCTATGGATTGATATATAAACGTTATCAGGTTAATAAATGTAATTCGGATTTTAAGTATTCAACAATAGGGTTCCACTCCTCTTGTCCATAGGATTTTAGGATAGATAACAATAGCATAAATTGAGTTAATTAATAATCAAGGATTTCGAAGTATCACTAGTACCTTAATAAGGATCTATCATATACGTTCCTAATCCAAACTATAGAGTGTCTATATCTCATCATTTCGAACTCCAACTTTTATTAAAATTCATTCATATTTTCATCTACCCATTGTTCTTGTTTCATCTTAATCCTAAACCATCATGCTTCAATCTCGAAACAACTATTTAGTCACTCATATGTATGTCACACATGCACAATCGATAAGAACAGCTTAAATAAATATATATTGATCAAAGAAATCAAAATTTATTATCAAAAACAAAGAAAATTGAATCAAACTTATTGTCTTTTCTCTACATAAGCATAAACTTTGAAAATTGATCTCTTTTTTTTTTTTTTTTGACCTAAATCTAAACTCATTTTTATAAACTAACCTTATACAAGACATGCGACACCTCCTAATTGGCTATTTATTCCAAATATATATATATATATATATATAATTATCTCAAAAATATGTAGAAGTATGAGTTATAAATGTCTAGGATTAGTTTCGAGAATGGTCCTTAGTTCAAAAGGTTGAGTTCCAAATTTTGCCCCAAAGTTCAAAATAAATTTCAAATTGGAGAGTGTGAGTTTGAAATGAGCTTTTGTCAATTCAAAATCCCTTGTTGGTTTTGAACTCATGCACTAGTTATCTCCTAATTTACATACTCTAATTAGAAATGTTTTTCCAAATTCAAATTGAGTCACTAATATTGCTCCTTTCACCTTTATGTGCTTGTTCTGCATGCTCTTGTCCTTGAGTTAGATCAAGCTCCAAACTTGTTCCTCCATGATTGAACATCATCTCCTCCCTCTCATTTGCGTGCTTTTGTCTTTACTCCTTGACTTAACCTTGAGTCTCATGCCTTTGCCTTTGCTTTTGTTTTTTTTATACTTCCTTAAGTTTTAAACCTCTTTTCCAAGCTTGGTTGAGCTCTCCTTCCACCCTAGTTGATGAGAATGCACACTTTCCATCTGTTTTACTCTTCTATCCTACCTTACAACTCAAGAAAGAAAGTTAATTCCTTGATTGAAGAGTCAACATGTATTTAAGGTAAAGTTAATGATTTATGTCTTTATTATTGTATAATTCACATTATTTATATACCTTTACGGCATAAATTTGACACCAATCATCCCCCTTAACATAAACTTTGCTAGTTCCTAGTAAATAAATAGAATAAAACATAAATAAAATTAATGTAATTGATGAAGGTATAGTAACTTAATATATTCCACCCACTCACACCTAAAGTGAAGTTTGCACCTAACCAAAATAGAGTTGCATCTATTGTAATAGACAGTTGCAACTCTAATCATGGAGCCTTGTTTTAGAAGATGAAGGCAGTTGTTGTTTCCTACCATAGATTGGATTTGGTGATGATAGATGCACGACCTTGTTGTCTTATTTCTTTTTATTTTTTTCATTTTTTTTAGCTCTAATACTTGGAATTAAAATTTTAAGATAATTTGATTGAAAAGGGAATGCTAAATTTAGTAGAGAAATAACCTTTACTTTTTGAAATCATTTTTTGAAAATATTCTTTTTGATAATAATAATAGTAATTCATGTGAGGTGGCCTTTTTTCCTTAAAATTTGATTACACTTGAAATTATATTCACATGCTAAAATCATTTCAAAGTTGAAATATCAAACATTATTATTTAAAATTAGTAGTAGAGTATTAATTTTCATAACATTTATTGAAACATAATGCATGTGCCATCAACATATAAATATAATTGCTTATAGCCTTAAATATAAAATTTTGATCCATATTTTCAAAATGTGAATGATGGTTTTTATTACATATATAAAATGAGTTTTTCACTTATTTTAAGTTATATTTGATTAACCGAGTAGAATGGAATATAATAGAATATAGGTATTCTAGGATTTGATATTCTTGGATATTATATCTAATTGATAATGATATCTTAAGATGTTATGTCTAGTGAGATACATTATTCATACTGGTATTTTATATGTGAAAAATAAATCTCAAAAATCTTAAGTTATTTTTCATATAAAAAATATATTGCTTCTTGATCTTTGGTATTTCAAATAATATATATATAATCTTTCTTGTATTTAGAATTATTTGAAGATCTCTCTATAATTTATTTTTCAATAAATAATTTTTTATTAATAATTAAAATATTCAAAATTTTATAAATAAACAATATTATATTTTTGAACCAAAGATTTCATTCTTTAATTAAAAAAAAATTCATAGTGTCACTAACATGAAAAAGAATAAAATAATAGAAGAGATCGAGCGTATGAGAGAAGAATTTATGATCATGAAATAGGTATATTATTGTATCTCTTATCTTATCTCATTTTATATCCAATATGTCAAACATAGTTTTAGTCCTTTTAATTTTCTTGTAGTAAATAATAAGAAAAAAAAAGCCCAATATGGTGGCATTTGTGCTTTTTGACCGAATTTGAATAGAACATAACTTACATTTAAAGAAAATTGAATGTTATTAAGTGTTTTGTTAGTTTGATTTTTCTTGATTTCTAAATGTTGTCAAATGGAGGCACCCGACTCAAGTATTGGTAGCCAAAGACTCAACGTAACTTATGTCCACTAGGTCTAACCCACCTTTCTCAGGTAATTGAAAAAGGGCTACAATGGGTGTACCCATTTAATCCTTTTTGAGGCTATAACCTTAGCCTAAACATGTGTGGGAAGCATGGTTTTAAAAACCGGACCGGACCGGCCAGTCCGACCGGTTGAACCATCGACCGGTGAACTTTCCGGTTCGGTCCGTTTCAATGAACCGTTTGTGGTCAAACCGGGATTGAATCGTTCAAACCGACGGTTGAACCGTCGAACCGGACAAACCGTCCGGTTTTTTGCAAACCGGTTACACCTTAAAAACAATTTTTTGTTAAACATGAAGGGCCCATTCCAGGCCCAATCTAAGGTTTTCCTTTAAGGCCCCCAGACCTTGTCCAAAGAAAACTTAACACTTTATATGGGCCATGCCCACAGAAGCCCAAGTTGCTGCCCTTTTTTATTTTACTACACTTCAACATGGACCATGCTTCCGGGCCATGCTTTCAGGCCCAGCTTGCTGGCTTGATGGAATTGTAGGCAAGTGGGAAGCTATTTATAGAGCACATGGAGCACACAAAATTCATGTGCTTCCGATGTGGGATTGGGAATAAGACTCATGGGAGGAAAACATTGCCTCTTGAGGCATGGACGCACGGAATTTGATTTTGTTTCAAATTTTTATCATATAAAATCTTTAAAAAAAATGTAAATATTTAAATTCATGTTTATTTTTATAATAATAATATAATAATAATTATAAAAAATAATATAAATTAATTAATATAATAATTTTAAAACAATAAAATACAAAGACAAAAAGATAAAATTAAATATTATAAATTTTTTTATCTCAAATATATATTCTTTCTTAAATATTACATATTTCTATTTAATCAAATTTAAAATATTAAACTTTATCATTTAATTTAATTTAATATACCAAATATAAAAATCAAACATTATTAAAATTTGTAATTTTATATATTTTTAATTTTTATAATTATTTTTAATTTTATATAATATATAAATTATATATTTAATTATTTATTACATCACCGGTTCAATAGCGGTTCGACCGCCGGTCCGACCAGTGAACCGTGAACCGGTAACTTTTCCGGTTCGATCACCGGTCCGGTTTTTAAAACATTGGTGGGAAGTATAAGCCAACTAATCCGATTTTGATGACAATAAAATGAAAGATTAATATTTAATCCTTCTACTGAAGTGTTTGGTAGATATATAATTTTTGTAACATTAATTAAAGACTCCAAGAAGGGGACATGTTCATAGAGGATAAATACAAATAAAGACTTTATGATCTTTTAGCGTTAGAACTTTATGTGAAGCTAGGTAAGTTTGCAATCAAATAAAGATAATTTTTTTTAATAAAAAAAATAGCCATTAGCACTAAAAGTTAAGCTTCTGAACTAAAATTATTCTCATTCTTAAATGATTTTCTATGAATTATCTCACATGTAAAAAATTATGAAATGATTCATAAAAATAAGATTCATTCCTTCAAGGATAAAACCTGCAAAATTAAAAAATTAAGTTGAACTAAACTTGAGTAATAGGACTCCTTGTGTGCAAGATTAAAGTGCACCAACATGGGTAGTCGATTTGTCCCATGTGGGTTGGCCCCCAATTTGTCGAGTTCAATAGTGGCTAATGGTTGTGTGTGCGCAGATCTATAAATATATAACCCATGGGCTATATATAAAAAAATAAAAATAAAAAATAAAAAATAAAAATCATGCTCAACAAGAAAACCCTATCTTAAACAATGAATCAATCATCAAAAATAAAAATAAATTGATGCTTAATAACCAAATCAAACCATATGTGATTTGAAGACATAGATTCAAGCACATTTGATGGATTTCAATAAAGCATTTCATCCATGGGAACTTATCTACCTGAAGAGGGTAGGTTTTCTAAGGCAATGGAAGATGATCGAAGTGGTGGTGGTGGTGGTGGTCATTGGAAGGGTCACTGGCAATAGGAAGCCATAGTTGAAAGTAGAGGTGTGAAATGAAGAAGAGATGTGAGCCAATGAAAATTTCCCTCACTTTTTCCATTGCTTTTTGCTCTTATTTTCCTCAAATTCCTTAATATTTTCTTTAACATTCATTTCTATTGTTTCCCCTTCCATTTGTCATGTCATCCAAATCGAGGAAAATGATTTTTCTTAGCATGTTTTTTTTTCTTCCTTAGAAATTTTTGGTAACCAACCATATCTTTTGAAAAAACTAAAATTCTTCAAGGAAAATACTGGAGATTTTGTTCCACCAGTTTTTGGATACAAAGATAGACTTCTCAATATAGAAAATAAGTTCCTACATCCAGAGAGAATTTTTCAAAAGAGGAGAGGACCCCATTTGTGTTGTCTATGATTTTCTTTTATAGGCCTTCTTCCCTTATAGGTGTAGGTTATTCTTATGAAAGGGCAGACTTTCTACAAGCTTTTTTGCAAGCTTTTTTAGCCTTATTGTGCATGGAGCCAAGTTTAGTTGACTTTCTTTCTTTAGCATCAAGTCTTCCATTGAGGAGTACTCAAATGAAGGTTCTTAATGGAGGTGGGTGTTTTTTGGTAGCTTTACTGTGATTTTTTTAGTGAGCTAATTTTTGTATCTTCATTGCCCTCTTAGCCTTCACTTCTTCTACACAAAAGGGTTGAAGAGTGGAAGCTCTTTCTTTAAGAAATAATGGTTATTCGAGTGGTTGCTTCTTGTGTTGGTCTTCCCTTTGAAAGAGTAGACTTGAAATGCTAAGTTCGTTTTGAGTTTGGGTCAAGCACAAGTTCTATTGGATAGTTCCAAGTGGATGTAGTTCGGATTGAGGATGATGATCTATCCAGATTTGATCGTTGAAGAGATTTCTTTCCTTGTCAATAGTCTTCTTCAATTTTTTGGTCTCATGCTTATTTGTCTTCTGCTTCACTTAAGTGTCAAGCATTGATCTAATGAAGATGCCAAAAAAGTTAAGCTAGTGTTAAGGTAGTTCCAGGCGTTATAGTTGGAATTGTTGGAGAAGTATATGATGTAGTTGTCAGGGGCTTAGCTGGTGATGACACAATTCTTTTGAGATCTGCTCATGATGAGGTCAAGCCTTCGAAGAATTACAAGATTCCTCTAATATTTTGTGTTATTTTTCGTGGGCAGGCCTATGTCTTGATTTTTGTTGGGAATGGTGACATGAAGAAGTCCTTTATGTTTGATTCCCCACTTTTTCCAAGGGTCTGATGTTGGTTGATGAGGCTTGCGTATCTTTCTTTTCTCTAACTCGTAAGCGTTGGGGATTCCAATTATTAGCTTACCATGTTTGATGACCAAGATAGGGCGGGTACTATGATCGGAGTAGTTTGAGAGTCTCTCAAGTTGGTGGTTAAAAGAATCAAATAGTGATACAATTCTTCCTACCTCACCTACAAGCATAAGGTTGATGTGCCTTTGTGTCAAGAGTTTTAGATAGAGCTAAGCTTTCTAGTGGTGAGGGCATAGAGCATGACCCTCTTACACTTGCCATGACTCCTACACTGAAATCTCCTAGATGATGGTAGTGTTTGCCATGATTTTAGTCTATTGTGATGGGATTTTGCTTGTAACTTGTTTTAGACAACGCTTAGGAATTCAAATTTGCATAGTGTTTTTTACTTTGTCAGTATTCATGTGGTAATTATGCATGTTTAATGAGATTGGGAAAGCAATTGTGAGTTGCTACAAGCTTTGGACCCTCTCCTTTGGCTAGGGGGTAAGGTCAAACTATGACCAAGACCTTTTATTGAGGTGACTAGTCCTTTGTGTCAGACCATGCACATGTCTTGGTTACCCTGCAAGATGATCATAGCTCTAAGTTTATAGACTAGGCAAACTCTGTTTTAAGGGTAAGCTTCTCGTGGGAGCTATCTTCTGGTGTTGGGGCTTAAGCACAGTCTATGTAAGACTTTTCCTAGAGGTTGCATGTCCAGTGTTTCCCAGTCTCATGATTTTCATTTAAGCAAGCATATACGCAAAAGTCAATGCAAAGTGTTGGTTTCATTGAGATAGTTACAACAGTTCAAAACAAGTTGCATGGATTAAGCATAGTACTTTTTTAGATGAGCTTAGTTTTATGGTTTAGGCATTTTATTACCATCAAGTCGGAACTGCAAACACATTTTTTATGAGGTTCTTTTGAATACTTGTTTTAATACCTATAAGAATCTCGACCTTTTGGTTGTAAGTTCCTGTTTATTGTTGTTGATAGATCAGCATTGTGATCAATGTTCCTTTGCATCTAGTTGAGTAAGTCCATAAGATGGCTAAGGGTTCTTTGACCTTTCTTTCCTTGAACAATTTATTAGGGGCAATATATGCTTTAGCAAAATAATTATTTTTTCATATGACTTCTTCGGATTTTGAAAGGTTAAACCCCATCAAAGAAGGTTTTAAGAAAAATACCCAATATAAATTGCTCATATAAAGGTAGTTGTGAATGTACCTTTTTTTTTCTTACCAAGGGAAGAGATTTCCCATGACTAGCATCTTTACACTGTGACTTGATTGTACTCACTGGAAGCATTCGAAAAGAATCATACCCCAAGCTATGATATCGAGTACACAAGTTGGCCCATCTTTGGCAGAGGAGAGCTAACTTCGAGACAAACTTTATTAAGGTTGATACAGTTATCACATGGTCCCCATTCTTATTCTTTCTTAGTAATATTTTGTTGTTTCCGATGTGTTCTTCTCATCTAAACTAGGTTAGTTTAAGAGGTCAAGTGATAATTATGTTGTCCTATTTGCTTAACCTTTCTACAAAGTTGTCTCAAGTTGAGGTGGAGTTGGAATTTGAGCATAATATCATTGTCAAATCTCAATAAGAAACTTCTTAATTTCAAAGTCATTTAGGAGAGCACAAGTCTCATTTCGTTTAAAGAAAAAGAAGAGCTAGATGATCTTCTTATGGAGACTAGGCATGCCAAGGTGTTATATGGGAATGAATTTGCTTTGTTCATAGAAAGGGTGAACTAAAGGGTTAGAAGACCTTTATAAAGAGGTGTTCAAGTAGCTGACCAACAATATTTTAGCTTAAGATGAACGACACTAGAATAAGGGGTACGTCACGGGTTGGAACAAGGTGCACTTGGAATTAGGCATTGAATCTTTCAATTCTTTTGAGTTTGATTCCAATAGTAAATCTGATGGATCTTCCAGGTACTTTTCTTATAGATGATTTGTCATTAGGTATAACCAAGTTTGACTTGGAGGTAAGTTTACTAGTTGTCCTCACCTTTTACTTTGTTTTCAAGAAGTTCTGTGTTAAGTGACCTTTTTCTCAGGAGTTTGGTTAGGCTAGAGATCAATTGGGGGTTGGGAAAGGTAAGGTTACTTCTGGAAGTTCTGCTGTGATGGATAAAGTTTCCTTAGAAACCTCAAGGATGAAAAAGAAAAACCTCTTGACAACTCACATATTTGGCGATTGTTTTCATGACTGATCAATGACACTACTAAGTCAATAATTGATATCCAAAAATTTTAACTACCTTTTTCCTAGCTTGGGCATTTGATTGTAAAAAGGAGATATCATTTCCACAAAAGGTTGCTTGAGAATAACATTGTAAGGTGTGTGAGACTTTTTCACCAAGGAAGAGATTTTAGTTCTGCTTTTGCTTTGAGGTTGAGCTAATCTAGGCATTGGAATATTCTTTATAAGAGCCTATAGTTCTAGTCGAAGCCATAACTTCTTCATTTGTTGAAAACAATTGTCGTTTGCATCAATAAGTATCTACCAAACCAATTTTTCTTTTAGTTATGTTGTGATCAACATTGATGTGATTGTCGTTTGATTTTTCCCTTTGCCTTGTCAAGTAGGCAGGTGTTGATTGTGCAAATTTTGATATTGTAGCTTCTTCTGTAAGGTCTAATTCAGGTTGTTCATCTAGCTCGATCTGGTACATGGGGTAGGTTATCCTTTGCTAATGACCTAAGTAGTGGACTTCTTGGAGATATGACTTTTTTGAAGGCCTTTGTCATAGTTCTTTGATTGTTGCTTCCTACCTGCATTATTTATGATATGAACAGATAAACAAATTTTCTCAAGGATTCCTTAGGTGCTTACCTTACATTAACGAGATAGTTCACACTTTTCCTTGGTCAAGGGTTACAACTATAATATTTTAGGAATAGTTCACAGAATTAGCAAAGTCATGTATTGACTATCCGGGCAATTAGTAGAACCACATGAGAGTAGGTCATCGTAAGTTGATAGGAAAAGCTCGAAAAAGTAGTCGTTCACAGTTGCCTACTTGTTTCATGAGTTGTTGATAATGGTGAGATGTTCAGTTGGGTTTCCTATGTAGGTTGAACCTTGAGGCCATATAGCGAATAGGCAACTCCCTTTGAAACAAACGAGGAATGGTAGGTGTTGCACACTCTTGGTTTCAATGTTTCAATGCCTCTAGGGTTGAGTTGACTTGCAATTTTAACCAACTGACCTCTGTAGATAACTCTTCATAGTTACGTCCTTACGTTATTTGACTTCAAGCTTTCTTATTTGAAAGATTTTCAGTTTGAGGCCAACTAATAATGAGGTTGTGTCTTGTAACGCTATTCTTTGAGAGTCCTTCATGCATTAGAGATGTAGCCTTTTATGGCCCCCCAAGTGAGGTGAGGATCCTGAGTGCCTTTCTACTAGGGCCAACCTTTCTGGCTAAGCTCCCCAACTTGTTTCTCTTTATTATGAGGTTGTCATTATATGCTAGCCTAAGATTCCCGATTTGTTGTTTGAATGATCTTATCATGAGGTGGACTTCTTTCTCAACCTATGTTGTCTCGAAATAGTTCCTATATCACAAGTCAATAGACAAGTTCAATTGTTTAGTTTGCATGCAATCGATTGAATTTGTAATGCTTCCAAGGTAGATAATAGAAAAAGATTCAGGTTGAGCTCTTTTATACATTGGAATTGTTGGAATTGACTACTTAGGTTTTGGTGATAGTTCAGTTTTTTCATCAAAGTTTACATCTAAGGACATTTTGGTTAAAGGTTTTTGGCACAGGGATAGCACATGTTCATAGAGGGAAGTTAGTTTGGTGTAAAGTTAATCCATACCCAAAGGCAAAGATTGACCTAATGTGTACAAGTGCGACCTTTACCCAAGGTGTGGAGGTCAGCATAGCACAGAGGTGATCCATCTTTAGAATAGTGAGGGTTCAAACTTGCAACAAGGTAATTTTCATGTACAACCACAAGGGGCGATTCAACAAAGGATATCCTGAATTGGGAGGACTAATGCCAGAAGTAGGTTTCAGGTTAAGGTTTTTTGTTTTGAGACTAAGAGGGTGTTTATTTTTTTAGCTTTTTGCTTAAATCAATTTACTTTCAGACTTTAGGTTATTTGTTTTTCTACTTTTTTATGACTTATTATAAACTTTTTCTAAATGGAAAAAGCAACATGTTGATTTTTCTTAACTTTTTAATGCTTAATAGAAATAAAATATTACAAAAAACAAACAATCTAATACTTAACACTATTAAGCATTAAAGTTCTGTTTAGAGTTAAGTAAAAAAACAAACGCCACCTAACTTGACCTTAGATTTTTAGTTGGAAGGTTTTCCTAACATAAAGGGTGTTCTTTTTTCACCATTTGTCTTTGTAAAATGAAACAAATGAGCCAAAGATTATAAAATAGGTATGTTAGAGAAGACTTATCTAGACTTTAGTTGATCGCTTGCTTAGGTGACAAGATTTTCTTCCATTTGGTTGATGTGTATGTGAGTTGACATCAGGATCGTGCTTGTGCTTTCTTATGACTTCCTATTAAGGTTGGGTAAGTTAAATGACCTCTTAAGTTGTATCTAATTCCTGAATCCTCGAGGTGCCTCGAAGTATGTCTCCTTCATACATTGTTGGTAATTGTTATGGCCCCCCAATTCTATATGAGTGCTTTTAACCAAGTATAAAACTGCAAGTAAGTTTTGTCTGAAAGGAGTTAGACATTTCTAACATACACATGTTGAGCAGGTAGGAGGTTGGGCAAACTCCCAAGCAAGCTGAACAAGGCGCAACATATCTTGGGTAGTCAATTTGATAAAGGTTTAGCTATCACTTGTGAGGATATGTGTGTTGGCTGGTAGGTACAAGTCGGGTTGCTTTGTTGGCATTTGAGAATGAGGTACCTTTGGTTGCCTGAGATGAAGATCGTTTGGATAGCCGAGGTGGAGATCGTCTAGTTTTTGGTACCATAGGCTTGCAACTAGGTTATTGATCATTTTCCAATGCGCAACAATTGTTGAATTCGTAAGCTCCAACTTCAGTGCTTGCTTCACAATTGGAAAAAAAAAAAACATAATTGACCCTCTTAGTTGTGAAATGAGGCCTTCTTTTATACTCCTCAAACTTCATGAGTCACTTCTTGTTCAATGACACACTTTTTCAAATTTGTTCAACTTTTGGATATTGCATTCTTCAAAGGTTTGCAACTTTTGACTATGTGGCCATAGAATAGCTACCTTTGTCAGGTCAGGTTTCCAGATTTATCTATTTACTCGAGGCAATACTAAGATCGAGGATTTGTGAAGTTGTACCCTTTGAAATTGGTCAGATTTTGACCCCTTCAACGAGTGACCGGGATGGCTAAACCATGGCGCCTGAGGCCCAGGTCATAGAACCTAAGGCTGCAAATTTCAAGTAGACATGTTTCCCTAGAACTCATGATATTCAAGAATTGCTCAGCATGGAACGAATGCTCGTGAGTTGCTATTTCAACCCATATTTGTTTGTTTTCAATTCTAAGGAACAACCAATCACAAGTACTAGAAAAACCTAAAATAGAGAGATAATTGAGAGGTTGGTTGCCCATTTTCCTAAAGCTACAAAGTTGATATTCTCTTGAATATTACACAAGACAAAAGTGATTGAAGATTTATAAAAGGAAAAGAAAAAACTAAAGGAAAACTCCCTTGGAAAATTTTGTCGTTGACGCTCTTGCTATTGTTGTTGCTTATAGTGAAAGATGTTGGATGTTGAACAATGGTACACTTGATATCCAAATCCCTTTGGATTGATTAAGCTTCATTCTCGGTCCCCCATCATGGTTTTTCATTCTAAGTAGAGAAAGCTTAGAATTTCCCACAGACAGCACTAATGAAGAAGCTAAAATTCTTCAAGGAAAATATTGAAGATTTTATTCCACCCGTTTTTGGATACGAAGGAGGGCTTCTCAATACAGAAAATAGGTTCCTGCATTCAGAGAGAATTTTTCAAAAGAGAGGAGGACCCCCTTTGTGTTGTCCATGATTTATATGAATAGTAGTTTATGAAATGTTGTAACATAGTAGGTATGGGTGTTGATAAATGTTGCTACTTTTGATGTTTTGGTTAGGACAGTATTGATATTGTTTGCTCGCCTATTTTGAACTATTTGGGAAGGTGTTGTTACATCATTTTTGCGTCTATTAGAAAAATAGAGGACTGTTTACATTTATGGGTCGACCTTCTATTCAGCTTTATCTTTTACTTTCAAAAAAAGGGCAGCTAGAACTTGATTCACAAACTTGGCCTTTGGATGGTTGTTTTGGAAGGAGTGGTTCCATTGGCCGGAGTTGTGTGAGCAGGCGGATTGGAAACAATTATCCTGTCACTTGAGGGGATCGGAGTAGCAACATAACCAAGTTTCTTTGGAGACTGGCGATCCACTAGCCAAGAAAATTAGATCAGCCATTTCTTCTTTCATAGTATTTTAAATCTCTAGGTTAGAAGTAACGTGATATGGTGAAGTAGTAGACAATACGGTCTAATAAACTCATGACATGAACAGAAGTTGTGATGTCCATTAAGAAATTGAAAATGCTTTTTGTTCCAAATCATCAGCAACCATGAATTTGTTTGTACTTTGGAAGCCGTTTCCAGAGTCGATGCCTGTTCCTTGTTCCTATTTCTTAATTCTACATTGTGCTTCTTGTTAAGGTGTAGGAAGGACCGCTCAAAAAGGACAGTTAGAAAGATGTATATGCACAAAATAAGCTTGACTCAGGATGGTGAAGCAAAGAGAGTGAGAGATCCTGGGCCACCAGAAGATAATTCTCAACATCCGACTCCAGAGTCTTATCTACAGCTTGCATACGGCCACTTACAATGTGTACAAAGTCGGTACATTTATGAAACACGATGTGATTATTTTTAACCAACTCTAGTTGACTTGAGATTACAACTAGAATGATTGATCTTTGATGAATTTGTTGTGGAAGTGGGTAGTAATCAAACGGGCAGAAAAGTGATCACCAGTCACTACAAATGGGGTATAAGCAAGGAAAACGATGAATGCCAACCAACAAAAGCGAGAGAAACATTTTCAGGTGAATGTTTCATTTGCTTATTTTCATGGACACTGATGGATTCCAAAAGGACCATTCATACACCAGGAAATCCCAGTCTAATGAAAACAAAATGATGCATCAAAAATTTGTCATGACTGGGCGATTACCATGATAAATGTAGTTCGCCACAATCAAAACTAGCCTAACTGTAACACGGCATCCGATAAACATTAGTTCACAGTATCAACTATTGCCCAAAGATTTTTGCTCTTTCTTTTCCCATTCTAAAAGTAAATTCTCTTCTTCAGTACATAGCCGGCAATGAAGCAGTACAAATAATAGAGTCCACATTGACTGGAAGCCAATTAGTAAATTAAAGTCTTTTAGCAACTCCAATGCCCTTCCGCCCTGTAATAAAATCCTAAAAGCCAAAATCGTTCTGACAAAAGTCACTTAAGCCTTTGCCCTCAAAAAGAGTGTAAAGAGACCTCACAGCCCACAATGGCATACTACACCAGGAGAAAGGAACAACTGTTTATCACATACAAAAACCCATCTGATGATCAATGCATTTGGAGAAAAAAAAAAACCCTCTAATACCTACAAGCTCCTGTAGTCTATCACGGTCACTTCATCCTCTGGGGCATCCAGATCTTGATAACTGTATGAAATTTAAAGCAGGATCACAACAAAGAAGATAAAACCGAGAATCAGAATGGTCCATCACAAAGAAATAAATATAAAGATAAAACAAAAATAATAATAAAGTGCATTTTTCCATATCAAAATCACTAATCCTCTATGAGGGGCAGGTGTGACCTCAAAATGGTTTATTAAATAAATAAAAGCCAAATGAAAAGTTCCAATTAAGTCCAAAACAAAGCAATAATTAACCAAATCAACAGAAAACAAATGTCAAATATGACCAACTTCTGGTGTCAGCAATCACTTAAGGAAATTAAATATATCAGGTGGAAACCTCCTACTGAAAGTTGGAGTTGAAGGAGAGTTTTTCCCTTTTGGATATCAGAAGGCAGAGCTCAAAATTGAGATATAATGACTCTGAACCTTCTTCAGCAGATCCTTATCCATGAAAGTGATTGTATTTGCCATCCGGATGTGGGAAATTCTCTGGAATAGCTGAGATGGTGAAGTGTCCAATGACACATGTTTGACCCTGCATTCTAAAGACAGGATCACGGTGGCTTACAACCTTATATTGTTTTGTCATAATATGGGACAAAAACCTGCCACTGGCACCCCTTGTACACTGCTAGACCATGAACTGCAGCATTGGCAAGCCAATCAACAATGTAGGATCCATTCCAGTTCAATTCAGAATTTTCCTCTTGGATTAGGAAGGTTTAACCAAACGTAGTTTTTCAAAGGGATTAGCTTCTTGCTGAATATGAGTGGTGTTTGGACATTTACACTCCTGCACAGGTCTGCAAGTCTTGATGATACCACAGAGAGGGTTTGCCTATCCAACACATTCTTTGAGAATTTATTCAATTGAGAATAGAATTTTACACCATAACCTGATGAGCTGGGATGTTCGAAAAGAGTACCAGGTTTAGACTTTTGCTTCCCCCAAAATACACCCCCAAAATAAAAATTAAAAAATAAAATAAGGGAGAGAGACAGAGAGACAGAGGTAGATGACAGAGGGACAGAGGATTCTCTCTTACACAACCCAGTATCTCTCTCACACAGCCCAGTAATATAAAATGAAGTAAGGAATGCGAGAGAGGATTATCTCTCTCGCAACCAGCATTTCTCTCTGATAATCTAGAATAATAAAATGAGGTAAGGAATGAATGGGATAATTCTCTCTTACACAACCCAGTATGATAAATGAGGTGAGGAAACAGTGAGAGATCCAGTATTTCTCACACAATCCAGAATAATAAAATGAGGAGAGGAGGGAGAGGAGGGAGAGGAGAGAGAGGAGAGAGAGGAGAGAGAGATAGAGAAAGAGAGTCTCACACAACCCAGTATAATAAAATGGATGGGGAATGATCTACTCCACATGGAATGGGTCATACAAGCTTCTAGCAAAAGTCCTAGCTAACAAACCAAGAAAAGTGGTATGCAAGGTGGTTTCAGCTACTCAGCATGCATTTATGGAAGGTAGACAAAAATCCTGAATGTAGACCTCATAGCAAATGAAGTAATTGACTCAAGGCTGAAGAACTCAAAAAGTGGGGTCATATGTAAACTGGCTATTGAGAAGGTACACAATCGCGCTAATTGAGATTTTTTGTGCCGCCAACCTTAGAAAAAATTGTATTTGGCTTCAAGTGGATAAGGTGAATTAAATGGTGCATTTTTACGTCTCACTTCTTTGGATTGGTTAACATGACCCCATCAAGATTTTTTCAAAGTTCCAAAGGTTTAATACAGAGAGACAAACTATCCCTATATCTTTTCATTATGGACATGGAAGCACTCCCATATCCCGAGAAGGGCTAAGGAAGGAGGTTTCTTAGCAAGTTTTTTGATAGGTAGAAGAGGAGAAGATGTGGAGGTGTCCCACATGCTATTTACTAATGATACACTCATCCTTTGTGATGCCAATAAGGAGCATATGCAGCATTTGAGTTGGGCACTTATGTGCTTGAAGGCAATCTCCATATTAAAAATAAATTTGGGAGAAGAGTGAATTGATCCCGGTGAGGTCAATTGTTGCTATAGAGGACCTTGCTAGGTTGTAGGATGTAATGCGGGCACCCTCCCCACCAATTATCTAGGTCAACTATTGGAAACACCTTTTTGATACTCTTGGGTTTGGGATGTGGTGGAGGAATGATTTCAAAAACAACTAGTTGTGTGAAGGAGACAGTAATTAAGAAAAGGGGGGGAGGCCAACATTAACAAAAAGCACTCTCTACTTTACCTATTCATTTCATGTCATTGTTTGTAATCCCAAGAAAGGTTAAGATTGGACTAGGTATTTCCTTTTGTGGA
This sequence comes from Vitis riparia, assembly GCF_004353265.1. Lineage (NCBI taxonomy): Eukaryota > Viridiplantae > Streptophyta > Magnoliopsida > Vitales > Vitaceae > Vitis > Vitis riparia. Next base: position 11,772,021 of record NC_048443.1, read on the forward strand.
GGGGGGTGAAGGTGCCATAGAGAAAAGGTCTCATCTAGTAAATTGGTCAACAATTTGCATGAATAAGGGTAAAGGGGGTTGGGGCATTAGAACTCTATCCAATCTCAATAAAACACTTTTAGGTAAATGGTGTTGGAGATTTGCCACAAAAAAGGGAATCCTTTTAGAAGAAAGTGACTACATGGGGAAACATAGTGAGGAATAGGGAGGATGGTGCTCCAAGGGAAATGTATGGAGTGGCAGTGTGGAAGGCAATCAGAAGTCGGTAGGAGACTTTCAATAGTAGGATCAAGTTTAGGATGAGCAATGGGAGGAAGGAGAAATTTTAGATGGATAAGTGGCATGGTGAATTGTCCCATGGGGAGGCTTTTCCTACTATCTATAGCCAATACCAAATATGCATGGGCAGTTGAGGTATGGAAGCAAGAGGGGAAGGGGAATGTTGGAACCCTTGTTTCCCAAGATAGCTTCATGACTTGGAGCTATAGGAGGTGGAGGCCTTTTTAGGAAATTGCAATCATGGTCAATTGACAAGGATATTGAGGATAAAATGGTTTGACTGAACTCGAAGTCTGGAATTTTTTAGTTCTATCTCTCTACTCCTGTTTGTCCAATGGAAGTACGAAGGTCTTCCATTCTAGAATTGTTTGAAACCCTTGGTTCCATTGAGAATCAGTTTTTTTTTTTTTTGATAGGGAAGCTGTGTGGGTAAAGATATTGATGTTGGACTAGCTCAAAAATATGGGATGGATCATGTCAAATAGATGCTATGTGTAAAGAAAAAGAAGAAATTTTCATCACATCCTCTTTCACTGCTCAAAAATAGTAGTCTTGTGGCAGCTGATTTTGCTCTGTTTTGAATAGAGTGGATAATGCACTCTTCTGTAAAGACGACCCTTTTGAGCTAACATAGATCCTTTGTTGAAAGAGAGAGGAAGAAAGTTTGGAGAGCTACTCCCTTATGACTATTTTGGACCATATGGAAGCAGAGAAAGAGACGACCATTTGAGAATACAAGAAAAACATATCAAGCAATCAAACAATCATTTATATATAATTTTTTTGGAGTGGGTTAGAATACACATAGGATAACTATATTAATTAGTTGACCTATATGTGATGAGTGGGAGTTGTTTTTTGTGTTTCCTTCCACTTGGTTTCGCCTTTTGGTACCTTTGTATACACCGTGTATGCTTTAGTCCACTTTTTTGTTATGTGATGTTAATATAATGGATATGTTCCTTAAAAAAAATGTTGTAGTTTAAATCTTAAAATGTTCATTGGCAAATTTGTGACCAGCTACAATTTTGGTTGCATGTGCGCCTCCTTGTCATTATTTGGTTCTATTGCAAGAAACTTGTGGGTTAATGTTCCCACATCTAGCAGGCCATGATAATATTTCCTTGATGCACATCTCAACAAAATTGAGCCCTTACTGGACCCAACCACTAGAAGAGTGTATGTGCATACGCATAAACCCAACCTCTGAAAATGGCGAAATACACAGCTGAACCATAAAATCTAGGCTACAATCTGAGGCATGTACTAACAAACACACTTGCTCAGAATTAAGTTAACCTAATCATCCTCAGAGGTTTGGATCAATATGAACATAAATAAAATTTTCCTCAGATACTCTTCCTCACTAAAGGGAAAATTGAAAATTAAGCACATTTGCATACAAGAAGAATGAGAAACCAGAAGACAGTTACAGGTGAAAACAGTCTGTGAGGGTTTAGCTAGGTTGTCAATTCCGAACAAAATTCCCAAGTGTCCCCTAACTCAGTTTTCCAATTCCTCTTCATACCACTTGACCTATGAAGATTAAGACTTTGCTAAGAGGCCGAGGTATGTAGTCAAGTGTATGGTGATTGAATGTGAATCAACCCTGTTTTTCATCTTTAAAAGAGTTAAGAAAGTAGGGAGAAATATTTTTGCTGAAAGACTTTTGTTCCCCTGTTTCTGGATCAATCCAGGTGTAGGGGCAAATCGGTCCAACTAACCTATTTTTAAGATCAATTTTTAGCCCTTGGATTAAGGGTTTCTTTCTCATTTAAAATCAAATTTCTCCCATTTCTAGAAGTGGTGATTGCAGTAGTCGTGAGAGAGAGTTTTTCTTTCCTCGCCATTTTGAAGATATTTGCCTACTAAGAAAATCCATCCAAGTTTTTCAATAAATTTTTTTAAAAGGATTTTATGAAAATGAATATGGGTTGATTTTTGAAACATTCATCTATCATTCTCTTGGTGTAGTGCAAAAACCCATTTTCTTCTTGTGTGAATTCAAGAAGAGGTCGACATCAAGCTTGGTGTGGACTCCAGGTGTGCTCCAAAAGAAAAAAGGTAAGAAGCTGAAAGTGAAAGGTACTAGTCAGGTGGTCCGGAAAGGATTGGTTGGCTTGAACTAAGTAAAACCTTGTATTCAGTTTTTATTCTTCATGGTGGATGTTTTCGATTGGTTCTAGGCCCGTGGTTTTTTTATCTCTTCAGAGGTTTTCTACGTTAAAATCCGGTGTCAATTGTCTCTTTCTCTCTATACTCTTTGATTTATTTTCAGTTGTTGATATCATTGGTTTCTTGGATGCACATGTTGAATGGAAGATATATGAGTTGAAATAAGTGTGATTATTCTGGGAATATCTTCAATAATTTTTTTGTTCATTTTGGTTAATGATATCTTATAGTAAATTGAAATGAGTTAAGGAGATAATTGTTCTTTTGAATTAATTTTGAGGAGTGTTAAAGCATTTGCATGTAAATTACATTTATAAATTGTTGGGAGAGTGTTGGTGCATACATACTTGCTTGTGGATTTTGTGCTTTGTTGAAAAGTTGTTGGAAGAGAAGTTTGTTGTTGGAAGAGAAGTTTATTTACATTGAGAAGTTCTAAGGTTAGGTAATCTTTGTTAGGAAAATTTTTTTATAATTCAAGAACAGGTTCACCCCCTCCCTCTAGGTGTAGTCCATTATTGAGATTCACCTTCCACGGTCTATGAATGACTAGATAGGCATTGAAAAGGTCATATATGACAACTTCTTTCAAGAGGAAAGCACCAAAAATTACGTTCTAGGTATAAAAATTTTATATCACAGAAATGGTCCTGCAGTGCACTTACCTTCGCAATCGCCGAGGATCTTGTCTAAAAGCAGATGATACACCAAGGATCGGTGCCGGTCCCCCAATATGGGGACCAGTACGCATTTGTCTACCACCTTCATATGAGGATGAGCCTCCCTGCTCCCTTAACATACGCATTGCAACCTCAGGTGGTGCAGGAACAAAAGGTCCCAAAGGCCTGCAAGAATTCAGTCATCCAAAAGTTTGAATTATAACAGCAGACAAACTAAATGTATTTTTCTTCCAATGAAGGGCAGAAAATAAAAGAAAATGGAAACCCACCCAGCACCAGGTACAGGCATCAAGACTGGAGGAGGACCCATATCTGAGGGAAAAGACGGAATGACACCCAAGTCTTTCCCACCATAAGTATCATACATGGATTCATCAAGATTTCCTCCTTCCAAGCCACCACCTTTGGACTGTCGATCATGGGGTGGAGAGTTATCAGTCCTATCAAACCGTTCACCGTCGTTAATTCTTTCAATCCTGTCATGTTCCCTCCTGTTACCACGATCATCTTTCAATCGATTATCCATACCAGGCCTACGCCTCTGTAGCCTGTCTTTCTGTAAACAAATAATGCATTTAGAAAATCACACAAGAACAAGAAACCACATAGGAGGCATAAACCTCTTGTCATTTACTGCAAAACTCGAGAATAGATGTTCAATGAGATTATAGCTGAACATGCACTACATGGATAAAAAAAAAAGAGATAGATAGAAGAATGTCAAATGTAGCACAAACTAATTGTGATCCTAATATAAAAAGCAGCATGTGGATGCATGTAATCTGGAAGCAACAGGAGTGAGCTCCTGCTCAGTGGGATATAATTAGATAGCAATCATTGAATATCAAACGTTCAAGTTCATCTCACGTGTTGCTGTAGATTCTACAAACATATAAAAAGATGAGTAATAATAAAAAATAAAAATAAAAATTGATAATCATCTCCTGCCATCGTAAGTGTATGTATGTCAATGACTGCAGAAGTAAATGAAGCATACCAGCAGCTGCTGCTGCATGACAGGTGTCCCACCAGGAGCATCTGGATCACTGCAATAATAAGATTCTAGGTTACAATCTTGTGCACAACAGATACAACAAATAGACAAATAGCAAAGCTTATGCTTACTTCATATAGTTTTGGAAATACAGATCCTCACGCACTTTCGTAGTCAGATCCATGACGAGTTCAGGGTGTTTCAACTTCAGATGCTTATGCACAAATTCAGCTGCATGGAAGAGCTTTGTGCAACCCTTGGCTCCACAACCATACTTCCATCCATACCTCTCATCTCTTATTTTTCGTACATATGGATCTAAACCTTCAACAGCTGCTGCATCTATCTTCTCTTTAGCAGCCATCGTTTCCAAGGGATCCTGACCCCTCAACCTGTCTTGCCAACGAGAGTCTAATTTCTTTTCCCAGTCAGCCCCAGCTTTACTATTTTCTTCATGACCCTTTCCCTCTGCTCTCACATGCCGAAGACCCTTGGCTTCACTTGTTTCAACCATGCCATAGTAATCCAAACCATGGATACGCCAAAGATAAGTAAGAATTGTGTCCAATAGCTCAATTCCTTCAAGGCCCTTGACAGATGCTAAACCTCGTATGATTATAATAGGGCCCATGGATCCACTGTGAGATTTATCACTGTCCGTCTTTTTTTGTTCAGCACTGCATAAAATATTATCTTCAACCCCTTTTTCAGAATCAAGCTTGCGCACAAGAGCCAGTGCTTGTTCTATATCAGCTTGTATTCGTCTAGGCTCAGAACTGTTTGGATGAGCCACTGCAGCAGTCGAAAGATCACTTTCTTTGATCGGTCCCCTACCATGTCGTCTTCGTTTGCCACCAGTCTCAGTTTCATCATCAGAGTTTGGATCACTGGTTTGCCCTGATTTGTTTGATGATGAGGCATTTACACCAGGGCCTCTGCAGCACAAAATTGTAAAAATTAGCATCAAAGTCTGGATTACAAACTAAGAAGCCGCTGTCACCAGGGTTCAAGAACAAAAAATGTGAAAATGTAGGAACAGATCTCAAAAAAGCAAACTAGGAAGCATCTGCATACATTGTAAGGTGTGGAAGGTGCACAGAGAGAGAGAAAGAGAGGAGGGTGGAGAGAGAGATTAAGATCATACATGTCCAAGGTTCCACTCTGCAAATCAAGTAAAAAATCCTTTGCCATCCGTCGAGCATTTTCATTCCTCCTAATAAGTTATATATAAAATGCATAACAACAGGAATAATCAGAAAGACTAATATATAAATAGAGAGAGAGAGAGGAAGCTTCATGAAGATAGAAGAGATACACCAGAAATGAAAATAAAATATGGAGCCAAACAGAAAAACAATGGTAACCAAGACAACACCAGTACACAAACATCAGGACATCTAATGTTCGTATCCCATCAAAGAACATGTGATAGAGCAGGGCTCACCTTTCAATGACTGCAAGTAAATTTGTTGGATGGTACTTGTCTTTCAACCTTTATCCATACAAAAGCCCAATTAGGAAAAAGAAGACAACCAAAAACATGCGAAAGGAATCAGCAAGATCAAAAAGACTAACAGTACCACTCCTCATCCTTATGAGCATCAAAGAAGGCACGCTTCTGAGTAGAAATGTATTCTGATCTATATTCTTGATACCTGAGCAATCAGATGCATGAGTTATTACTTGAACAAATGTATAATAAAGCAATGTAGGCAGTTTCAAACATGACATCCTATTCAAGTTACTTGTATTACCTGCGCTCAGCTTCAGCTGGCAATATATCATCTTCAAGCTCCTGAATGAATTGCTTATAGGACATCAAACCTTCTCTGAAAAAAATTTCCCCTTATGTGAAATAACTTTATTTATTATTTCATATTGACCAGTTCATGACGATAAAAATATATTGGAATAATGATATATATGAAGAAAGTAAACTACATTTTTATATACCTAAAAGAAAAGATTTTAAGGTCGTGATGAAGCCATACACAACTCAAAGTGAGTCATTATTCTGTAGTTACAATTCTAGAGGTAAAAAAACATTTCCTCTAATAGAAATGAAAGATTTTGTATTGGTAGAAAATCAGACACATGGAAGAGTAATTCTTCAAGCTAAATGCAAGGAGGCTAAGAGGTCAAACTGTACAAGATGGCACCAAAATAGGCACTCAAAAATTTCAAATAAAACCTTCATAAATCGAACAATCTCCTCCCATCAATAACAAATATTACCATGTGGGAGATGCTTAATGTAAATAACTAGAAAAGATACAGGTATGCATTGTTTGATACACCTAGGCCATGCCTAATTTTTAAAATTAAATTTTAGTTTCAATCATTTACCCTCATAGGACCAACATATGATGCACATGTCATGGTGAATATTATTTTTAGTGACCATATACAATCATTTAGAAAAGCACATAGAAAATATTATAAATAGGGAAAAGAAGATGATACAAAAAAACAAGGGTATAATTCTAGGAAATACAAATTTGAAAAACTCAAGTTCTACTAATACCGGTGATCCAAAAGATCACAATCAAATTACCTCCATTTCATAAATAAGCTTCCAAAATGTAAATATTGAGTGTTGGTTATCCAACTAACTAAGATCAAAATACCTCCACTTTATATACACCAAAATTTTTTTAAAAATTTGCCTTATAATAATATATCTAATTTATCTACCAATATATATATATATGAACTGTGAACCGTGAGATTGAGGTTAGAGAAGATTCAAAGGGATTTTCTTTGGGGGGGAAGAGCCTTAGTGAACAAACCCCACTTAGCGAAGTGGTCAACTATTTGTAAGGCAAAGGAAAAATAGGAGGATTAGGCGTTTGATGAAAAGCCCCATCAAAGGAAGGCCCTTGTTTAGTTAGTAGTAAATGGGAAGGTAAACAACAATGATAAGCTGCAGTTGATAAGACCCTACAAATCCCTTTGTCCTAAGTGGTGCATTCTCTGCAAAGGAAACGGAGAATTGATTGACCACCTTTTTCTACATTGTCCCTTAACTATTGGGCTTTGGCACAAGCTCTTCAATCTAGTAGGATTGGATTGGGTTCCACCAAGGAGTATTGAGGACATGATGATTATTGCATTTAGAGGCTTGGGGAATTCAATTAGAGGCAAGACACTTTGACAAATTGTTTGCCTCACTTTGTTGTGGATTGTGTGGCAAGAGAGAAACCCTAGGATTTTTAAGGATAAGGTGAGATCGGAAGGGATGTTATGGGATTTACTTCATTTCTATTCCTCTTTATAGGCCACTTGTACTGTTGCTTTTAGAGGAGTTCCTCTTAGTGTTTTACAACTCAACTAGATTGCGATTTGTGATTCATAAAATCTTTTTTAATATTCATATTTTTTTTCCTTTCTATTCTAGTTTTATCCTTTTTTTTTCCTCATGAACCATTATCCTAATTTATTTTGCATTCTTTCAAATTATATGAATATTTTTTTTATTATAACTTTTTTAATGAAATTGAAATTTTTTTTATGTTGTATTTGATGGTTTATTAAATCATTTTTAATGGTCAATTTTCTTTATTTTGATTTTAAAAATTTTTTATTTTTGAGTAACCAATTTACAACTTGATTACATACTCATTTAATTTTTTAATAATTTATTCTTATTTGATTATTCACATTGAGAAGTTTATGTTTTGTTTTAGTCACAAAGCTAATATGGCTTGGTAAGATATTTTGAATTATAAACATCTATCAAGGTTTCATTAATCATTTATATTTTACTTGATGTAACAATAATATATGGCCTCACCAAAGTCTAATTATTAAGTCACTTATGTTTTAAGTATGATGTATTTTTTATATTATCATATATGATAAATAAGTTTTAAAGAAACGACTTTAGTTTCAACTATCTTATATTTAATTACTTAAAAAATCTCAAATTTTATTATTATATAATTTATGGAATTCTTATAAATTTTTTGAAGGCTTTTTGCTACAAAAATTACAAAAATTATTGAAAAATTTTAATGAGTTTTGTCACTATTTTTCTAAATCTTTTAAAAATTTCCTTAAATGTTTTTGATAATCTTTTTAAAACTTTTTTTTTTAATGTTCCTAATATTTTAGTTATTTAATTTGATATATCATCATAACTAATATTTAAAAATACCTAATGAATACCATTAGTTACTTTATAATTTATAGATAGTGAATACAGTATATAATATATTATTTTTCCCTTTTCCCTCCCTAACAAAAGTTTGACTCCACCACTATTTAAGGCAGTCGACTGAATCAGGTCAGCACATCACCAGTCCAACCTGGGTTCCATAACTCTAGTTTTGTTTTGGCTCTAATAACACTTCAATTATGTCCTCAATAAGACACTGAGGACCATCTCACACAACATTTAAATATACCTTACAATTAAATAATGTGATCTTTAAGGTGGTCAACTAACCAGGCAACATGACCACCACTCCAATCTGAGTTTCAAAACACTAGTTCCTTTCGAGTGTTGATAACACTGGTATCACAAACATCAAACATGGAGTTAATCAAACATTGAGAACCATCTGATCCATAATTCTAAAAATAAAAAAATAAAAAAAAATTATTATTTCATAAAATTTTGATGGCCAGTAAAAATTTTCTAATATTTCAAAGAAAATAGGGTAGCAATGTCCAATCAATGTGATATTTGAGATTCAAGAAAGAAAACTTTGATCCCATATAAAGATATCAAGTGTTGCAAGAATAACATGTCTTGCACAACATAACTTCTTTCCCTCCACCCACCCACACATATCATATATATGGAACATAAGAGAAATCCAGAAATCAGATCAGCCACCAAAAGAGGAAGAAAAAGCCCCTAGAACTCCAAAACACACACACACACACATCACAGCTATGAAACATAATGAGAATCTTGAAGCAGTGGAATCAGCCAGAAAAAGAAGAAGACCCCAGAACTCCAACACACAGACACATCACTTATAGAAATCTGAAAGCAATGAGGAGGAGAAGAAGAAGAGAAAGAAAATCCCAAGGAATTAATCATATACATCAAGTAGGCAGACTACAAAGCTAACCTTTGTTTACTTCCTGTGTCTAACAAGTCAGCATAACCACCACGATTAGATTCCCAATCTGCAAGCAAAATGATAAAGGGAAAAGAGAAAAATAAAATTACACAAAAGAAAACATTCTAATAAGATTTCTGTATTTCACATTTAGAATTGTAAGCACAAAAAAAAACAAGAACCATAAGAAACTGATGTTATTCCCCAATACCTTGGTCCGTTGAGCAGTTTTCAAGCCAAATATAATGTTAAAATAACATAATAAAGTTCATATATTAACACTGAACCACTACAATCTCAAGAATTGTACTCCAACACTCCATATTCACATTAATTCCTTAATTGGATACTTGTAGGCCATACATTTGAACCTGTTGATTACATATGTTGTAACGAGATATTAATGAAGGTGTTAATTTGATAGACACATACAAATCTCATAACGAGTGGATGTCTTAATATGGTTTCCTTATGAAGGAAATTGCAGCACTGTAGTTGGTTTAGTTAACTTGCCCAAAATAAAGATTGAAGCCATCTTTTCATGTATACCATGGTTTGTTGCCAACAAATGCAGCAACCTAGTGATGCTACTTGATTGTCAAACATAGGAGTAAGGATAAGGAATGATGCCATTTCTTCTACTCAGCAATAACTGGTTGCTGGAAGATGCAGCATCCAAGCATGGCCAGTGGGCATGGAGACATTACAATTGCCAAATGCCCAGCTTTTTTCAACTAGATCAGCCAAAGTGGTCACGCCTGATAACCAACTGAGATTTTCCATAATAACCAGAATCTATTGGATTTTCAGCTGCTAGAAGAAAACCCACACCATTCTGATTCCCCTTCATGCCACAACAGCATCTCCATCAGAACAGGTTGGACAACTTTAATGATAAATCTAGAATCTCAGAACATGGATAGCTAAACTTTCAAAATAAGCTCTTTGTCAACAGGATTAATTAACCCAAAAGAAATGCCAAGTTAGCAATCAATGGGCATCATGGAAAAGTAATGAAGCAATTACCAAAAGGCATGTTTTGATAGCCACCTGAACGATTCATAAACCGACCATGAGATTTTTCATCAGGATATCCAGGCCGGCCTCCCATCCGTTCATAACCACCAATATAATCATAGCCAAACCTGCAGCACCTCAACATTCATCTCAGATAACAGATCAAAATTTGTCAAACAAGTATCCATTCATGAGAACCAATTGGTATAAACCACTCATTAGAAGGAAAATAAAAGTAGGAGGACCTCCAAAATCATTTCCAATGAATTAATCATCAGCAAAAATGAGGTAGCAGTGCGATTTGTTTACCAATATCAGAATTCAAACATGAACATGAAGGCACTCAAATAAAGATTAATAAAATAAACAAATCCATTGTACTATAGCCTAACACGCCCTCAAAATAGTTAGAGAAAAAGAGGCTAACAAGACACATATATCTCATATTGCCAGCATATTCTATTAAACAGAATAAGAGTTTACAAAGGCACTATCAAAGACTCAATAAATTCAACAGTAGCCTCGAGCAATATCCAGAAAAGCACCAAAGTCCATAGATGGGCTTCTAAATGGATAAGAAAATTGGCTATGTCATAGGCACAATGGGGCCTCATGTAGCAAAGGTGGCAAGCCAGAACAGGGAGACTAAGGCCCATGCTTTTAGGTAATCTAAATAAAGCAGGGTTGGGCTTAAAACTGAGATTGGATATAAACAAAGTGTTACCAACAGTTCTGAGCAAAGACTTGAATCAGGTACCATGTATGAGGGAAGCATAACTTCTGTTGAGGCCCAAGGTGTACAACAGGGGCACCTTTACACGTTTTTTCCTTCTTAAAAATTAAAAAATAATAATAACCTTTGCTTCAGTTTCATGTTTAACCATCGAATATGCCACCCACAAAAAAATGATGCATAACCACAGCTTTCATTTTAGAAAATCCCCACAAAATGGGACAAAACTCTTTTCCATCTCTTGTTTCTCCCCCTTCTTTATGTCTCTAGGGAAAAGAAAACTCTAAGGTTATGTTTGGTTCCCAAAACATACTAAGGAAAAAAAAATGCTAAAGAAAATTATTTTTTATGTTTGGTTCTTTTAAGGAAAATACCTAAGAAAATCAAATATAATTAAAATTAATTAGAAACTTACGTATTTTCAAATTATTTAATCTTTATATCAAAAAGTTAAAATAAGTTAAATGAGTTTAAAATAGTATATAAAAATAATTTGTTGACTTTAAATTTAGTTTTCATTTTCCTTCACTTTTCTTTTTTCTTTTTTCTTTTTTTATCAGAAACGAGGAAAATTATATTAAAAGAAGAAAATATACAAGAGAAAGAAGAGATACAAGAGAAAGATGAGAAAACAAGAGAAGGATGAGAGGTCCTTCCCACAAAAACAAAACTGATCAAAAGAGAAAACACCCAACTTTAGAAAACTAAAAACAAAGAACACTCTCAAACTTTTGAAGCGCAAACCGCAGTCCAGTTGAGTTGTAAAATACTAAGAGGAACTCCGCTAAAAGCTGCAGTACAAGAGGCCCAAAGAGAGAAATAGAAAAGAATCAAGTCCCATAACATCTCTTCTGTTCTCCCCTTATCCTCAAAAATCCTATTGTTTCTCTCTTGCAACACCATCGATAACAAAGTAAGGCAAGCGATTTGCGAAAGTGTCTTGCCCCTTAATGAATTCCCCAAACCTTTAAAAGCAATAACCATCATATCCACAATACTCCTTGGAGGGACCCAAGCCAAACCTGCTAGATTGAACGACTTGTGCCAGAGTCCAATAGTAACAGGACAATGGAGAAAAAGGTGGTCGATCGATTCTCCATTTCCTTTGCAAAGAATGCACCATTGAGGACAGAGGGATTTGTAGGGTCTTCTCAATTGCAACTTGTTATTGGTGTTTACCTTCCCATGTACTACTAACCAAGAGAAGGCCTTAACCTTTGAGGAGGCTTTTGAACTCCACAAAAACTTGGCCGGAAGGAACAAGATAGGATTTGAGACTTTTGACAAGGCCAAGAAAAAAGATTTCACTAGAAACAAGTCTGATGATGACAAAGACCAAGCTCTTGAATTTGCCAAAGAATGAGAGAAAAGCATTGAACTAAGGAAGGACATTAATCTCTGAAGGAGATTAATTTCTATATCAGTAAGATTGCGACGAAAATTAAAATTCCAAGACAGTGGAAAGGAATTGTCAAGGACATTTAAGACAGTGAGGTTTTTCACAGAAATAACTCTATAAAAACCAACAAATTGAGAGCACAAATTTTCCTTCACTTTTCTTTCCTTTTACTTTTCCTCTCCATTTTCTTTCCTTCCATTTTCCCTCAAATTTTCTAAGAACCAAACATAATCTAAACATTTGTCTCCCTCTCTCTTCAATACCTTTCTACTCTCAAAGAAGAAAAATGTAACAAGATAAAAACTAGTGACTTTCTTTTATTCCTTATTTTGTTCTTTAATAAAAAACAACAAATCATTGCATTGAAAATGTAATTTAAAAAAGGAAGAAAAACCTCTCAAATTTTACATAATTTAATAAAAAGGAAAAAAAGTAAGCCCCATATGAAGCAAAACAAGATTCACATTAGAATGGATTTGCAACCTATGCAATTGAAGAATTGCATAAAACTAGTAAGGAAGGATAAAAAATCCCCCTTAAGTGGTAAGCCTAAGGTTGGAGCAGATCCAAAGAGAATTCCTACAGGGCAGGGCGGAGTAGAGCTTGCATAAAAATCCGATCCTGCTAGATGGCCTTGAGTTTGCTTGGACAAAAAGAGTGGAGGTCTTGATATTAGAAATCTCTCTATTCTAAACAAAGCTCTTCTTGGCAAGTGTTCTTGGAGATTTGCAACTAAAAGGGAATCTCTTTGGAAAAGAGTTATCACCCTTAAATTTGCGAAAGAAGAAGGGGGATGGTACTCAAGGGGAGTAAGAGATGGTTATAGGGTGGGTGTGTAGAAGGCAATCAGAAAAAAGTGGGACTTCATCAAGGGCAGAGTTCACCTCTCTATTGGCAATGGAAAAAGGTTCAAATTTTGAAAGACAATGGAGCAAACACTCGTCTTTGAAACAATCTTTTATGTCTTTGTTCTCTTTAGCTCAAACAAAATTGCTTGGGTTGCAGTTGTGTGGGAGCAAGTGAGGGAAGTGGATGGTGGAGCCCTTGCTTTTCTAGATAGTTTCATGATTGGGAGCTTGATGGAGTGATGGACTTTTTCCATAAACTGCAAGCTTGCTCATTAGGAGTGAGGAAGTTGATAGGTTGGAGTGGAAGGAATCCAAGGGTGGCATAATCTCTATCAAATCCTTCCACCCTTCACTAATCCAAGGAAGTCGTGAGCCTTTCCTCGTAAATTGTGTTTGGAATCCTTGGGTTCTTGTGAAGGTGGGTTTTTTGGCTTGGGAAGAATCATGGGGCAGAATTTTAATGATCAATCAACTTAAAAATGAGAGGATGGAGTACGCCAAATAGGTGTTATATGTGTAAAACGAAAGCAATGGCTAATTGTTTGCTCCTCCATTGCCTTATAGTAAGTATCCTATGGCAATTGATTTTCTCTTTGTTTAGTGTTGTTTGGGTGATGCATTCAACAATTAGAGGAATTGTGTTAAGCTAGCAAAGTCTCATCTAAAGTCAAGGCCTTTGCTTGGTTAATGGCACACAAGAAGGTAAATGTCAATGATATACTACAGTTAAAAAGACCTTTCAAATCCCTTAAACTTAATTGGTCATTTTATTAAGGGGAGTGAAGAGTCTATTGACCATCTCTTTCTTCATTGTCTAATAACTTTGTAACTTAGGCACTATCTATTCAGACGAGTCAAGACTGATTGGGTTCCACCTAGGAATATATGTGATATGATGATCATTTCATATAAGGGTTTAGGGAGCTCCATTAGAGGCAAGACCCTTTGCCAAATTGTTTGTCTCACATTGCTTTGGATTGTGTGGCAAAAGAAAAAGGCAAAAAAATTTAGGATAAGTGGAGAATGGCAAAGGGGTTGTGGGATTTACTTCACTTATATTCCTCTTTTTGAGCCTCATGCACCAAGGCTTTTAAAGGCATTCCTCTCAATTTTATTCAACTTAATTGGCATTCAATGTGTATATCAAAAGGGTTTTGACATCATTGAGAGGAGCTTCGTCAAAACCAGAGGAAATGACATCTTTGTATATTGTGTTGTAGTCTAAACCTATTGTATAAACTCCTTGTATGGTGGAGAAGTTTAATCATAATTTAGTCTAAGTATTTTTTAATTATAAGGACTCCTCATCCTTCTCATGTTTTCTTTAATATTAATATATAAATCTTGTGTTTTATTTAAAAGAAAAAATTGTTAAGCTAACATGGTTCCTTCATGGATAAGAAGCAGAAAAAAGCTTGGAGGGCTGCTCCTATCTGTGTGCTCTAGAAGTTGTGGAAGGAAAGAAATAGAAGGGTGTTTGAAGATTCAGAGCTAACAGAACAAGCAATCAAACTCTCTTTTATGAATACTTTTTTGGAATGGGTTAGGTTGTATGTAGTTGAATTTCCCATGATTAAGATAAGCTTTGTAGATTGAATTCGTTCAAAGTAAGGGGAGGGGGTGAGGGGTGCTTTTTAAAAAAAAAAAAATCAAAAACAAACATATATATTAATTAAGAATAAAAACATGAGAAGGATGAGAAATCCTCCCCATGATGTACAAACCTAATCAAAAGAACTAAGTAAACCTCAACTACGGATGGCTATACAAAAAGTACAAAAGGCCTATACAAGTATAACAACTCCTGACCCTGTAGACCTAACCCTAAGGTGTACATATTGAAAGCCAACTAAGCTAAATTACACTCAAAGGATAGGGTTTTAAAACGTCTATATAGTAAGCCCAAAAAGAAACATAGAAATGAAGCAAATCTCACATCATCTTCGGCGTCTTCCAAGTGTCCTCAAAAATCCTAGCGTTTCTCTCTCTCCACAAAATCCACAACAAAGAGAGACACACAATCCTCCAAAGAGTCTTTAACTCTAATAGAATTCCCAAAACACTTGGAAGAAATCCTCATCATATCACAAATACCATCTGATGAAACCCGCGTCATCCTAGCTTGTGAAAATATCCTATGCCACAATCCCAAAGTAATTGGACAATGAAAGAAGAGATGATCAATCATCTCTCTACTCCTTCTACATAGAATGCACCAATCAAGGCTAACGGCTTTAAAAGACCTTCTCAACTTAAACATGTCACTGATATTTACCTTCTTATGTGTCACTAACCATGCAAAGGCCTTGACCTTAGAAAGGACTTTTAATTTCCACAAAAAAATAGTTGGGTAGAAAGGAATAGAATTTGAGACATTGGATAAGGCTGAAAAAAAACGATTTTACTGAGAAAATTCCCAAAGAGGACAATACCCAACCTTTTGCATCTAGAACTGAAGGAGTCAAATGAACAAGGGAAAATAAGAACATTGCTCTTTCAAGATCCACAATCTCTACATTAGTTAGATTGCGTTTGAAGACGAGATCCCAAGACAAAGAAGTGTTATCACCCAAGATAGCTTAAATAGAAAGGTTTTTAGTTGTGGTGACTCTAAAAAGTTTTGGAAATTGTAAGCAAAAAGGTTGGTCCCCCCACCATAGGTCTTCCCAAAAACAAATTTTGGTTCCAACACCCACCACAAAGCGTGTGTAGAAAAACTTGGAGAATATATGCAATGGCCTTCTAGGGGCAACGATGTGACCATCTGATTATATTGTTGGCATCACACCCATTAGGATGTGTCACATAGATACTCAAGATGACCTGATGCCAAAGGGTAGAACTTTCCTTAAGATACCTCCAAAGCCACTTCCCTAATAAAGCTTGGTTACTCAGAGAAATTATCCTAAATCCTAACCCACCAGACTCCTTAAGCTTACAGACTATGTCCCACCTGACCAAATGATCTCTCTTATTCTCTCTAGAACCCGATCATAGAAAATCTCTTTGAATTTTCTCAATCCTCAAAGTTATTGAAACTGGGATCTTGAAAAGAGATAGAAAATAGCTCGATATGTGCGACAAACAAGACTAAATTAGGGTGATTTTACCTCCTAAGGACAAGAAAGCTTTTTTTCATCCATCCAACCTCCTAGAGACTCGATCCAGCACTAGATCCCAAAAGGAAATCCATTTTAGGTTCCCCCCTAAAGGAAGACCTAAATATGTTAAAGGTCAATCAGAGACTACACAATCAAGCAGAGAAGCCAACTTGACGGTGCGGCGGTCTTGACTAATGTTGATTCCAAATAGAGTGCTCTTATTTAGATTAATCTTTAACCCTAATAAACGCCCAAACACCAACAAAATTAGCTTGAGAGATTGCAACTCTTCCAAGGATGCTCTAAAAAAAAGATGGTATCGCCTGCAAATTGTAAATGAGACACTCTAGTCCTATTTTTGCCCACTAGAAACCCCTCAAATAAACATCTCTCCTCCGCTCTCACAACCAATCTACTTAAAACATCAACCTCAATGGTGAAGAGAAAAGGGGAAAGGGGATCTCCTTGTCTTAAGCCTCTGTATGCCTTAACCCACCCCTTAGTGTTTCCATTCACTAAAATTGCAAAAGTTGCTGAAGATAAACATCCACTCATCCAGGACCTCCATCTTGAACTAAACCATTTTCTTTCAAGTACATGGTCCAAAAAATCCCAATCGACATCATCATAGGCCTTTTCGAAATCAATTTTGAAGGCTACCCATTCTTCTCTTGATCTCTTTTTCTCATCCACCAACTCATTAGCAATCAAGACAGCATCCAAAATTTGTCTCCCCTCAATGAAAGCACCTTGAGTTAAAAAAAATGGTGTCTTGGAGGACCTTATGCAATCGCGCTAAGAGTACCTTGGCTATGATTTTGTACAAACTAGTAACCAAACTAATAGATCTATAATTTGAGATCCTACTTATTTGACTCTTTTTTGGCACTAAAGCAATCAAGGTAGCATTTGTGCTTTGATTAATTATCCTATTATTGTGAAACTCTTAGAACACTCTTAAAAGATTATCCTTAATCGTCTCCCAACACTCTTGATAAAAACTAATTGTGAAACCAACTGGTCCAATGGTCTTTTCCTTATTTAAATGCAACACAGCATTGTGAATCTCCTCTTCCAAAAAAGGGCAATCCAACCACTCAACACTCCTCTTCAGAAAAAGGGTGAGGGGTGTTTTGGTTTTTGTTCCTTTCCTCTTCCTTCTATTTGCCTATTTTTGAGCAACATTAGTATACTTTGTGTGTACTTTATCATACCTTTGGTTCAAATGCTTTCCATATTTATTTATATAGGTTTTTTCGTATTGCCTATCAAAAAAAATTTTTTTTTTTTTAATTAACAACCGAAGAACCTTCCATGGCCAAACCCTTAGGACTCTTCATGGGGACCTAAACCTCAGGGTACCGATCGCCTCGCAATAACTAGCACCAGATAAATTCAGGGTATCATCGGATTCGAACCTAAGACCATGTGCCACTTACTAGGACCACACTTCCCAATCTTTGCCATAAGTGAGACCAACCAAGGATCAAAACATTAGAAAATGTGAAATTTTCAATCTTTGGATTTTATGGAAATATCGGTAATATCATACAAAAATCCATAAATAAATAAATAAATAAATATATATATATATATATATATATATATATATATATATATATATATATATATATATATTGTGACAAAAATTGATCAAAACTCGTAAAAATATCAGAAACAAACTTTAAGAAATAATAAAATAAGCAATAATACATATATTGAAGAAGTTTTATTGAAAAATCAATGTATGTATGATAAAATTTCTCATGTTCAACAATAATACATATATAACTTGAAAATATATTTAATATTGTATAGATGATCTATCTTATTTGGATGTATTTAAGGATATAAAAGAAATTATGATATATACATATATAATTATTTTTATTTAAAAATGTTTATAAGTTTATCTATCTCTTGTATTTAATTATTGTACAAAAGATAAAAATAAAAAATAAAAATAAACAAAAAAACTTCTTAAGAAGATTATTATAATAACTTTTATATTTTTAAGAACTAAGTAAATAAAATTTGAAAATAAGATAATTAAAATTAATTTATTTACTAAAGTTTTATTTTAATATTTAATTTTGTGCATAGATACATCACAAAGTTGGGTTAGATAATATGTGCATATATAACATCAAGGGCAAAGTTGCCCTAGTGGCTAAGGAGCCAACTTTTCCCATTATAAGGCTGAAGTTCAAGCAACCCAATTTTTCTCCTTTAAATTTAGCGTTGATGCAGCAAAGCTCAAGGAAAACATTGCCAAAATATCAACAATTAATTGGAAAAATCGGCTATTAATAAAAAATTTTGCCCAAAAAAAAAAGCAATAAATTGTCAAAAATTCAACAAAATTCCTTAGGCTAAATTTTTGTCCCTAGAATCATACCTATGCACACTAAAACACAAAATTTCAGCAAAATCACCAAAACATTAATCTTTGAGACTAACTGCTTTCCTCACATAGCTAAATAATGAGTCACGCTATTAGCAAGAGTGTGATGTTCAAGAAGAGTAACTTAAATCGCTAGTTTAATCAATAATTCGGCAAAACCACCATCAAATTTCCATGAAACTTTCACCTTTGTAGATACTAACAAAATAACAATAGCACAATCGGGTCTCCACCAGAAAAATGAACAGCCTTAAGGATATAGCATGCACCTACCCTACCAAAAGAGCTTGTATTTCAACATAATAGGCCAAAGCTTCCTCAATAGGTTTAGAAAAAGCTCTTGACATTGTAGCACATGATTTGAAAGCACCCCTCCAAACCCAAAAATGACCAAAGAACACCCCATAAAATTTAAGTTCGTAGAACCTACAAAAGTAGGTTTCCATACGATATGCATCTCCTCAACCAAATGTCTTAGACCGCAATTTCAATTAGCAATATCAACCTCAAGAGAGACCACCTACAAAGGCTTAAGCAAAAGAAACCCAAAGAGACAAAATCCTACATTGCCTTTGACACCCTCTACCTATCCTTAAAATTCTTGGCACTCCAATCCACCAATAATCCAAACCTAAGTGATACAAGCCATATGTCATAAGACCTTAACTCTACGAAGTACCCCTAAAGGAGGATCAATATACCTACCATACTTCTAGGTAAACTCAATCAATGTCTCTATAGAAGAGCCAAATACCTAAAAGTCAAAAAAGTGGTAACAAAGCATTTGGACCTTTTCTATATTTCTCTTGCCTGTTTTAGGTGTTGAAATCCTCTTTAGTACTAGAGAATGCCATAGAAGGAGGTGAATAGGACTTTTCAAAAATTCCTTTTCTAAGTTTGACCTTGAGCGATTTATGGAGAAAGGAATAGTAACAATGAAGAGATGATCAACCAAGCAAGATATGATCAATTAGTTTCATGGCAATCACTCAAACTCTTCAAACTTTTTTTTTTTTTTTTGATAGGTAAAAGCACAAAGATATATTAGAAAAAGGGTGCTTGAAGGGCGACCCTGAGCATTCAGGGAGTATACAAGCGTCACCTAAAAAAAACAACAAAAACACAAGCACTCACCGGCCCTCAACAAGAACCTAACCATTCCACAAAGTAAAACAAAGTTAAGGGGCCTACAACTATAGAAGATTTAGCCCAGGATAAGAGATTACAAACAAAGGAATTTTTCAATCTTTGAATCGACAAAATCTCATTATCAAAGACTATCCTATTTCTTTCCTTCCAGACCGTCCAAAATAAACAAAGAGGAACTGCCCGCCAAACCTTTCTATGCTTCTTGTCCTTAAAAGAAACATACCAACTTAATAGAGTGTCTCTAACCATAAACGGAAGAACCCAATTAACCCCAAATAGAGAAAACACAAGATCCCACAAAATCTTCGCCTTAGAACAATGAGCAAGGATGTGATTTATTGTTTCCTCTTCAACACAACACAAGCAACATATGTTGCCTAAAATCCAGCCCCTCCTCTTGAGTTGATCTTGAGTAAGGACCTTCTCCCAAGAAGCTTCCCAAGCAAAAAAAACTCACCTTTGTAGGAACATACAGACTCCAAATAATATTGCACGGAAACGAGACTGCACAACTATGATCAAGAGACTTATAAAGAGATTTTACAGTGAAAATCTCATTTTTCGTCTCTTTCCACACCATCCTATCCTCCACATCAGCATCCAGCCTCTTTCCTTGAATGGACGAAAGGAATCTCTCCACCTCCCAATCATTGAAAGGTCTAAGGAAATGGAGAGTCCACCCTCCCTCTTCCCCCATTGGGTCCCAATAGTCCACTACCGACGCATCTTTAGAAACCCGCTAAATCAAACAAAGAGGGAAAGGCCTCACAAAGGGGCGTGTTCCGCACTAAATGTCTTTCCAAAACCTCACCCTTTTACCATCCCCCATCGAGAATGAAACATTATTGAGCAGTAACAAACCTTCCTTGTTGATTTCCTTCCAAAGCCCTACCCCATGGCCCTCCCTAGCCCCGCGAGTGCTCCATCCTCCTCTTTCAACCCCATACTTCGTACTAATATATTAGCTTCCAATATGAGTCTCTTTCAACCGCAAAACGCCAACTCCATTTGCACAAGAGGGCTCTATTGAGAATGGAGAGATTTCTAATCCCCAATCCACCCATCTTTTTGTGAGTACATACAACAGCCCACTTTACAAAATGGGGCCTCTTCTCCAATGCTCCCCCTCCGCAAAGAAAATCCCTTTGAATTTTCTCAAGTCTTAATTTAACCACTCTTGGCATGCGCAATAATGACATAAGATAGGTTGGCATGCTCGCCAAAGTGCTCCGGATGAGAGTGATTCTTCCTCCCTTAGAAATGAACTGCCTCTTCCACAAGGCAAGTTTCTTCCGCATCCGCTCTTCCACTCCGTCCCAAACCATCACCGACTTATGCGAAGCACCCAAAGGGAGCCCCAAATAAGTGGAAGGAAGAGATCCCACTTTGCAGCCAAGCTCAGCAGCCAATAACTTAGTCAAACTCTTCAAACTTGCTTAACACAAACATGCAAAAATGACACAAGGATTTATGGTGGTTTAACCTTAAACCTACATCCTTTCTACAAAGGATAACATACGAACTTTGCTAATTAATCCACTATTATAACACTAGGTTATTCTAATTCACCAAGAACCATCATAATCGCAATTGATGAGCTTAATGCTCAAATCAACACAACATAACACATTCATCTACTTAACACGAAACTCTTAAATTTAGAAAATGATTTTAAAGCAGACATAATATCTATAAAAAAAATAAAAAAAATAAAAAATAAGTGGAATGCTTCTAAGAATGGGATATTCTCTGTAAAATCCCTGTACAATACTCTTGATTCTGGTGGTGCAGTCCTGTTTCCGTGGCGAATCATTTGGAGCCCTTGCGTGCCTATTAAGGTGGGTTTTTTTACTTGGGAAGCTTCTTAGGGGAAGGTTCTAACCCAAGATCATCTCAAAAGGCGGGGCTGGTCTCTAGCAAACAGATGCTTCTTATGTTGTGATGATGAGGAGACAATTAACCACATCCTTATCCATTGCCCCAAGGCGAGGGTGCTGTGGAATCTTGTGTTTACATTGTTTAGAGTTAATTGGGTCCTTCAGCTCACGGTTAAAGACACTCTCCTTGGCTGGTCCGCTTCCTTTGTAGACAAGAAGCGTGGGAAAATCTGGCGGGCAGCCCCCCTTTGTTTATTTTGGACGATGTGGAAAGAAAGAAATAGGATAGTGTTTGATAATGAGGCTTTGTCGATCCAAAGATTGAAAGTCTCCTTCGTTTGTAATCTCTTCTCTTGGACGAAGTCTTGGTTAGATGGAGAGCCCCCTTCCTTATTTAGCTTTGTAGATTGGTTGGGCTCTAATTGAGGGTTGGTGAGTGTAAGCTTCTTTGTACTTTTTGTTTTTGGGGCTTCTCGTGTATACTCCCTGTATGCTTCGGGTTGCCTTCTTGCTACCCTCTCTTAATGAAAATTTTTCTATGTTTATCTATCAAAAAAAAATATCTATAAAAAAAATAAAAATAAAAAGACTCACAATCAATACCTTATCACATGCCTTCAGCTTTTGGTAGATTGAGAACTCAAAGAATGATCCAATTTTAGCTTTCACAATCCACCTTGTTAATTAACATTCTCAACAAGTGGAATAATGGATTTTTAATGGGGAACATCATTTAAAGCACCTTTTAAGACTTATAGAAAGTGAAAACAAATGTTGGTCGCAATGCCCAAGTTTTAATTTGAGATACAAATATCTAAGTTCCTCTTGAGACCCAAATTAATTAGGTCTTATTAATTAAGGTCTTATTATATGTTTATTTCAACAAGGATAATTCAATCATTTATGTATTGATGGAATGGACTAGACTAGCAGCTCATTTTCTATTTAGAGTCTTTTTATTTGATAAGGAATTATTTTGGTAATTTATTTTTATTTCTTTTACTTTCTAAAATGGAATTCCTATTCCTATTAGGGAAAAAAAAAAGTAGAACTCCTAACAGACCTGGCACCACAACAAAATATGCATATCAAATTGATTTTCTTTGTTATTTTTATAGTACAACTAAACACAACATTTTTTTCTTTTCTTAATACTTTCAGGAACCAAACATAACATAAAAGTCTTGGTTTTCATGATCCAGGACCTCTTTGAGGGTGGTTGCTTATCTTAATCCTCAAGACCTTCAGTCGTTTTTTCCCTTTTTGGTAGTACTTCCTCTTTTATTCCATAGGTATTCCCTGCCTACTTCCTCACGTAGGTTTTTCCGATAAGCACTTTAACATCACACACGGGAAGGAAAAAAAAAAGTCATATTGTTCATTCTCATTCAAGATAGGAAAAAAAAAAAAAAAAAAAAGGCCCCTAAAATTCCAGTTGCAGAGCAAATTTTATCAAAACACGAACTTGCTAGCTATCACCCACAAGCTATAGATATTTGCAGCATGATAAACTTCTTTCTAAGTGTTTAGAGGATCCAGTAAACCAAAAATGTCATCAGAATAACAGTCAAGAAACACATGGAACTAAACATGAAAGCATTACTAACCTTCTGTCATCTGGGCCAAACCCACCACGGGGACTTCCCCGCCTATCATAGCCGCCATCATCTCTCCGAGAGCGCTTGAAATGCAATGGCGGAGAGGAGCGGCGCGGCGGTGAGTGGCGGCGGTCGCGGTAAGGAGGGCTGGGGCTACGGCGGCGCTTGAAGTCCCTCTCTCGGTCCCGTGGCGGAGGAGACAGGTTCCGGTCGTAGTTATCGGCGCCGCTGCCGCGGCGATTACGAGGGCGATCGCCGTCCCTATCGTCCATCCTCTCCCTGGAATCTCTGTCCCTCCGCCTAACGGGCAAAGTCTGTTGGGGCTGCGACGGAGGCGGAGGTGGTGGCGGTGGTGGCGCAGAGTCATCGTCAGCGACGGCGTCGGCGGTGGCGGAGGGGGATTTGTCGGGCTTTTCGAGGGAGTCGAGGGGCATGTTCATGACCTGCGCCATTGGGAAAAATGTGAGATCTGCCCTGAAGTATTTGGAGGAAATTGGGGATTGTGTGGGCCTCAATCGGAAGAGAAGGATGAATTGAGGAAACCCTAAGCAACCAAATGCAGAAAATGAGTACAACAGCTCGGCCTTCGCCTCGGCTTTGTTCTCTGCCTCTCTATCACAAAAGCCAGATCATTCCATTCATTTCTCCTTGCCCTTTTTTCCTTCCTTTTCTTTTTTTATTTTTATTTTTACCACTCATTTTTATTTTCGTGCCTTTTTTTAATATTAAAAAACTTTCAATCCTTAAGTTTGAATATATGATAATATTTATTCTACTTCTAAAATCTTGTTCATGATAATATTAAAAATAAATAAATAGATAGATATATGATTAGTTTAAATCGAATTAAGATATGTGATTATTCTATTTTTTTGTGTAAGTTCCTACCCAACTCAATGGAGTGGGACTTATTTTTACTATAAAAAAAATGATTTTTGAAAAGTTATAATCCTCAATTATTTTAATTTATTTTTTAAAAAGAAAAACAAAATAAGAAATAAAATTCAAATTATAACTCCTTTTAAGAAAAATTAAAATCAATTAAAAATGATTTAATTATTTTCAAATATTATAACATGTTTTCGAAAAATTTCAAAAGAATTTATTTGCATATAAAATTCAATTGTAACTCTTTTTAGGAGAAAAAAAAAACATATTTATGAAAAACCAATTAAAAATGATTTGATTATTTCCAAATATTACAACACATTTTCAAAAAAATTAAAAAGAATTTATTTGCATACAAAATTCATTTATAAGTTCCTTTTAGGAAAAAAAAAACATATTTATGAAAAAACAATTAAAAATGATTTGATTATTTCTTAATATTATAACACATTTTCAAGAAATTTCGAAAGAATTTATTTACATTAAAAACATATTTAAATTAATGATTTCAATTTATTTATTTAAAAAAAATATTTGAACTCATTCACAACACATGATTTTATTTATGTTTATCCACATTCAAAAAAAATATATAATTTTATTTGTTTTTGTTAGAAAAATGAATGATTTTTATAATTTTATTTACAAGAAGAATGCTTCAACTCATTTTTATTAGTAAAAATGATTTTTAATAAGAAAAATGACTTTTTACAAAAGATTAGGTAAAAAAAAAGTCAAACATAATATCATATTTTAGACTTATCAACTTGATTACTAGTTTGTACAATATCATAGGGAAGGTACTATCAAGGTGATGGTGTAAAGTACCCCCAAATACCATTTTCTTATCTCAAGGAGCTTTTGTTGAGAAGATAAATTTTGGATGTTGTCTTGATTGCTAATGAGTTGATGAATGACAAAAGGAAATCAAGAAAAGAAGATTTAGTCTTTAAAATTGATTTTGAAAATGTCTGTGACCATGTTGATTAAGGTTTTTTGGACCATGTACTAGAAAGTAAATAATTTAGCTCAAAATAAAGATCTTTGAAGAGGGAATGTTTGTATTTGAAAATTTTTGCAATCTTAAAGTGCTTGACAGTGTTTTTACTTGACATTTTTTTAATAGAAGTGTTTTCTTTAAAAGTGTTTTTAAGAGCATCACATATCAAACATTTCTCTAGAAAACACTATCAATAATTTTTCAACACTGCAAGTGATTTTTCAAATTTTTAAAAATGTTTCCTAAAATTTGCCAAATACTTAACTTTTTTTCAAAAACACTTTTTAGCCTAAAAACACTATCTAGAATTATTGTCAAACAAACTCTTAGTGAATGAAGATGTCAAGTGTTGAGTTAAGGCATCTAGAAGCTTAAGAAAATGAGATCTTATTTTCCCTATTGAGGGGTTTCTAATGGGTATAAATAAGATTAGAGTGTCTCATTTACAATTTGTATATGACACTATCTTTTTTTCTAGAGCTTCTTTAGAAGAGTTACAAACTCTTAAGCTAATTGTGGACCCCGTATTTTCGGCTCATGCGTTTTCCACTCGATGGCGAGCTCAATTTTTATTTGAAAAATGATTTTATTTATTAGAAAATGACTTGGAGTCGCCACTTATTTTTGTTTTATTTTAAAAGGGTAAACAAAATAAGAAAGAAAAACTCTAAGTGTGACTCTTTATTTTGGAAAAGGTGGTCTGTGAAAAACCGGATTGGGTTCGGGAGTCAGATTATTTATCGGGAAGATACGATAAAGACCGTAGCACCCCTCTAAATCCCTAAAGTCGGGTCTCTACTAATAAAATGAAGCTGACATGGCAATCAATGAGAAAATCAATGAACACTCAAATCGATCATGCATATATAAGAATCAGAACATGCATAAACAACGACCAAATGGAAAGTGGGTATGTATCTAAGCAACGAGCCACCACGCACTATCAAAAGAGAGGGTTAGTGCACAATTAAGGAATAATAACATACATGTCAGAGAGCAGGATAAATCAATCATGTATGATAATCAAGTTAATCAATCAATCGATCAGTCACATATGTGGGGCCCCCACCAAAGCCTGTTTATCTTTGTATGAATTAATTCCATAAATTCCATTATTCGGAATTATGGAATTTAATTCATGCTTATTTGAAAACATTTTAAAAACAGAGGAGGTATGAATATCGCTTGCCAGAAAAGAAAATGTCAGCCAAGCTTTATTAAAAATGGGATTTTTGGTACCTAAAACTCTAGGGATGAAAATTCTGGAATTAAGATTATTCAAAAAAAAGTTAGAATCTGGAAAATTATTTAAAGAAAGGGATTTGGAAAGTTATTTTCAAAACTAGGAAGAAATAGGAGGTGGCACGTGGCCCAAAGGTGGCCATGCTAGTGGTGGCCATGCACGTGGACCTGAGGTGCAACTGGTGCTCTACTATGAAGTTGGTGATCTGCAGCTACCATTTTCTCCTTTCTGAAATTCTAATGATCCTTTCCTCAAACAGAAGGTAGCCTGTTTCCTAATCAACATCCTAATACACTGATTCTGAATCTCCAACATCCTCTTCATCAAAAGCGTTTGTGCCTTCCCTGGTTACCTTGAAATTATTAGAGCTTTCACAAACAACTGGAAGGAGTTGCAAATCCTGTTGTGTTCTCAATATGGTCATTTAGTAGCCGTCCAGGGATAACTACAAAAATCTGACATGGATTTGCTTGCATGCATTTCTGTTCTAGAGCAAGCTTTGTACCCCCTATCACAACTTGAACACCAAGAGAGAGGGACGATACTTCAACAGGGTGTTAGCCTCTACAGCAGCTTGACTTTCAAACTCTCGAGTTGGGCAAATTACTAGTACAACAATTGGGGGTCGCTTTTGATTCACGGCTAATGGGAGGTGATTTTACAAAAATTTCAATGAATGAGAGCCTTGAAGATGACAGGAAGGGTTGCTTGATAAATGTGTCCTAGCTAGGTTGGACTCCAGGTCAAGTGTAGACTGGCTTTTTGCATTCCTGAGAGAACCCTCACCCCAATTGAGAAGCCACGGCCTCTATAACCAGGGCTCATGTTGATGGGATCCCATGACGTATTTTTTTTAGAATCTGCACTTGGCTTTTCCTGCTACAAGTCAGCAGATGTATGGAGATCCGAGGAAATTCCAGCATTGTAAAATCCGCTTGTGTTACCTCTCAAAGACTGAAGAGATTCCAGGGCTTTTTCGTCTGTATGACCCTCTTCCATTACCCATTATAAGATCAACAAAACCATTGTCCATCCCATGGAACATCTGCCTATCATAATCGGAAGAGGACGCATGGTGAGCATAATTTTATGGGCCCATAGGGAATGTTCCAGCAACAGGCAGATGTAGAAAAGGATTACGGGATGGGCCAAGAGCGTCTTATTGATAATGAGGTACTTCAATATTGTGACCTGATGGCAGCGCGAACTCATTGGACATTAGCATATTCTTCATAGCTAGCATCATTTTCCGCCCTTGCGATGCAATCTGCGTTCCATTAGAGCCCTATCTTCACCCATAGAACTCACCCAGATCATCAAGCTCACTTCTGCCATAGTTGCATCCTCCATTGAGTAGCGACAACATGATGCAGAATAATGAAGTGCACGGGACGCATGTGCCGTTGGAAATCTCATCGCTTCAAGTTCCCCAAGCAGCTTCTTGTCAACCTCTGAGATAGAAAGAAGAAAATAGAGAGAAAGAGAGAGAGGGTTTTTATAGAAGAAGTTGAATAAAATGCAATACAATACCTCTGCTATATATATAGCAGGGATTAGGAAAACAGAGAGGATTACAACAAACTCAACAAACTAAACTACTAGTTGTTAAGCCGTTTTGCTACTTTTGCCTAATTTGCTCCCTCAAATGAATCCTCCGGGAACCACTGAACCTTCCACCCTCTAGGAACCACCGATTTGCTCTCTCAAATGAATCCTCCGGGAACCACTGAACCTTCCACCCTCTGGGAACCACTGAACTCACAGCAAGCTTAATCTCCATTCTTTAGATCAAGAGAAGTAACAGTAAGCTTCCCACGCAGCTTGTTAAAGAACTTGAAAGATAAAGGTTTTGTTAACACATCTGCAATTTGATCATCAGCTGGTACATGATTGACCACCAGCTTTCTTTCCATTACTTTTTCCCTGACAAAATAAAGGTCTAACTCCATGTGCTTAGTTCTTGAATGCAAAACTGGATTAGCTGAAAGGGAAACAATGCTTATATTGTCACACCAAATTACAGGAACCATAGTCATTTTAGATTTGAGTTCAGACAAGAGGGACTGCAACCATAACAGTTCTGAGGTCAAGCTAGCCAAGCTTCTATATTCTGCTTCAGTACTAGATCTGGAAATAGTGTGCTGCTTTTTTGAGCTCCACGAAACCAAGCTTTTCCCAAGAAAAACACAATGCCCAGATGTAGACCTTCGATCATCAACACCACTCCCCTAATCAGCATCACAAAAAGCCATTAAATTCATAGTTTCTGATGGTTTCAACACAATACCAAGATCTGTAGTGCCATTGAGATACCTTAAAATTCGTTTGACAGCCTTCCAATGAGTGTCTAAAGGCTTTTGCATAAATTGGCAAACTTTGTTAACACTAAAAGCAATCTCGGGTCTAGTGATGGTTATGTACTGCAAAGCTCCAACAACACTTCTATACTAAAAAACATTATCAATTGGATCACCCGTTTCAGTTGAAAGTTTTAGACTAGAAAGCATAGGAGTGGGAAGCGACTTAGCTCCATCCATTTTAGTCTTCTTTAGCAAATCTTGAATGTATTTTCTTTGAGAGAGATGAAGTCCAACATCTGTAGTTTTCTTTACCTCAATTCCCAAAAAATAGCTAAGCTCACCAAGATCTTTAAGAGAAAACAAACCACTTAACTTTGAGATCAGCTCTTGAATCTCTTGACTACTACTTCCTGTCACCACAATGTCATCGACATAAACAAGAACAAAGAGAGAAGAACAGTTGGTAAACCTTACAAACAAGGACTGATCGGATTTAGTGGAAGAAAAACCAAACTGTTGAAGAGAAATCTTGAGTTTGTCAAACCAGGCCCGAGGTGCCTGCTTCAAGCCATACAAGGCCTTATGTAGTTTGCACACTAGCTTTTGGTCTTGATTGGTTCTACCATCAAAACCTGGAGGTTGGTCCATGTAAACTTCCTATTGCAATTCACCATTTAAAAAAGCATTATTGACATCCAACTGCCTTATAGACCAACTTTGAGAAACAGCAATAGCAAGAACAACTCTAATTGTAGTAGGCTTCACAACTGGGCTGAAGGTTTCAAAAAAATCAAAACCAGGAACTTGAGAGTAGCCCTTTGCTACTAGACGAGCTTTGTACCTAGAGACAGATCCATCAGGATTCCTTTTGAGTTTAAAAACCCATCTGCACCCAACAGAATTTCTATCACTTAGAAGAGGAACCAAAGACCAGGTTTTGTTCTTCATCAAAGCTCTAAATTCTTCATTCATTGCTTCTTTCCATTTGGGATGAGAGATTGCTTCTTGTAAAGTATTAGGTTCTTCATCATTAAGATCAACAGTATAGACCTTTGGTTTAAAAATACCATTCTTGGACCTTGTAATCATATGATGTGGCTGTTGTGGTAAAGTGACTGGTCTTGTATTGATAGATCCATTTGGTTCACCTGAATTTGTGGATAAAGGAATTGTACCAGGAAGAGCATATAGACTAGAAGAAGATATGGAAGCTGACTCATTGAGAATTGGCATAGTTGAAGAAGAATCAGTGTTTGATAAATCCTGTTGAACAGACCTAATGTCTGAACCAGGATTCTCATCAAGTTGATGACTTGATTGAGCTGATGATGTGGGAAGTGACAATGAATGACTGACACTTATTGGCTCTAGGTTTTTAACTAAAGGAATGCAAGGAAGACCAGCTGTGGAATGTGAAACAGTTTGAACAGGTTTTTGAGGTTTATCAGCAAAAGGAAACTTAGTTTCATCAAAGATAACACTTCTAGAAATAAACATTCTTCCTTACTGATTTAAGCATTTGTACCCTTTGTGTTTAGGACTGTAACCAAGGAAAGTACAAGGTGAGGACCGAAAATCTAGTTTATGTTTATTGTAAGGTCTTAGGTGAGGAAAACAAAGGCAGCCAAACACCTTAAGCTGAGAATAATTGGGTTTAGAATGAAACAAAAACTCATAGGGACACTTTTGCTTTAA
The DNA here is from genome assembly GCF_004353265.1 of Vitis riparia. Classification (NCBI taxonomy): domain Eukaryota; kingdom Viridiplantae; phylum Streptophyta; class Magnoliopsida; order Vitales; family Vitaceae; genus Vitis; species Vitis riparia. The sequence goes on from NC_048443.1 coordinate 11,802,470, forward strand.
GACCTCAGTAGGCAACCTGTTGATAAGAAAAACGGCTGTGGAAAAAGCATTAGGCCAATATTTAAGTGGAAGAGAAGCTTGAGCAAGAAGAGTCAAACCTAACTCCACTATATGTCTATGCTTTCTTTCAATAATGCCATTCTGTTTTGAAGTATAAGGACATGAAAGCCTATGTACTATACCATGTTGTTCAAAATAGGTTTTCAAACTTCTAAATTCACCACCCGAATCTGTTTGAAAGGTTTTGAGTTTACAACAAAATTGGAGTTCAGCTTGAGCTTTAAACAGTAAAAAGGCTTCTCTAGTTTGTGACTTAGATTTCAAAAAATAAACCCAGGTGTATCTAGAGTATGCATCAACAAAAGAAACATAATAGTTGAACCCATAAGAAGAGTTAATTGGAGCTGGTCCCCATAAATCTGATACAACTAACTGAAGAGGCTTAGTATACACTGTTTGAGAAATTGGAAAAGGCAAATTATGACTTTTCCCGAGCTGACAAGCTGAACAAATTGAAGAACCAGATTTGGTAGAAAATGGAATTTTATTATCATTGAGAATTTGTGTCACAATTTTTGAGGCCGGATGACCAAGCCTTTTATGCCACAGATCAAAAACAAAAAAACTAGAACCGGTTGTTACAGAAAGATTAGAATTGACATTATGCATAAGAGAAGCAGTACAACATGTAAGTTCATTCTGACCATTTGATAAAGATTGACCAGATGCTTTTCCAAAGAGATTCTTTGACAGGTGGAACTGATAGAGTCTTTTATGTAGAGTGCCCTGCAAGAGTAAAGAGTGATTAGATCTGTCTTTAACAAAACAAACCTTTGGATGAAACTCAAAATAGACATTATTATCTCTAGCAAATTGAGAAACACTTAATAGATTTTTCTTAATTGCAGGAACTCTAAGAATATTTTTAAGAAGAAGAACTTTATTTGCACTAGAAGAAGAAGGAAAAACAGATAAACCAATATGTGAAATTTCAAGTCCAGTCCCATTCCCCATGTGGATTTTTGAGTTACCATTATACTCAGTACCAAAATTGAGGTTGCCAAGATCATGAGTAACATGGTTTGTGGCTCCTGAGTCTGGGAACCAACAACAATTTTGAAGATCTTCAGGAGTGGCAACCATTGCTTCCATTTCTGAGTAATCTTGATCTTCTTGAGCATCATACTCAGTGAGATTGACATTTCCAGCACTAGAATTTGGACCAGATGCTCCATTTCTTGCACCACTTCCTAAAACACCAGGAGTAGGTCCATTAGCAGGCATATTCCCATGGAAATTTGGATCATACCTGTAGAAGCAACGATGAACGGTGTGACCAAATTTATTGCATAGTTGACACTGAGGCTTAATTCCTCCTTGAGTTCTGCCATGACCTCTTCCTCTGTTAGGAACAAAAGACCCTCTAGTCATCTGATTTCCTCCAAACTGATTCCTATTCTGAAAACCACTAGAAGGGTAGCCATTAGAATTCCAAGAGGAAGAAGAACCTCTATTAGAATACTGAGAGGTGTAATTCACAGAAAGATCAGTAGATGAGATTTTGTGTGCAATTCTTCCTTCATGGGCAATCAAAGTCGAGGTGACATATTGAAGAGAAGGAGAAGACTTCTTTGAGGAGATAACAGCAATGACAGACTCGTATTCTTCTCCAAGACCTTGCATTATAGCAAGTATATGATTTGTGTCTGAAATCTTGTGACCAGCAGTAGCAAGAAGATCATAATAATTCTTCATTTTTGTAAGATAATCTCTCATAGTCAGACCATCCTTTTTTAACATCTGCATTTGACTCTTGTAGAACATAACCTTTGCAGAAGACTGAGAATTGAAATTCTGGGAAATTGTATTCCATACCTCAAAAGCTGAAGAACACCCAACAACCTGAGGCAATAATGTACTTCCGATTGAAGATAGTAGCCAAGAAATCAACAGATGATCTTGGCGTTGGTAATCTCTGAATTTGGGATTTGGAACCAAAATCCCTGTTTCATCAGTCACCATCTTTGGTGGAAGGTGCTCTGTTCCAAACAAGAAACCTTCAAGACCATAACCCCGTACAACATTTTCAATTTGATACCTCCACATCAAGAAATTATCATCCTCCAGACGCATCGTAATAAGCTGACTCAAAGGGCTTATTATCATCCTCAAAGATTCGTCTGTGGTCGTCGGATTGCCTCTTCTAGCTTCAGCTGAAGGATCCGATCGTAGCGCCTCTCCATTAGTCTGGTTTACAGGGGCCATTGATGCGTGAGCCCTAAGCTCTGATACCAAGATAGAAAGAAGAAAATAGAGAGAAAGAGAGAGAGGGTTTTTATAGAAGAAGTTGAATAAAATGCAATACAATACCTCTGCTATATATATAGCAGGGATTAGGAAAACAGAGAGGCTTACAACAAACTCAACAAACTAAACTACTAGTTGTTAAGCCGTTTTGCTACTTTTGCCTAATTCTCTGGCACAATCATTACTTAGGGCTGGTTGCTGCTACCACTTGCACCATGACCTTTTTTATTTGGAGACATCACCAATATAAGGCAGGATGGATTTTCCGATGAGAGATTTCTATATCCTAAAGTGGTCCATGTCACATGGGCATAGGGATTAATGAAGGGGCATGGTGATGTCGGACAGGTATGAGTGGTTGACAACGGGTGTGAAGGATAGTAAGAATGAAGGTTGCCGTGCACGGTGGTCTTCATGCACGTAGGGGATGATGGTAATGAACTATGGGTTGATTGGACGAAGGATGAGGGTGAATGGTATAAAAGAGTCAAGCATGGGGTCGGTGGGATAGGTGGTGTAGGTGAGTGAGAAATGGGTATGGTAATATGCATGGGGATACGGGTATGAAGGGTGATGAATGGATATAAGTGAGGAGGGGGGTATAAGAAGAGTGAAGTACGGCTAGGCATAGGCATTCATGCATGTGGAGATAATGGGGATAAGTTGATGGATTAGGTGGTGGCAGGTTTGATGGGAAGTGATGTAGGGAATGGATGATGAATGGTGGATAGGATGGGTACCTGGTGGGGATGCCATCAGTGAAAAGAACAGTGGGAGATAATGGGATAGGTGAACGGGAAATAAATAGGGGAGGTGAATGATGAAAAATAGTAAGACAAGAGGGTATTATGGGTATAGAGAGAATTGGTGCCATGTGCAGGTATGAGAATAGGAATAGGTGTGAAGAACGGGTTAGTCTAGGTGGGATGAGAGATAGAAGGTGATGAGATGGTGATGCTTCTTGAATTAAAATAGCTAAGATTTCTCCAACTGTTTCTAACCCAAGAGAGAAATGGATGAAATACAATTGCAGCAACAACTCGGAAAATTCCTTCCTGCTCATCAGAACTTATTCCAACAAAGTCCATTGCCTTCCTTGTTGCAATGTATTCCTTGGAAAGATGGACTTTGTACCTCAGTCCTAGCTTTCATCTTCTCCTCAGCACTATCAAAAAGCTTAATTGTTTCTGTAGCATCCCAGCTTGAGAGGTCTAATTTCTTAGCCAAAGCAAATGACTAATGAAGTTTTGCCATTTCAAATTGTTGTTGCCTTAAGGCCAGCAACCCCTCATAAAAGTCAGGCTTGATTAAAAGGGCTTCCTCATACTTCTTTCTGGCTAACGAATATGTTTCTCTGACCCAGTCATAAGCCACTTGCAGTTGGGTTGCCATTACGTCTTTTGTAGCAGATTCATCCAAAGGAATGCGTTTCCTTGCTGCACACATATGAACATTCCCCCAATTGAAGAGAGTCAATGCAGCTACCTCCTGGAATTTTGGAGCAGCCTTGCCAAACAGGCTTTGAGCCTCTTCACTTGTCACTGTCTCCTCAAGAGCTTCAGAACAGAGCTCCATCCCAAACTCATGTAGGTCAATGTGAGCATCTGGGTCAATACCAACATGGGTTCTGAACAGTTGCGTAAACCCAAAGAGCCAATCATCCATCTCCACTTCCTTGGACTCAGGGTCCTCCGAATCTCCAGCTTTCTCCTTTGGAGCTTCCTTCTCTGTCTTTTCAATCTCTGTACCTGCAGTGTCCAGCACTGAATCACCTAGTGAAGAGTGAGAGTCGTTATCCTTTCCCTCAAGCCCCTCACTCTCAGGAGGCCTCTTCTTCTCTCTGAACATCCAAACCCTGTTCTCGAAGTGATAGTATCTCATATCGGATGGGTAGGCAACAACTTTACCCTTGTTGAGGCTCGAATATGTATCCAGAATCATCAACAGCTGAAAGATGCCATTAGTGCCCTGCTATGGCAGTCATTATTTCTGAGCAGAGCGTCCAAGCAACTCCATGAGCAAAACAACATTATCTACTCAAATCCAGAAGCCGGGCTCATATAAAAACCAATGACCATGCCAACCAAACCCTTATTTTCAGTCCAAATAAGTTTGAGTGACAATCATCTTCCAGATTAGGAGCAGCCAAAGCTTTCTCAAAAGGGTGATACACAGTCCAAAGGTATTTTCACAATTAAACATATGTGAGCACAAAAGTATAGGGAATGGTCACCTCTGCCATACAGGTCACTAACAATAATGGTATCCATAGTGCGAACCACTCCCTGTTCATATACTCAAAACACTGATCTACCAAGCTCTTAGTAACCTCTTCACGATAAACGGATTGAAGGAGTCCCAATCCCTCACAGTCTCGTCATCCCATAGTCCTACTCCCCATTACGGCTTCATATTCAAGAAAGTTCAAACACGCATAGCAGAGAGAAAAAGTAGCAAAAACAGAGCAATGAAGGGGGAGAATAAAATGAATCATTAAGAACAATGCTTCACCTCTTAGTTAGTGGGCTTGCAAATGGGTGAATTAAAAGGTCTTTTTTCTTTAAAATGTCACAGAGGAGGTAAAACAGAGTTAAATCAATTTTCAGTCATAAACAGAAGCAAAAGAGGAGCAGTCAATCATGAAGAACAGAGCATAACCCATCCAATGATCAACAACAATGCATCTCAATAACAATATATGAAGAGAAAAAGAAAGAAACAAGAACACAGTGGAAAACTTACCCCCGGGAAAATCCTGGAGGCCCTTTTTCTCTGGTTCTCAGTAACCTCTTCAACTCAAAACCGCCTCCTCCCCTCCGGCCGTTGGCTTGCTACCCAAGCCCAATGAATACTCTCTAAAGCTATCTTTTCCTCCCTTCTTCACACTTAGCTTCCTCTCAAAAAGGATCCCCTCACCCTAAAAAATATTCCCTCGACCAACATGAAACGCCCCCTCTGAAAAGCCCCCCCCCTTAACTCTACAGAGGACACTCCCCCTATAACAGAAACGTTCTCCTCCCCGAAGATTCTTCCTCCCAGGTGTCAACCTTTCATTGGCTTATTCAAAACACTATTTGATTCACTGAAGACCAATTACAAGCTGACACATGGTTCCTTGAGATTGTGACACCTGTTAAAATTACCTGTAGAAAGCGAGCCCCAAATGGGGGTCTACACTAATCTTATTGGTTTTTGGGCATTTGTTAAGGCTTAAGATCAATATAAATAAAAACACTCTTTTTGGTATCAACATTAATCAAAATCAAATCTCCAGGATGACGTTGATGTTTGATTATTCAATCTATGATCGGTCTTTAACATATTTGGGTCATCCTTTAGGGGGAATTTGAAATCAAACTCTTTTTGGGATCCATTGATTAATAGAGCCTCTAAGATGTTGGATGGTTGGAAAAAAAGCTTTTTTGTCCTTAAGAAGTAGAATTACTCTAATTCAATTTTGTTTGTCACACATCCTAAGCTGCTTCTTATCCCTTTCAAGATTTCACCATCAATAGCTTCAAGGATTTAAAAACTATAAAGAGATTTTTTATTGTCGAGTTTTTAAGGAGGGTAAAAGGGATCATTTGGTCAATTAGGATTTAATGTGTAGGCCTAAGGAGTTCAATGGCTTAGTGTTTGGGAAAATTGCTTTAAGGAAATAAAGCTTTATTAAGGAAGTGGTTTTGGAGGTATCCTAAGGAAAGTTTCATGCTTTAGTAGCAAGTTATTTTGAGTATCTATGAGATACATCTTAATGGATTAGATGCCAATAACATAGTCAAATGGTCACATCATCGTCCCTAAAAGGCCATTGCACTTATTTTACAGGGTTTTCTACACACACTCGCTTTGTGGTGGGTGATGAGACCATAATTCATTTTTAGGAAGATTTGTAGTGTGGGGATCAACATTTATGTTCACAATTTTTCAAGACTTTACAGAGTCGTTTTAGCTAGAAATCTCTCCATTTCAATTATTTTGGCTAATGACACATTTTTTCTTTGGATCTTATTTTCCATCATAACTTAACTAATTTGGAGATTGAGAATCTCAAAAGACTATTACTTAATGTACATTTGTCTCCATCTATTCCAAATGTGAAAGCTTGGGTACTTTCTTCTTTATGAGTATTCTTAGTAAAAAAAGTTTCTTAACCTTGTTCAATTTATCAAAATTAGTTCCTTTCCATCCAACTAAATTTTTGTGAAAATCAAGAGTCCCTATAAGGTTATGACCTTTGTTTGGTTAATGACACATAAAAAGGTAAATACCAATGATATGTTACAATTAAAAAGATAATTTAAAATCCTTAGTCCTGATTGGTGCATCCTATATAGGAGTGAAAATATGATTGATCATCTCTTCCAACATTATGGGATTACTTAGGTTTATATTATAAGTTATTCTCACAAACTAGGATGGTGTGGGTTCAACTCAGGAGTGTTTGCAATATAATGGTTATTTCCTTTATGTGTTTTGGGAACTTTACTAAAGGCAAAACTCTTTGAAAGATTACTTGTCTTACTACTTGATGTGGATTGAGTGGAGAGAGAGGAATGTTTGGGCTTTTTAAGATACATGGAAGACACTTGAGATGTGGGACTTGCTTCATTTATTTATTTCTTTTTGGGTCTACTATACTGATGTTTTTAAACTCATTCACTTGAGTATCTTTCAGCTCAATTGGCTTTTGGTATGTGCTCCTTAGGTTGGGCCTATATTGTGAGGAGCCTAGATGAGCTTTTGGAGTTGTAATACTTACATAATATTTTTTATTCTTTTTATACAAATCTCCTTATAAAACCATTTTATTTTTTTTGGTCTTTTGATTAGGTTTATATTTCATGGGAAGGATTTCTCATTCTTCTCATATTTTTTTCACATTAATTAATACATCTTTTGTTTCTGATTAAAAAATAAATAAATTCTATCCCTTTTACCAAAAATGATTTTCTTTGGATTTTATAAAAAATATTTATCAAAAATGATTTTTTTTTTTATTTGGCCTAAGGAAAAGTTTTTCAATTTTATTAAAAGAACTTTGCAAACTATCTTGATTCTATAAATATATATATATATATATATATCAAATTTAATATTAAAAAAATGTTTCAAATTTATTTAAACAACATTAGAAAAGGTTTTTATCCAACTTTGTTAAAAAAAAAATAATCATAATTTTATTTACAAAAAGTATTCTAATTTGACTTTTATAAACAAAGAATTTAACAATTTTCTTAGAAAGAATTTGGCTTTTAAAAAAAATCAAAATTTTATCTTAAAAAAAATCATTTTTCTTAGCTTTCATTAATATATATATATATATATATATATATATATATATATATTACAATTTACTTAAAAAAAATTACCTTTTAAAAAAGGATTTTTATATATTGTTTTTAAAAATGATTTTTACAAACTTATTTAAAAAAATATTTTAATTCAATTTTTATTTAAAAAAGGATCTTTGCTTGATTTTTATCATTAAAAAATTGATTTTTACAAAAATATTTCAACCCAATTTCTTATTTACAAGAGATCATTTTTATTTTTAAAAAATGATTTTTGCCATTTTTTATTAAAAAAAACTTATAATGTTATTAACAAAAATTGCAATCCACTTCTTCAAAAAAGGTTTCTATTTGATTTTATTAGGAAAAAAAATTATTTTTTCAAAAAGCTTTTTCATTTTTTTTTTCTTTGTTAAAAAGACGATTTTATACAAAAGTAGTTTTTTTCTAATTTTATTTTAAAAAAAGGTTTTCAATTTTATTTTAAAAAATGGTTTTTCCTTTTATTAAAAAATGGTTTAATTAAAAAAAAAATTGATTTTTGGTTTTATTTTAAAAATAATTTTACTATATTATTATAAAAAAATGTTTCATTTTATTTAGAAAATGACTTAAAATTTATTTAAATAGTATATATATTTCTTTAAAATGACTGGTTATAGATTTGTTGACAAAAATTTTTGACTTATTAAAGTTATAAATTTTTATTTATAAAAAAATATATATTGAAAAATAGAGATATTTGGTTAAAAGACTTGAAATAGTTTTAAAATTGGAAAAATAATCTCCCTTCATCTAATTTTTTTTTTTTTTTTTTAAAAAAACTAACCTATTTTTAGCAATTTCACCCTTCTTTATTTCAGCAAAAATGACATCATCCCTCATTCCCAATCCATTTCCCTCCTATTCTGACCTAACAGAGACCCACCATTTTTTTCTCTGCTCCCTTAAGAAATCTTCCATCAAAGGATAAAATCAGTTGCAAAAATTCTTTCATCTTTCTTTCTTCTTCAAGATCATCATTCTCCATTTTTGTGGTAGCTTTTTATCAACAGTTTTTGCTATTGTTTTTGTTGGGGATATTTGCACTTATTTTTAATTGAGATTTTTTGCATTTAGGGTTTGTAGATGTTTTTGTTGAAGATTTTTTTTTTTTTTGCATTGTTTGGGTTTTCAATTATGGTTATTTATTTATTTTGGTTTTTCTTTTTTCATTTTTTTTTTTAACTTTTATGATATTTTTTGTTAGAGTTTTTTATTGTTGTTTTTTGGTTGGAGTTTTTTACAGTTTTTTTTTAGATTTTTTTTTTATATTTTGTTGGAATTTTGGTTGGAGTTTTTTGTAGTTGTTTTTTATTAGGATTGAGTTTTGAAAATGAGATCAAATAGATGAACATTTTAATTAAGATTAATAGATAAAATGAAAACTTAACCACAAAATATCTTATGTAATTATAATAAAATTCTCTACAGATGAAAAGGAAACTTAACACCAGTTAAGTTTTTTCTAAATAAAACTTAAGTATAGTATAGTTCATATTATTTTTATGATGAAAAATTTAACTTTATTTAGGTTTTTTTGTAGACCAAACTTAACTTTGTGCAGTTAAAGTGAACATCCTTCATAAGAAATTAATAATAAAAAATAAAGTAAATTAAAAATATAATGGATGCTGATGAAATGAGAAAGAAGGAAAGCTTAAAGTCATACTTAGAGATGAAGTCACGTAGTGAGAGGGAATGTGTTGGGACCAATGTTAGAGTGGGAAAGTAAAAATAAAAGTTTGGAAGATAAATGAGTAGGAAAAAAATGAAATGAACAAAATAAATGGGAAGACGTGTTTTTGGAGGGAAAGAAATTGAAAGGGTAAAAGAGTTCAAAATGGGTCATATTTCAGCAAAATTAAGGAGACAAGTCATTCTTACAATTTGATGATTATTTTTGGCCTATCTACCCAAACAACCCTAAAAAGTAATTAAATCTTTGTTAAAAAAAGTTTCACTCTTATTATTACTAAAAAATGGTTTATTGAAGTATTTTGAAAATAAAAAAGACCATTATTCATTTATCATCTTATTCAATTTAGAAAATGAAATAACAAATAAATAAATAATAAGAATAAAAAAACACCCTATGTAATGAGTTTCTCATGGTGGTGTATTGACATTGATTTGAGCATTCAACTCATGTCTCTTATATTGTACATGACTTGGGTGCATTAGGAGTTGCACAAAAGATACAAGTCATGGGTTCCTTGTAAGTAGATAAGTTGTTTACAATCGGTTCATGTATTTGAGCAATCTAGTAGAAACTGTTTTTTTTAATTAACTAGCCTAAAATGAGTCATAATTGATTAATTAACTCAATAGGGCTATCTAATTAATTAATTAGCCTAATCCAAAGATGATATTCACTAACTCCTATGTAAGTTTGCATACTTACTAAAACACCCTTATGCACATAAGTGAACCAAGAGTGGATCCAACCCACATAAACCATGCTAACAAGGTATATGAGCTCAAGTAAGGACCATTGTGACCCATATAACAGTATTATCTCCCTTAAAATCCATTTTAAAGTTGATTAAATATCCAATTACAAAGAATCAATTGTATTCGTCCACAACCTACCATTCATTACGTACAATCTCCCCATGAATTGGTGTTCGTAGTTAAATGGGATGAAAACTATCAACCTCTCAAGACTACCTCTACTATCCTTAAGTTATGGACCCTCCTATTGTGTGTTGAACTAACATATCTTAGCTTTCCAAGAGCTTACATCAAGTTCTACTTAATGAACTACTATGACCATAGTTTACATGAACACTCCTCAAGATCACCTAGGAGGATATTTTGTTTCAATCTTATGAGATATCATGATATCTTTATTGAGAATACCTATTGTTAGCGGCTTCTTTTAATAGTGACCCAATCCATATGGAATATATGATCACTTTAGGATCTCACCCCTAAGTCAAAATCATTACTAACTTAGGCATAAATTTGACATTCTCTCAAGGTGGAGAGACAATACAATGAAGTAGCTTGGTGAAGTCATGACTACTTGATAGCCTTAAGTCATGACTCATTGTAGGTATTATCCAATGTGTAACTATACACACTAGTGCATTCACTATTGGAAACCTATCATGATGGCAAGACCAATGGCATATAAAGGTATCATGGGTTGTACAACCAATGGCACAAACCCTTTTGACATAAGGAACTTCCTAAGCCAAACGACCTCATTTGCTGCATTTGAAGTTGCAACGTATTCAACTTCGGTAGTAGAGTTAGCAATGCAAGATTACTTCACACTTCTCTAACTAAAAACTATACCTCTAAAAGTAAAAACAAAGCAAGAGGTAGACCAACAAGAATCATTATAAGACTAAAAGTTTGAATCTATACATTCCATGGGTACTAACTTGTCACTCTAAAACACTTGAGTGTGATATATGTCAATTTTGTTTGATATGCTTTTAAATTTAATTTACTTATATGTATTTTCAAAAGGCTAAGAAATTTAAAAAAAAAAATTATGATTAATAACTTACTTTGGGTTATATGGAACAAAAATAAGGTTTACTAATTTAGAATCAATTAGGTGATCAATAGTGAACCTTTTTTTTTTTCAATTTGTGGGGCTATTGATCCGACCTTGGAAAGTTAGCTTCAAGTATTGGTTTACCCTCTAACACTGTTGAAACTATTTTTAAAAACAATTATATATTTCTAGGATTTTCATATTCGATTTTCTTTAGGGATGCTTGTATCTTTGTAGACCCTCAATTTTGTCCCTCGACACTGACATTTATCCTTTGGGTGTCACCTGCACCCATCGTTCTCATATGGCACCATTAGGGCCTCTTTTGGGCTTAGTCGGTGTCCGAGCCTCGTGTGGGCTTGTCTGTGGTCCATTGTGGTGCGTATGTGGTTCATTTTGGAGGGTCATCGTGGCCATTTTCCTAGTCGTTCACATCACCCTATAGGAAGGAAGAGGGATCATCCTGATGCTTTAGCTTAGTTGGAGTTTATAGGGGCATGTTGAGGTTCGGAGCACTCAGGCTTGTTTTGATCATATCTCCCTTTTCCGAACTCGGAATTGCGCACCATTTTTTTTCATGGATTCCTCACTCTTCCATGAACATGCTTTCAAATTTTCAAAATTTTTTGCAATCTGTTCGACCGGTTGGCATCTGGTTCAGCTGGTTCAGCCGGTTCATCGAGTCAGCCGGTGTAAAACACTGATTTTGGTAATTTTGGGACCCAAATCCTACATGGCTCAAGCCCATAAGATCCAGATCGGTTTTGGGCAATGTTGTGGGCCCATTTTGGGCCTTGGTTTGGGTTCCTTGCAGCCCACCACGAATCCATATAGATTCTTGGTGGTGAAGCAAGCTGAAAACTGAAGGGAGTGAGCTGGCCTCGTAAGTGCAAGAGAAATAATGAGGGGTGTGTTTTCCATGCTGATGGAGGGGATTTCGGTGCTGAAGGGGAAGGAACCCAGAAGGCTCAAATGTTGAGAGGGGTATGAGCATAAAAGGTGAGAAGATAGGAGGGCAGAAAAAAAAAAAAAAAAAAAAGGAAAATGAGGGCACTTTGGAGAGGGAAGATTTTGCTGGTGAGAAAAACAGAAGGTCAGGGCACCTTCTGAGTTAAGAGCGTGGGGGAAAGCTTCAACATTGTGGTTATCTTGAAGAGGAGAGCTACAACATCTCATTTTTTGGAGGTCATCATCGGCATACACGGATCATATCTGGTGGAGATTCTGAGGTAAGTAGGCTGAATTTTTTTTACCTGCAGTTTATCTTCATCTTCTTCATATGCGTTTTCTCCTTCCCATCATCTTTTATTTCCTTTGATATGAAGATTGTATTGCTTGGGTGTGAGTAATAAATGCTACACATGATTTTTGTTTATTGGTTATGAATGGTTTAGAAACTTTCTGACCAAATTTAGGATTTTTCATCAACCGGCTAAACTAGTTGGGAACCGGTTCAACCGGTTCAACCGGTTCAGCGCCATAGCTGGCTGCCTCTGTCAACCATGAGGAACCCCTGACCTTTCTTTGTCCGGTTCTCACTCATCCAGACTCAGAATTGAGAACCGTTTCTTTTGTTTATTTCCTTATTCAGTCAGAAACTTCCTGACCAAATTTGGGATTTTTTTTATCAACCCTCTAAACCGATTATGAATGGTTTAGAAACTTTCTGACCAAATTTAGGATTTTTCATCAACCGGCTAAACCGGTTGGGGACCGGTTCAACCGGTTAGGGACCGGTTCAACCGGTTCAGCGTCATAGCTGGCTGCCTCTGTCAGCTATGAGGAACCCCTGACCTTTCTTTGTCTTGTTCTCACTCATCCGGGCTCAGAATTGAGAACCGTTTCTTTTGTTTATTTCCTTATTCAGTTAGAAACTTCCTGACCAAATTTGGGATTTTTTTTATCAACCCTCTGAACCGGTTTAGCGCCATAGCTGGCTGCCTCTGTCAGCCATGAGGAACCCTTGACCTTTCTTTGTCCGGTTCTCACTCATCTGGGCTCGGAATTGAGAATCGTTTATTTCCTTATTCAGTTAGAAACTTTCTCGTCAAATTTGGGATTTTTTATCAACCGTCTGAATCGGTTGGGAACCGGTTCAGCGCCATAGCTGGCTGCTTCTGTCAGCCATGAGGAACCCCTGACATTTCTTTGTTCGGTTCTCACTCATCCGGGCTCGAAATTGAGAACCGTTTTTTTTATTTTTTTTATTTCCTTATTCAGTTAGAAACTTCCTGGCCAAATTTGGGATTTTTTTATCAACCGTCTGAACCGGTTGGGAACCGGTTCAGCACCATAGCTGGTTGCCTCTGTCAGCCATGAGGAACCCCTGACCTTTCTTTGTCTGGTTCTCACTCATCCGGGTTTGGAATTGAGAATCGTTTCTTTTGTTTGCTTCCTTATTCAGTTAGAAACTTTCTGGCCAAATTTGAGATTTTTTATCAACCGGTTGGGAACCGGTTCAACCATTTCAGCACCATAGCTGGCTGCCTCTGTCAGCCATGAAGAACCCTTGACCTTTCTTTGTCTGGTTCTCACTCATCCGGGCTCGGAATTGAGAACCGTTTCTTTTGTTTGAATCCTCACTCATTTAGGAGTTTTATATAAAAATTTGGGAATTCTTCTCAATAGGTTGTACCAGTTGAGAACTAGTTCAACTTGTTCTGCTGGAGGACTTTAGGTAGCCCTCAATTTTGGCATTTTTCGAGCCCTTATCCATTGGGGCTCAAACCCATTTGCTATAGGGCACTTGTGAGCCATCTTGAAAGTTTAAGTCAGTGTTTGATTTTAGTTAGTATGGGCAATTTTGAAGTTATGGGTGGTGTGGTCTAGATGAGTCTAGTTCGATTTGTATGACATTTGGGGAGTCCCTTACCTCATTTCAACCAGCTATCCTCCTTTTTGGCACAAGCTTTGATGCTTGATTTTGAATACATGTTGCGTGGCTAACTCACCCTCTGCTGTAGCACATGGCTAGGGACCATAGGTATACATCGTTGGTTTTGATTGTTGAATCATATGCATGCATGGTGCTTAATCCTGACTGTTTGTTATGTGTTTATCTGTGTTTGGCTGACATTTTATGCACCGCATGGTTGGGGACCACAGGTACGCACCCATTGTTTTGGTTGGTTGAATTCATATGCATGCCAAATACCAATTAGGATTGTGTGATTCATGACATCTATTTAGCCTAGGGTTTCATCTTTGACCTATATGCTCCCACATACCCAGTTCATTAGTAAAGACCGAGTTCCGGGCCTAGAGGGGTGTTACCTCGCATAAGGTACCTTCCCAATGGGTAACCTGATCCCCAGACCTAGAATCTAGTTTTCGCAGACCGCTTTTTCCATACTAGGGTCATTAGGGGTCTTTGTTCTTACTTAATTTTCCCCATTTTAAAAATAAAAATAAAAAGTAAGTGGCGACTCCATACAATACCGTTCCTCACCGGGGGCGGGTTTTTCAAAACTAGAAAACTTAACTTTTTCATTCTTTCTTTTCTTTTAAAAGTGAGTCGCGTCGGTCCGGTGGATTGGGTGAGGGTCCACAATCTTCTTCATTTTATTCTTCTTCTTTTCACCATCCCAAACACATCTAAATATATGCTTGACATTAAGAAAACAAACCAAGAGTGTAGGAAAATATAGCTTAACTTCAAAAGTTTGGTTATAACGTTATTCACCTCATCATTTTCATCATTTATCACAAATGTAGCAAGTCATAAAACCTCATATCAAACACCCTCCTTTATTGTACTAATGTTTTCAGCAAGTGAGAATAAAATAAGTGCATTAGGTTGAAGAGGGTAAAGGATGACCACTAATATATCATAACCTTCAACGGAAATCTTTGAATATCTTAAATAAGTTTCATATGCAACTATGTTCCCTAGAGTTTCAAGACCTAATTTGCATTTATATACCTGTAAAAACATAAATTGTAATTCTTAGTCTTTCATTTTAGTTATTTTATGTATTGTTTTTATAAATTTAAGGAAAAGCCGTATATACTTGAGTTAGTGGAGAAGCTTTCTGAGTCCCTTGTGTTGATGGATTCTCCACATGAGCACTATGGTGAGTCTTCCCTTGTATTTTTTCATGTTGCAACAATTGTTTCCTTATCTTTGTGTTGTTTACTTCAGAGTAGGGTGTGAAGAGTTTTTTTTTTTTTTTTTTTTTAGATTTCAAACTAATAATCTCCTTTTCCAAGTTCCTTACTTTCTCCCTTAACATCTTTTGACATTCCTCTTTTTCAGGAGTTTTTGTGGGGGTTTTGGTGTGTTGAAGAATTGTTTGGTCTTTTTTTCTCCCACATTTTCCTTTAATCGGTCTAAGATGCTCTAGTGTACCTAATGCTAAAGTGAGGATATCCTTTTAACCAACACATGTAATCCACATTTCCTCAATAACCTTGACAAACTCATTTTCCAAAAAATATAAAATGCTTCAAGAGTTATATTAAACAAAGAACAAATGAAATTGACTAAAATTGAGTATAGGTTTGACAACTTACAATATTTTCTGCTACAGGCCTCGTGACATCATCATATTCACCTTTTTTCAATCTTTTTAGTTTCCATAAGATCCATCTATCAATAGGTTTCCTTGAACCTATCTTTCGTATCTATTAAAAAACAAAAAAAAATAAAGTAAATAAACTTTACAAAAGTAAATTCCCAACAAAATAAAATAAACTAATTCAACTTACCAATTCTTCTGAAGTGCTGCATATCCTTTCCTACTCAATGAATATAGATATGTTCTACCCTCTTTTCTTTTTTCTTTTTTAATTTAAATCGAAACTCTACTAATAGCCTATTAGCCACTAATTTTCTTCAATCTTCAATTGGAATGTAATTATATTCGATTGGTGATTATAAAAGGTGCTTAGGCTAATCCTTATAAGGAATGATATACTTTTTCGTTAATGTGTGTTTGAATGATCTAAAGGTAGTCCCAATGGATGATATGATGTTGTATTTGTTATTCTTATCAACCAAGAATGAACCCTAGAATATAAGAAGACCTTGATTATTCAATAAGCATGTAAGGTTTACACAAAATATAGGAAATAATTTCATTAGATTACTATATACCTTAACACAATCCCATAATTTCTCCTTTAATTCAACAGGTACTACCCTCCAATCGGTATGATATACTTTCACCATTGTTCATGCTAGCACACCCAAGTATGTTACAAGTTGTACATATCCCTTACCTACTACCTAACCATCATCATTATATTGAATATCAATCTTCACTCATTCACTTCTCTTTTTAACAATTTTAGGTTTTAAAGTTGGACCTCTTAACCTTTTTGGTGAAGTAATCTTCTTTTTTCTTCCCTTTCATACATCTACAGGACAATTAAAGGAATATGATCAATCTCATAATACATACCTTACATTCAAAAGTAAAACATCATATTTTAGTAGTTTACCTATCCTTTGTCTCTTAGTAGAGACATCTGTAAAGAAGTATCACTTTTCTTCCAAGTTCCCAAATGATAAAGAATTATGTAATAATAAACAATACTTGAAAATGTATCTCAACTAAATATAAAGAAATCAGTTACAAATTTTTTTTAGAAGTAGGAATTAATCGATGTTGTACAAACTTTGCAGTACATGAAAAATCTTAAATCTTGACGGTAAAATGCACATCAAATTAATAGGAAAATCTATTGCTAAACCTCAACAACATATCATCAAGTGTTAAAAGGAGAATTTGTTGCTAAACCTCAATAACAACATATCATTGAATTTTAAGAAAATTACCACTATTTATCTCATAAAAAAAAAACCACATTCTGTCATTATGACTTGGCTAAATTACATCTATTTGAGTCATTATTATTATAAGGTTGTAGTTGGAATGCAAGCTTATAGTTGGGATGTAATACTTAGAAAATGAAGTTTAAGAGTGCGGGTTGAGGATGCATTGCAAGGTGTTTGATTTTCCTACTATTTATCATATAAGCATTGAGCAAATGTAATGACATGTGGTTGCCTTGCCTTTAATGATTCTGGAATACATGGCTTCACTTATGCAACATTAAGGATGAGGTAATGTCAGTAATAGTTAACAATCACAAACCAAAGACGAAGTTCATTGAAGCTAAATAAATTGAAGAAAGTGTTCTCTAATTTGACATAAAGTCATAAATCCATTACTAAATTAACATTAATGAAAATTTATTCTAATTTTCTAGATCTAATGTTATTCAATTACACAAAATTTTGTAACTTTGACCAATTATTTCTTAAAAACTTTTGTTATCTATCATAAGCAAGTGACCTAAAGAAAAAGAAGCACCAAGAAAATAAAATTTAAGGTATTCATAAACCGTTTTGGTTGGAAATAAGAATATTCAACAATTAATTAAAAGTCATTCTTGCATTGTTGGATGATTCCTTATGAGAATCAACTTCATGTAGGCTAGTTTGTTATTATGTTTACATTTAGTTCATTATATGTAATTTATTAATGTTTCAAACTGGTTCATTATGGCTTGGTGGATTCAATCCATCTTCCAATAAAACCTTTTACTTTGTTTTACATAGTTTGTAGCTCAACACTTTGATTTAAAGTTTTTAATTAAAGTCCATGAAACCTTCAATAGGATTACCCCTTAAATCATTTCAAATTTGAATCAATATGAAATAGGTGAGTGATGGTTTTATCTTGTTAAATATGAAATTGAACTTACAATGCCAACAGATAAGCAACATTTATTTAACTACTTATCAATTAAGCTCAAATAAAAGTTCAAACTAATAAATATATATGAAATATGATAGAAGTTACATTTATTTAGAATGACTTAGCAAGTATATAATAGGAAAAATATATTTAACATGAATAAAATAAAAACATAACATTGTTGAGCATCACATTATATATTAACAATAACTCAAAAATCACACTAAACACTTAGCAATCAACAAAGCATAAAAAAAAAAAAAAAAAAAAAAAATTTAAGCATGCCTGATGTTCAATCCAAATCCTCTCATAATCAATATGCATACAAATTTTATCATAATCTTCAATTTCATCAAAAGACTTAATATTAGGTATCCTGTTCGCAAATAGGTGATGCTTCATACAATTGTCAACCATCTTGTCATCACCCTCTTTGTTGAATTACTCCATTTTTGGCCTTGATAATACAATAGACCATCTTGGATCAACTTGGTATTGTACGTAAAATACTTGTTGGGCTTGCATTGCCAAAATGAAAGGATTTGATTTATGTCTTATCTTGCCCAGAGCAACTAATATAAACACAAGCTCATGAACTTTGACACCATTCTCGCTATCATTCCAATCATACTTAAAAACACAAATATTAAACATGTTATAATCAAGGTCCCATATCTCTGTGACAACCTCATAAAAACACGTCACCAAGCATATGATTCTTATCTTTGGCACTTACAATATGCATGGTCGATGCCACAATGTTGACACCTCTATTTAAACCCTTGGTTCTTTTTTTCCTCTTGTTTGTTTGTTTTCTTCTCATCCCAAGTTACATTTCACTTGTGTTCTTTTTACAATGGACTGGAAAATTAGAACCATTATTACATACAAATGTAGTTTTGAGGAATATTTGTTTTATTTTTACAATAGGCTGGAAAATTTGGATCATTATTACGTAGCAATACAATTTTGAGGAAGATATATTTTTAAAATAATTATATAAATGGAGGTACCAAAATCTAAAACTTTTTCTTTGATTGAAATTGCATGATATACATTTTGTGTACTTCTAAATTTTAACTGAAATGTACAAGATCTGTAACAATCTTATGAAATTTTATGTTTGCCCATTCATCATTATGAAATGTACAAAATTTACTTCATTCATATAAAAAGGTGCATCAAATTACAATGCACTTTGATGGTAGACAAGAGAACTTTTATTTTCCTTCTTTTTTTTATTGATGGTTTTTTTCTTTTCATAAATGGTTTTTTTTTCCTCTTTCTCTCTCACACACATATTTTCGTAGGAATTCACTCACAACCATATCATTTACCTAAGGTTTCATTGTAATGGTTTGCACTATGATTTCATGTAAAAGTAATGGATAAATTGAGTGCATTAAGGTTAGGCTAGTCTGTGTTCTCTAATGTTATGTTGAAATTGATAGAGAATTCTACTTTCTCATAAATATTTTTACATTAAGACTGATCCTAATTTGTATTAGTGGGATTTCATATGGGTCCTATTTAAAAAACAAAGACATCATTTCAACAGATAACCCAACAAATAATCTAGATAATCTCATAAATGTTTCAAATCCATTCTAAAAAGACCATAAATATATACTAGGTTTAAATGTACTCTTGTATGATTTAGTTGGACTCCCTTTGCTGCATTGGGACATTAAATCCTAATGAAAAACTATCCATTTACTCAATAACATACGCACCCTCATTTTTCATCACAGTAGCATTGTCATCTTACGAATTATTTTGAGGTATAAAGTTTGCTAGCTTTTCTAGAAGCTTGGATTAAAGAAAATCCCAAATCAATTGTCAAATAAAGAAAGGAAATCGAATTGCTTCACGCATCTATTCTATTTGTAACCCTGTTTTCTACAACAAAACCAGTTTCATCATTTTCTAATCATAGCCTTTTTGTGGTTGTAGAATTCAATTGATTTTAGTGTTGTAATTTTTATTCATATGGACAACACTTTGAAAGGTTGGTTGAAGATCGTTTATGTGATTTTTGCATTCTGCACTACTTTCTCTCTAGGTGCAATAAAATGTATTACTTTAGATTTTCTTTTACAATTTGATGATAGGGTTGTCTTTATTTTGACTTGTGATGCTTGTGCTTGATAGCTTTATATTAATTTGATGATGGATTCTTCATATTGTAGAGACTTGATGTGATTTTTTTATATGTATTCACATTTTCTTTAAAGTGAACGAATTTATTATAACAAAGTTCATGGAAAAAAAAAACAAAAAAAATACAAAATATGAAGTACAAAGATAATGTAATTTATGTGTATATGTTTATTTGACCTTTTTAGATTTGTGATGTGATCGATTTATTTTCATTCATAGATTTATTTAATATTGTTATATTTTCAAGTCTTTGTTTGAAATTATTAATATGATTGGATGAACCATGGAGTAATCTTTTTGCCTTATTGGAATGGTTTAGTTTTTAATTATTATCTCTCACTTCCATTCTTTGGTTGTTGCAGTTAATGTTGAGTTCATGAACTATAAATCATATTGAAGTCATGAAAGTAGTTGAGAACCAAGTTTAATTAAAGTGGCAAATAGAGTTAATTGAGATAGATCAACAAATAATAAGTACATAGGTTTTGAATCTATTTTCTAGTGGTCAAATTATTGTTAAAAAACAATATGATGCTTGATATTAGGTGAATTTCTATTGGTTTTTATTGTGTATTTCATAGAAAAAGTGTTTGTTGTATAAGAAAAGTATATTTTCAACCATTTCAGACACTGTTCTTCTTGACTATATATGTGATTTTTAGCACATACAAAGACTCTTTAGATGTTTCTACAATAATATTAGATTCATCTTAAAAATCTAATCTTCTTGATACTCTACAAATTATAACAAATGGTCATCAATACAAGGAAAAATGACAAAGAGCTTTGTGGTTTGATTAAATCTTACATATTTTATTCTAACATAACAACATCTTGGATACATATTTAAACATAGAATAGTTAATTTCAACAAATTTACATTTTGGGTTTTTTCTCATTAGTAGACTTCTACATCATATGATATTAGATTTTGGTCAATATAGAAGTGAGGAATTAAAGAACCTTGAAAACTCCACCTTATGAACCATATTTTCAGTTTTATGAAATCTCATCTCATATATATAATCTTTTGTTTTTTTGTTTTTGTTTTTGTTTTTTTTTTTTTTTTTCTGTTGAATTGTTACAACAATTATCTCAAGCTCACTTCTAAACCTGAAGATATGTGACGGAAACACTATCAGAGAACAAACACTATTACTTCAATTTCTATTTTATTTTTCTAATTATTTCTTCAAGAAGTTTCCATGGGTTTTCCACTTGGCTTTAATTTGATTCATGTTCTTGAACCTTGAGCAAGTATTCTTTGCATAACCCGAGCTCAAGATCAAATAAATTGTTATCGACATTTAAGTCAAACTATAAACAACCTGATGTTAGTGGTTTCTAGTATATTATGAGATCAAAGCTTCCTTACGACACCGAGGACTTAGATAAGAGAGAATTAAAATTAGCTACTTTATATCCATACTGTTTATGCATAAATATAAAACAAGTTCATTATCTTAAGAACACAATTAATAAAATTTGATATACCATTTTTATTTCTTCTCTTATTGTCCAAATGAATTACAATGGTGCTTGTAAAAAGTGCCAAAGTTTCCTAAAATAATTAAGGATGACATTTTTTTAAGTTCCAATGTTTCTTAAAATACTATAATGAAAATTTTCATAATTATTATGGTTACAATAATAAATAGAATAAAAGTAAGTCATGTTACATTATTTAATAAATGTCATAAAAAATGAAGAAATAAAATTTTAAACCTTATAAACTATATATATTTGCATGGAATAAATATATGATTCAATAAATTTTTATAAAAAATATTTCTACTTTTCACAAAATTTTCCATGGTGGCCTATTGTCTTATAATTTTCTTTTAAGTTGTTTGTAAATGGGATTGAGTCCATATAGAATTAAAGGGGGGAAATGAGAAGTAAGATTTTCAACATTTACTAATATAAACTTAATTAATTTATAAATGAGATCACATTAACTTATAAATTATTTGGTTTAGATAACTTTTACTAGCCTTGACATAAGAATATTTTAACTATATATATAGACTTATAATTTTTCTATCAAGGTTGTATTATTATAAATTAAAGAAAATTTTAGCAAATTTCATATATGTCATTATTGTTTTTAACTAAGTCTTATATGTCATAGTTGTCATTTAAATAAAAAATATTAACGTATAGTGTCTTAATTCAAGATAATATATGTCAATAATGACCATTTTCTTGTAGTGTACGACGATGTGGCGGTTGATGAGAAAAAAAGGTGCAATCACGACAATGTGTTGAGTGGATGTGTCAGCATAAGGGTTTTGGTGGAAATAAGGAAGAGAGAAAAAAAATTAGAAAAAAGAAAAAAAATAAAAAAGGAAAAAACAAAAAGGACAAAAAGATGATGGAGAAGCAAGTGAGGTGGTTGTTTTAGGTATAATGAGAACATTTTTTTTTTTTTAGCTTTTTTAAATGGGTAGTAGGAATGGAATCCAATGTGATACTTATGAAAAGAAGGTAAATTAGTTTCTTTTTTTGTCGCAAACTTGTTCTCGTCAAGAAACTACCACCATATGTTTCCTTTAGGGCCCATTTTTCTTATATCAAAGAAGGTTGGTGTTGTGTGTGAAGTTTGGAGAAGAGTGAAACATTAACAATAAAGCATTCTCATTCAATTCACAAACAATTCATTAGATTATAAACATCAATTAGAAACTAGTCTTTGACACTATTTGATGTCATTCAAAACTCAAGCAGACTCAAAATAAACAAAAGCGTCTTTGGCTAAGACATAACCAAAGGATAAGAAAATAAACAAAAGAAGACGAATGAAAAATAATAAAAACAAAAATTATTGAAGGAGTTATCCGCTAGAACTGCCAACTGATTCATGCCCAATTGGTGTATCAGCTGATTCATGTCTAGCTGGTGCTCCTTGATGGAGGGAGTAATTAACAAAATTTATAACCTATTACACCATGAACTAGGGTAGCAAAGAAAAAGCTACTATAGCATAGCGGCTCTAGGATCGTTCACTGGGAAGGGTTTTCAAACTGAAAATGATACCAATTCAAAGTGAATTGCTGTTGTTTCATTGCAAGGTTAGTTTAAGAAATAAAACACAAACTTTGGTTGAAAAAGGTTTAGATTTAGACTAACGGCACAACAAGTAATGGAAATTACTTATGAAGAAAAACATTCCTTGGAGATTTAGGTTCACAGGGGAGGTTCTTCATACCAAAACATAGCTCCGATCAGTTGGTTCATTTCCTCGCATTAGAGAATTAACATAAAGTCAATTCTCTAACCGGTGCTGTACAAATGCATCCCTCAATTGGATTTCAGCTCTAATTCTCTCTCACTGATGCAACTTGCAATGGTTCGAGCCTCTCACTTAGCCTTTACCATTTAAGGTGATCTTTAACCTTGGACTTCCTTTCTCAAGCTCGCAAGAGATAACTAATGGATGTCTCCTTAGAGTCCAAAAGCTTACCAAGTGTTGACAATTCTAGAAAATCCTACCTTTAAGTCACCTCCCAGAGGCTCGCAAGGGGTAAACTAGTGCATCTCCATGGATAGAGATCACTTGCCTTACCAAGTGTTGGCCTAGGTGACTCCAATGCGTTTTAAGTTAACTAAAAATATAGAAACCATTTACGGGACACACTTTCTCTTCATTCATAGCTGAAACCACAAAGCTACTAATTCTTGCACTTGGAACCTTTCCCAACAACCTTAACTCCAAGGAACTAAAAGGTTTAGTTACTCATTCTCTGGGGAAACTTCCTCAGAGAGTGCATAACTAAGTAAATGAAAAATACAATCAAAGTGAGAAGGTAAGGTAGAGCTCAAGCTCTCGATTTTACTTTCTTTCAAACTTTTACAAAAGGTTCGTCACCCTGAGAACAGGCTCTCCGGGCTCTATTTATATGAATATTACATTAATAGTTATTACATGGATATTTAGCCTTTTTCCTAACTTAAAAGCTAAGGAATCCTATAATTAGTGGCTTACAAGGAGAGTTTGGGGATTTAAACAACAAAAATCTAAAGAAAAATATCTCAAAGTGTCGGTTACAAATATCGGGAAGCACTAAGGACCATTTCGCAGGTGAAAACGTGGTCTGCGGAATTTCGCAGACGCATAAAAAGGGCTGCGAAATTACTTCACAGCAAATGGCTGATTTCACAACGCTGCGAAGTGGTCTTTCAGCTTGCGGTGATCGGCTTCCAACTTGTCGTGAAACTTCAGGGGGAATTCCACAGCACTATGCAAAAAGGCTACGAAATCATTTCGCAACAAAAGGGTGATTTCGCAACGCTGTGCAAAATTCTTCCTTCAGCTTGGAGTGATCGACTTCCAATGGCTATAACTCCTTCATTTCAACTCTGAATTGTGCACCGTTTGAAGCATTGGATTGTTGACTTCCTAAGCTTTAAAATGACATATAGCATGCATAAATTGGACTTCAGGAAGTGCTCCAAAAGTGGCTGACATGACTGTCATCAAGAATGCTTCATGGCAGATTTCTCTTTGCTTCCCCTCATTGCATTCCGGATTTGCTTATGGCAAAGGACTTCAAAGCTTTGGTTCTTCATACTTTTGCTCTTTTCATTGCTTTGCCAAGGATTCCAAATAACTCTCCTCAATCTCATATTGCTTTGGTGATCAAAAAGCTATCAAAACACCAAAACTTAACACAATTTGATTAGAATTGATTGCAAGGGTCTTTAACATGTTAATTGGGTTAAAAGGCAATAACTACTACTCAAAAGTGTTTAAAATGATTAATTACAAGCTATCAAATAGCACTTTTTGAGTAGTAATCACCAACCCCTGTGGATACACCTCGTTAACTTTCACTTACCACTTTTTTCCCAGTAGTGGAAAATGGAAAGATTAGATCGGAACCGACCCTATAAATGTGGGCCTGATTGTGGGGGGTTTGGTCTTTACTACTAAACAAAATGGAAGATTTCAAGGCACGTTAGCTCTTTACTCCTAATACCTTTTTAGATTGTACATGTACTATGAGGGCTAGTGGAGTTGTTTCTGGCTTGACAATTTAGATTAGAAACATAAACAAGCCATTTTTGTTTCTTCCTCACCCTCAACTTTTTAGGCCTCATCAATTCTATAGGATGTGAGCATGGGTAAGCAACTACAAAACTTAGATGTCTTTTTCCCTTTTTATAAAAAAAGTCAAAAGACCTTTCAGCTCCTGTCCGACATCCCAAGCAGTGCAATGATGTAAGGGGGTGCTAAAAAGTATTCTACATAATTATGGCATAGTATTGGGAAAAAATTTCTCTCTTCTTGAGGTTAGTGCAAGAATAAGGCAATTCGACCAAGGAAACTTTGACCAAGGGAGGTGATTAGTCTCCTTATGAGGGAGATTGTGCACCAAAGTAGTGAATTCCAATTGTGCACTTGCATCGCCTAGTTTTCCTTGCGCCCTTGAGTGCGCAATTTAGATAGCCCATCAAAGGTATGCATTAGATTGCACTCCTCCAAATGCATCATTCAAATTATTTGCCCTAAGTGTATGAGTTAAACCACACTTCCAATGTGTGCATTTGCCACTATGCATTGTAGGTGTGGAATCCCATCCTCATAAGAGGATCAATCTCTCTTTGTTTTGAAAGATGACATAACGCAAACATAGCCAAAAAGAAACGTGCACTTGGCTTTTGCAAAGAGTGTGGAGATAAACAATTTTTGGAAAATAGAAGATTTTTACAGGCAAAATATTAGTAATAGACAAAAAAAAAAGTAGGGAAAGTGAAAAATACTATATATATATATATATGTGTGTGTGTGTGTGTATGTGTATATGTATATATATTAAGAGAGAGAGAAAAAAAGGAAACAAAATCTCTTATTCATCACATTTCCACTATTGACACAAAAGTAATGTTTGAAAAATGAGTTTGAGGTGGCTTGTGGGTTGAGGCATTTGGACAACAGATGGCATGAGATACCAATTTGAATCAAGTTCCTTAACTATCATACTATCCAAAAACATCATCCCACTATAGTGAAACATGCTTATAATGGTGGATTAAACAAACGGAAAAAGAAAAAGAAATTAAATAATAAGAGTAAAATATGAGCAGCTAAAGAAACAAATAGGATGGAGAATTGGTGAGATACACTTGTAGAGCTACAAAAACAATAGATGCATACCAAAAAAGATACCTCTAGCATTGTTAATGCAAAAGCTCCCCAACAACAACACAAGATTTTTGGTCCAACGGTATTTTCCTTGTTTAAAACAAGATCTAGAAATAATGTTTCAATAAGGTTTTATAAGAATAAAATTTTAAACTAGAGTAGCGGTTGAAACTCTTAACTCTTGAATTAAAAATACAAAAAAAAAAAAAAAAACTAACAGCCATATAGTGGTTAGGTCATCTCCATAAGAATCATTCGATTAACAATGTTGGAGGTAGGAGTCTTGGGGGTGTGCGTACTCATTTGGAGAAATAAATTAATAAAATTTTAATTTCAAGAGAAGGGGGATCTTCCAATGCACCAAACACTTGAGAGCAATCTAAGTCTTGTTAAGCATTTTAGTGCAATACAAGTCTCATTTTTCCAAACTTTGGAAGTGTTGTTTCCTTTGTCTTCCTAACTTTTGAGTTGTGAGTATTTGTCTAGCATAACTAGTTAAGTATGTGAGAGGACTGACTTAGCAACATGAAGTGGCTTCACTTGTCTAAGTGTTGCACATGAGTTTGGGAAATGCCCAAGTTTGTGACACTAAGGTAATAAGAATTTGTTTATTCCAATATAAAAAGTTAAAACTATTCAATTTTAGAATTCTAAACAAATGCCCAAAGAAAGAATCTAGTGTTATTATTGAAATAAAGAAATATGTCCACTAATCAATTACGTTATGAGTTAATAAATTAAAATATAATATAGAATTTTACATAATTCATCACTACATTCTAATGAGTAAACAATACCTTATTTGCGTTAGATTCACAATATGCTATTGGTTTGCTAACTATGTGAGAAAACTGACTTATAAATTATATACTTTGCTATTTTCTTTAATTGATTATATAAGAATAATACATGAACTTAATAAGTATTGTGTATTTTCAAAAT
Organism: Vitis riparia; assembly: GCF_004353265.1. Taxonomy (NCBI): domain Eukaryota; kingdom Viridiplantae; phylum Streptophyta; class Magnoliopsida; order Vitales; family Vitaceae; genus Vitis; species Vitis riparia. The sequence continues at coordinate 11,829,572 of NC_048443.1, forward strand.
GAAATAAACTTAAACTTAAAAAATAGTGGTAACTTTTATATAAGATACATGAATTATGAATTTTAAAAATTGAAATATAGTAAAATCCCTATAAAGTAATACTCATAGGACCATAATAAATTATTATTTTAATGAAGTTGTTAATTTATCGATAAATGAAAATATATAATTTAGAGAGTATTATGTTCTACTGCAATACTTGTACAAAAAAAAAAACATATTAAAGATAATGTATAGATTGCAAAAAATTAAAAATAAGATTGAGTTCAATCCAGGTATAAAAAAAGGCAATTAACTTCATATACAAATTTTAAGAAAGAGTTGAATCGATAAAATAAACATTCTAAAAAGTTACTTCGTATTATAAATTTTTGTTTATTATTTTTTATATACTTCATTAATTATTAACTTATATTTCCATGGGATTTATAAAAAAAGTTATTATCTTATATATTTAGTGAGGTTATTAATTTAATACACTGGTTCAAGTTAAGATCAAATGATTTTATTATTTAAATAAGATTATTAATTTCTCAAATATTTATTAATTAAGGTTTTCCTGTATAATTTTTTTTTTGTTATGTCAAATTTAAAAATTTTGAAACTAATTTTTGTAAGATATAAGGTAATTTAATAATTTTTATAAAAAAATATTCTATTCTTATAAAAATTTATAATTCTAAAAACAAAAACGAATTAAGCTAAATATTTTGAAAAGTTACTTTTCACATTCAAATTTGTATTTAAAAACCTTTGGAAGGTGGACTAAAAAGTACTTGAGAATTGTTTAGTATATATGTAAAGGCCAAGGCACGTGGGAAATGAATGATTAAATAATTAAGAAAGATAAGGATAAGAGCTCTATCCATACCGATCATATCATATACTGACTGACTAAAAGGCAAACAAATAGCTTAATTTTCCAATATTTCCGAAATGCCGTTTCACACCATTGGACTTTACTGTCATCCGTAACCGAAAAGGTAATTCTAATTTCTACTTTTAAAAGGCACGACTATCACACGCACGCACATCGTGGGGTTGCGAACAGAGGATGCCGCCCAACTCTTTTCTTTGATTGGTTGATTCATGAGCTAGGGTTTCGAGTCTTGCAGAACAAGAAGAAGAAGACGACGACCACCAAGCAGCTGCCCAATCCCTCCATTGCTCCACTAATCGGACTACACGTATGTGAGCCTTTTTCTTTTCTTTTACCCCCCTTCTTCATTGGCCGATATTTCGCGAAACTGTTGATTCCGGCGAGGTCTCGGCCGATATTTGCCTGTTTCGGGCGGTCTGAGTGCCTTTCCGCGGCTGTCCTTAGAGGTTTCGGCTGGAATGTCACATTACCGGCCGAAATTCTCTTGGTCTAGGCTGCCAAAGTGCCTGATTATGAGGTGCTGTGATTTTGGTTATGTTGAGCATGAGATTTATTTATTTGAAGGCAATTTCTGTAGTGAAATAAAAAAATTATGCATTGGAGCATCTAGATTTCATGAAGAACTTTGGAGAATGTATTGTAATAGATGAACTACAAGACAAAAAAGAGTGAAAATCATGTTTAAGAAAATGTAATTGATGGACTGACAAAAATGACGAAGATGGTTTGTTTGAACATCATGTTTATTGAACTAGCAGTGTCGTTAGACATATTCACTAACTAAATTTGTTGCCAATTTGTATTTTATATGAAAAATACTATTTGTTTTAATTGTTAGGAATGGTTGGAACAATCTGAATACTTTGAAATATGGTCCAAAGAAAAGAATGTCAGAAATTCTTTTCCCTTTTGGTCTTTTCAATTATCGTTTTATGTGTTGGTTTGGAATCTGTTTTCCTAATTTTGATGCTGCTTTTTAAAAAATTCATTTATGATTTTGTGAAAGGGTCCTCCCCTTCCCAGTCTTGGATTTTAATTTTCATAAAATTCGTTTGATGAGTGAGTAAGAAGGAAAGGCTCATGGAGGTTTGATAAGCAGCTCTGCCAAATATTCAATATCGTTATTGACTAAGGTTCATGTTGGATCTTTTAGCCATGAAAAGGAGTGAAACATTTGCGTCTTTTGTTGGGGATCTTGCTTCCTCGAGTTGTACTCAGTGTTTGTTATAGTTTGCTATAAGATTTTTATAATCTTTTTCAACACTCCAACTTTTATGGCTTCTTTTTCATGAGTTTCTTCTGTTGTCTTGATAAGATTTGTGTACATTGTAGAAGGATATTTCTTCCTTCTTGATTATTTTTAATTAGTAGAAAAGGCCTACTGTCATTTTGATCAAGAAAAGGGGCATTTTGAGTCTCATTTTAGATGCATTCTAAAGAATTATGGAAGTCAGGGATAATTTTAGTCATGCATTTTTAATAATGATCTGTCCTGTATCACCAAAGCAGCTTACTGGAATTATATTCACACTATGCTTGAATGGGCCATAATTAATGTGTTCATTCATATGTGTCCCTATTGTATACAATTTTACCATTTTTTTCCACATCAATAAAATCCCTTGCATAAGTTATTTACAATGTACTTCATAGTTTTCATAATTCCACTTAAGCTATAGGCTTGAAAATTTGCTGGATTTATTGTCTTGATTAAGTTATTTCTCGACTCTCTATTCATTTTTATTAATTAATTAATTATATTATTATGGTTCTATGCTTCTAAATCAGCTCACCAACAGCACATGGTAGAAACTCGAGAGTTCTTTGATGCTTTCCCAGCAAACCAACACAAGGATGACCAAGTGAGCATATCTCGACATTTTTTCTTCTGCTTTTATGCATATTTTCATAAACATAGTTCACCCAAAGTCCGAGTAATGCCATTTTGTCTTATGTTTGTATCTATTTTCTGGAGCAAAATACTTTCTGATGTTGCATTAATGTTCTTTTTGTAAAATTTCACCTCTGGACGTGTATTTCTTTTAATAGGGTACGGCTCCTCCCCGAGCCACTGATCCTGGTTGGGCCCATGGAATTATGGTAAATGGGGGTCGGCAAAAGATCAAGTGCAAATATTGTCATAAGGTTATCCTTGGGGGTGGAATTTCCAGATTAAAGCAACATTTAGCTGGTGAAAGGGGAAACGTAGCTCCATGTGAGGAAGTACCTGAAGATGTCAAAGTTCAAATTCAACAACATTTAGGTTTTAAAGTTCTAGAAAAGCTAAAGAGGCAGAAAGGGTTAAAGAGTAGCAAGAACTCCTTGGTGCCCTACTATCAGGATAGGGAGGGAGGGGCTGATGATGTACAGAGGAGCCCTAAAGCAGCCTCAGCAAGGGGCATTAGCCGGAAAAGAAGGGGAAAAGAGATTGATGAAGGAACCTCCTACAAGAAAAAGAGGCACAAGAAACAACTTTTTCCAACTGCTACTTCTGTTGCTCAAGTTTCTATACACAATAGTTTTGCTTCCCAAGAGAGCATGGATCAAGCCGATATGGCCGTTGCAAGATTTATGTATGAGGCTGGTGTACCATTTAGTGCTGCAAATTCTTATTATTTTCAACAGATGGCTGATGCTATTGCTGCTGTTGGCCCTGGTTATAAGATGCCTTCTTGTCACTCTTTGAGGGGTAAATTGTTGAACAGAAGTGTTCAGGATGTAGAGGGGCTATGTGAGGAGTTGAGAAGATCTTGGGAGGTGACTGGTTGTTCGGTCATGGTTGATAGGTGTACTGATAGAACTGGTCATACTGTTTTAAACTTTTATGTTTATTGCCCGAAGGGCACTGTCTTCCTCAGATCTGTCTATGCATCAGACATTGCAAACTCTACAGAGGCCCTCTTGAGTTTATTTGTTAGTGTTGTTGAAGAGGTGGGGCCTAAGAATATAGTCAATTTTGTGACAGATACAACACCCACTTATAAAGCTGCAGGAAAGCTCTTAATGGGCCGATATAAAACCTTCTTCTGGAGTGCTTGTGGAGCTCATTGTATTGACTTAATGCTTGAGGAAGTTGGAAAAAGAGATGAAGTGAAAGAATTGTTAGCTAAGGCTAAAAGAATTACTCAGTTCATATATAACAATACTTGGGTCCTCAATTTAACGAGGAAGAGGACAGGCGGAAGAGATATTGTTCAGCTTGCAATTACAAGGTTTGCATCCAATTTTCTGACATTGCAAAGCATTGTATCTTTTAAGGAGGCACTCCATCAGATGTTTACAAGTGCCACTTGGATGCAGTCAGCTTTCTCTAAGCAAAGGGCTGGGGTTGAGGTGGCAGAAATAATTGTGGATCCAACTTTCTGGTCCATGTGTGACCGAGCTCTTAAGGTCTCAAAGCCCCTACTTGCTGTCTTACACCTTATTGACTGTGAAGAGAGGCCTTCTGTAGGATATATTTATGATGCAATGGAAAAAGCAAAGAAAAGTATCATTCTGGCATTTGACGATAAAGAATCTGATTATTCTCCATATTTAAAGATTATTGATTGTATTTGGAAAGAGGAATTCCATAGTCCACTTCATGCAGCTGCCTACTATCTCAACCCATCCATTTTTTATAACCCCAGTTTCTCCACTAACAAAGTCATCCAAAAAGGCTTACTTGATTGCATCGAGTCCTTGGAGCCTAACTTATCTACCCAGGTCATGATTACGAGCCACATAAATTACTATGAGGAAGCTGTGGGAGATTTTAGTCGGCCTGTTGCATTACGTGGTCGAGAGTCATTAGCCCCAGGTTAGCATCCATTTGTTTTGATGTTTCAACTTTCAGGTTTAAATTCATTAATTGCATGTAAGTCAGTATTAATTTGTCTTTTCTGTTTTACAGCTACGTGGTGGTCACTTTATGCAGCTGATTATCCAGATCTGCAACGCCTAGCTGTCCGGATATTAAGTCAAACCTGCAGTGTTACCCGATGTGAGACAAGTTGGAGCATGTCTGAACGTGTCCATTCAAAGCAGAGGAACCGGTTGGAGCATCAGCGGTTGAGCGACCTCATTTTTGTTCACTATAACTTGCGCCTTCAAGAGAAGTAAGTTTATCTCACACGAATTAGAAGTATATTTACCTGACCAAAGAGCAGAATGCTTAGCTTCTTTCATACTGCGGTGCCATTCCTTGGATTGGGCTCATGCTTTTGGTCCAAGCCAAGTTAGATGGTTCCTGTTTCCTACATTTTACATTTAGGTAATGAAAAATTTATGAATTGGAATATTTTCGGTAGATCAAGTCATTGAATGAATCCCAGTTTCATTAATTGAAATAATATGTAGAATAGCTACAGAATAAAAAAATGGTGCTGGTTGATTGGACGTTTTCCTTTTAATCAAAAGCTGCCTCCAGTTGTGCTGTTTGAAGCTCATCTGTTACTGGAACTCTTCTTTTCTTTCTGGAAAGAGTAGAAAATGTAACTTCTAGAATTAGTTATTCATCTTGCATAATATGGATTTCTTGCATATTAGACTCCAATAGTATACATATTATATGTTCTGTGGGAAATGGTGATAGTTGTGCAGCTGGAATTTGCTACACAATTTTTTCCCCATTATTTGTACTCTATACCTTTGTGGTTTTTCCATTTTATATCCTATCTATCATTCTCTGCCTCCTCATTCTATCTTTGCCTTTTTCTCTCACTTTCCTCATCTCTCTTCTGTGCTTCTTTACTTATGATTGAGAGGCTTGTAAGACTGATTTGTGCTCTGTGGCTCTTTTGGCTTCTTTCATTGCTCCTTTTTCTTTGCCTCTCTATATTTCTCCAAATATAAAAAGAAATGATTGACGAAGTCGATGTCTCCTTGAACACATTAGCAGATGAGATGCCACTTAGCCCTTCTATTGAAAATGTATTTTCCTTGATCCATTGTTTGTTTGTTTGTTTGTGTTTTTTTTTTTATCTTGAAGATCCATAGTGGAAGTTATGTAAAAGGTTTATGTTTGAAAGCTTTAGTGCTTAGAACATTGTGCAGAAGCATGCAGGATAAAGCTAGTGTTTGAACTTTTAGATAACATATTAATTGCCTTTATGCATGGCCTATGAGGCCTTGCATTCTTTAGAAGCTCATTATTGATGGTGGAACTAAATGATCCTATTCTGCAGCCTTCCCACCTCCTTGATCTTTAGCCTGGCTGTCTGCTTAAGTTCCATAACAAATGATCCTGGCTGCAGTCTCTCCTTACTTCAGAACTGAATTGGAACGACTGCCTATTGCTCGTAGTGTATACTATTGAATAAAGGGAAGTAGGAATTGATGGTATTATCTCTCTAGCTTCCAAAGGTGCCCCTAATTTGCCAATGGAAGGAAATCTTGAAAACAACAAGAAAAGGTTGTAATTTTTTCAATGTTATATGAGGAAATCATACACAAATATCAAAGTGGGAAATGCTGGTTTGGGGCGGATTCCAAATCATTCGAAATCTTAGTAGAGGTTGTCAATGAGAGGGTGGAAGGAATAGTCCTGGAAAAAGGTTGTGGTTTCTCTAGCTGGATCAAATTTAGGGAGAAGAATCTTTCTCTTTTGCTGGAGCGTGTGGAGTTGTGCTGCCATTGGAAGAGGGTGAGTCCCTATCAGAATGTTTGGAAGAAAGGGGGTAGGTTAGAATTCCAGAGATGGAGCAGGGTGATTTATTTAGTGCTCAGTGGGTGTGGTGGGGGTGGGGGGGGGGGGGGGGGGGGGGGGGATGGGGGGTCGCGGTGTTTGGGTTTGGTGGGTGGGGTGGCTTGGTGCTGGGGGATGGTTTTTGCCAGAAAGTTGTGAAGCCTTGGGGTGGCTCTTACTCTTTCAGGTTCTAGATTCTGCTCAAAGAGGGGAATGCTGTAGAAGGTGGTGTGTAGCCCTGTCATTTGGAAGTTCTTTTTCAGAAGTTCTGAGGAAATCACATTCTGAAGTGGGTGATGCTGTATTGTTGGAACTAGGGGGAAGATGAAGTAAAATATGAAATCAAGGTTATGAAGAGATGTTTGGTGGGGAGATGGGAGAACTTCTCAGATCAAGCTCTGAATATAAAGATGCTAAAGTGGTGGGCTAAGTACATCTGGAATTTGAAAAGGGATTTGCAGGTGGTTGAGTAGGGAGTAGCTCTTCTCCTGTTTGAATTTGAATTAGCTGCTGATGGTTGGATGGTCCTTAAACAGATAGAAGGATTTGTTATTAGAAAAATGGGTCCCAAAAGTTGGTTGTTATAGTAATGGAGGTTGTGTGAAAGAAGATTGGTTGAGGGTAGTAGGCCTTCCAGTGCATTTTTGGGAGGGATTTCTTCAAAAGGCTTGGGGATTCTTGTGGTGACTTTGTTGTAGTAGATGAAGATGCAACAAAACGACAAAATTTTTTGTGGGCAAGTGTGCTTGTAAAAACTAATGGGAGAAAGGTGTTGGGATCACTATAGGTGGTTGTGGGTTGCTTGAATTTTTCAACTTAATTGTGGTGGGAGGTTTCGCCATGGATGCAACAAGCGGTTTGAGCTAATGTGAGCAGAAAGAGGGAGGTTAGGGAAAGGGTGGATGAAGAAGGTTCACGCACTAGTGAGGAGGTGAGGGATGTGGTTCCTTTAGGCTAAAAGTGAAGTAGAGGACGTGTCGTCTTCTCGAGCAAAGGACGTTGTGATTGGTATGACTTCTGCAAAGGGGAATGGGGTGAGCTTGTGAGGTGGGATTCACAAGGAGGTGATATCAAATCATGGTGATGGTGGTCCAATGAAGCAATGAGCTTTCTAATGAGTGAAGCTTCAAGGGGTGGAAGAAGTTGGTTTATTGTAGAGTCTAAATCTTTCGAGCTTCTAGTTGAGGATGAGGGAGGGAAGTTGAGAGGGTGCATTTGGGAGAGATGTAGAGGTGTCTCCTCCTGGATTAGGTTTGGGGAAGTGAGTTTACGCTGTTTGTTGGATGGAGTTGAGGCCTGTTGCAGGGAGAATGGAAATAGAAGGTGGTTCCTTGATTGGGAGGAGGGGAGAAGGAAGTACAAGTTGGAGTGTCGCTCAAATGAGGTGGGAAGGCTCCTCTGCTCTGTTCGTGATCTTGAGACAAAGATTTTATCTTATTTTCCCATAAAGGAAGGGGTTAATTGGAGGATGGAATACTTTGGTAGAGAAGTTGTGAGGCCTTGGAGTGGTTCCCTTTGTAGGGTTAAAGGACTTTCATACCCCAGAGGTTTCTTTGAGGGAGAAGGGGTCGAAGTGAAGGATGTTTGTGGAGGTTGCAAAGTTGAAGCCGGGGAGGGTAGGAGACTTAGTCTGGTTGGTGCTAGGGGAAAGGGAGTTGCAAGGAAGGATGGAACAACTGAACCGTTGTTTGGTGGGCTGGTGGGAAGAATATTTGGACCCATTCCCAGATCTGGATATTTTGAAGAAATGAGTGTCTTACCATTGGTTTTTAAGGGGAGATTGGGAATTGCTGTTCTGGGAAGAGGACTTCTGTTGTTTGAGTTTGGGTCTAGTTTTGAGGCTAATAGAGTCCTTGTTAGAGGCAAAAGGAGGATTAAGGAGAAACTTTTGCACTTGCAAAGATGGAGCCCGGAGGTGGGGTGTTTCTATAAGGGTGCTAATGCTAATGAGGCGTGGGTGAGGGTGGTGGGTCTCCCACTTCATTTGTGGAACTGTGAGGTGTTCAAAAAACTTGGTGATGGTTGTGGAGGTTTTATGGTTATAGATGGAGATATGAATTTTTTGTTCGTGTTGTAATGGGCTAGAATTTTGTTGAAGATGGTTGGGAGGGATTAGTCTAGTTCAGTGCAGATTGTGGTGGGAAATTCTACCATGGTTTGTGCAAGTGGTGCCATTGGGAGAGAGGTATGGGAATGATGATACAATGGTTAGGGAAGAAGATGGGGGAAGCCCACGCGCTACCTTCAATGGATGATCGAAGAGAAGGGTGGTGCAGACTAAGGTACATGACGTGTTGGCCTCCGGTGGAAGATCAATGGAAGTTATAGTCTTTGTTGTTGCGTCCTTCGCAGTGGCATCTGATTATGGTTTTGAGGATGGTGTTGGGGAAGGAGCCTAGAGTGTAGAGGAAAAGTTCTAGGGGCCAATGTGTTATGTTGTAGTGGATTGGGTGGCTTCATAAGTGGGTCGTGTGGCTTCAGAAGTGGGTTGTGTGGTTTGGGCCAAGTGGAGGACCCATTTGTGCAAGGAATAGAGTGTTAGGAGGAAAGGGGCTTGGACAAAGGTGTTTTCAAGTCCAAAGCCAAGAAGGGCCTATTAGTGGGCTAAGTGGTGTTTGGGGTAGAAGATGGGCTTGGTGAAGTGGGCTTAGTGGGCAATGGGCTTATAAAGGCTTCAGTTCCTTCAGTAGGTGTTTTTGGAGCTCGAGCATCGGTGGGATCTTAGTTTGGTAAGGTTGGAGAAGGGAGGAGGGGTGATGAAGGTTTCTCCGTAGGGGTTGTGAGGGAAGCTTTGACGGTGGTGGCACTCGCAGTGAATTGTAGATCTACGATTATCAATGAAATGTTGGTGGCCGAGGCTTCCAAGTACGACTTTCCTATCTATATGGGGACTCGGGATTTCTCTTCTTCTCCTTCTTCCTTTAGTTTTGGCTTGGCCTTGATGGCGGGTAGGTCCTTTGGCTTGGGAGGGTTGGTAGCTGTGGAAGGAGAGGTGAATCAAGATCCGTTGAGGATTATTTTAGTTGATGGTAGTTCGTTGGTGATTGCGTTAGGCGAGAAGAAGGCTTTGGTTGAGGTGCGAGTTGGGGACATTGAGGAAAGGTCTGTGAATGAGGGGTCTTCGTAAGAAGTGGGGGGTCCTGTGATTGTTGGGACGATAGTTGTCTAGCGAATTTTAGCAAGTTTTTAAGATTCTCAATAGAAGGATTTGAAGGGGAAATCTTGTATTTGTTTTCAAGGATGAAAAAGAAAAAAGAACAAAGAAAAAGGAGGAGATATTCAGTGTCATCTAGGTTTGAAAGAGAATTGAAAAAGTTAAGAGTGCTTAATCAATTATAATGGTGTGGGCAGAGAGCAGGATGAACAAAAGAGGAGGGGCTAGAGTCCTTTGCCATAAATGAAGAAAAAAAATTTAATCTTGGAATGTAAGAGGGGCTAACAACAATGATAAGAGGAAAGTAATTAATTCTTTAATTAGTTCTCAAAGGATGGACTTGGTTTGTCTGCAAGAGACTAAAATTCAGGATATATCCTTAAGGGTGGTGCGCAGTCTAGGAGTGGGAAGATTCTTAGATAGGGGAGTAGTGAATGTAAGGGGTGAAGCAGGAGGGGTGGTAGTGTTCTAAGACAAGAAGGTGCTAGAGTTGGTTGGTATGGAAGTGGGCCAGTTTTCGATAACTTGTCGTTTTAAAAATTCCAAGGATGGCTTTTTGTGGATCTTTACTGGGGTTTATAGTCCCTACCTAGAAGAGAAGCAGAGAAAGTTTCTAGGAGGAGCTAGGGCCATCCAGGGTTTATGGAATGATCCCTGATGCATTAGAAGGGATTTTAATGTGACTAGATTCCTTAGCGAGTGTAGTAGAGAAGGGAGAGTGTCTTTAACCATGAGAAGGTTCTCGGAAGAAATTGATGATTTGGATTTGAGAGACCTTCCCTTGTAGGGGGATTCGTTTACCTGGAGTGGTGGGTTGAATAGTTAATCCATCTCAAGACTGGACCCTTTTTTGGTATCTGCGGACTAAGAGTGCCATATCAACGGGGTTGTGTAGAGCACTTTACCTAGACTGGTTTTTGATCATTTTCCCATTTTGTTAGATAGGGGAGGGGTGAGGAGAGGTCCAACTCCTTTCCCCTTTGAAAACATGTGGTTGAAGGAGGAGAGGTTTAAAAAGTTGCTGAAAAGTTGGTGGCAGGGGTTTAATTTCAGTGGTTCTTTTAGCTTTATTTTGACAGCAAAGTTGAAAGCTCTAAAGACCAATATGAAAACTGGAACAAGGAAGTGTTTGGGAAGGTTGAGGTTAAAAAGAGCTTGGCTCTTTGTTTCTGATCAAAAAAAAAAGAGCTTGGCTCTTTGTATTCCATCTTCTTTTTGTTCTTGCCTTTTGGCGCCTCTTGTCTACCTATATGCTTTGAGTCGGCCTTCAGACGCCCTTTTCTCTCTTTATATATGTATTTTTTTTGTGCGTTTACTTATATATAAAAAAAGAGTTTGGCTTTGCATTAAGTGAATTTTTGGGATGAACAGGTTAAATTGAGAGTTTTATCGACAGAGGAGGTGGAGGCTAAAAAGGAGGCAAGGGAGGGCTTCAAGAAATGGGCCCTTATGGAGGAAATTTCCTAGAGACAAAAATAAAGAGAAGTGTGGCTGAATGAAGGAGATAAGAACATAGGCTTCTTCCATAGGATGGCTAATTCCCATGGAAGGAGGAATTGTCTGACCAAGATCAAAGTTAAGGGAACCTCCTTATTAAAGGAGCATGAGATTTAAGGGTAGGGGTGGGGGGGTGGTTAGCGCTTTCCAAAATGTGCTCTTGGAACCTAGTAATTGGCATCCAAGTATTGATGGTTTGGATTTTGAAGGAGTAGGAGTTGAGGATGGTGTGAGACTGAAGGAATCTTTCTTAGTGGAAGATGTTTTCTTTGCCTTTTTAGAGTTAAGCGGGGACAAAGTGCTTGGCTTGGATGGATTCTCTTTAGCTCTCTAGTTGTTTAGTTGGGAGTTTGTGAAGGATGAGGTTATGGGTTTTTTCATAGAATTCCATGAGTATGAAAGATTTGTAAGGAGCTTGAATGCTACGTTTTTGGCTTTAGACCCCCAAAAAGGGAGGGGGGTGGGGCTGATGATCTTAGAGATTTTAGACCTATTAGCTTGGTGAGAGGCTTGTACAAGCTACTAGCAGAAGTGTTAGCTAATAGGTTAAAGAAGATGGTTGGTAAGGTGGTGTTATCGTCCTAAAATGCTTTTGTTGAGGGAAAACAAATTCTTGATGTGACTTTGATTGCTAATGAGGCTATAGATTCTTTGTTGAAAAGAAACTAGTGCGGTGTGCTTTGCAAGCTTGACATAGAGAAGGCATATGATCACATAAATTGGAATTTTTTGCTTTTTGTAATGCAAAAAATGGGTTTCGGGAAGAAGTGGGCAGGTTCGAGAAGGTGGTGCATCTCTACTGTGAGGTTCTTTGTTTTGGTTAATGGCACACCATTAGGTTTCTTTTACAACACTAGGGGATTGAGGCAATGGGACCCTCTTTCGCCCTATTTATTTGTGATTGAGATGGAGGCTTTAAATAGCCCTATTAAGAGGGAGCTATGAGTGGGAGCTTTTTGTCAGGTTGTAGGATGAAGGGGAGGGATGGTGATGGGGTTCAAATCTCCCATTTTTTGTTTGTTGATGATACACTTCTATTTTGTGAGGCTTCTCAGGATTAGATTACTTACTTGAATTTGTTGCTAATGTAGTTTGAAGCCATCTTAGGGTTGAAAATCAATTTGGACAAAAGTGAGATTTTACCAATGGAGAGGATGGAGAATTTAGAGGTTTTGGCCCTTGAGCTTAGTTACAAGGTGGGAGTGCTTCCCCCCTCATACTTGGGGCGTCCCTTAGGTGCTCCACATAAATCTGTGGCTGTTTGGGAAGAGATGGAGAAGAGGTTTCATAAGAGACTAGCCATATGGAAAAGACAATTTATCTCTAAAGGAGGAAGACTCATTCTCATTTGGAGCACTTTGTCTAGCATGCTCATTTACTTTAGGTCCTTATTGTGAATGCCAAGAGTGGTTAGATTGAGTTTATAGCAGATTCAAAGGAACTTTCTATGGGGCGGGGCCTCCCTAGAGTGAAAGCCTTATCTAGTAAAGTGGGTAGTTGTTTGTTTAGATAAAAGTAAAGTTGGCTTGGGCATTAGATGCCTTTCTACACTTGACCATTTTGTGTAAATGGAGTTGACGCTTTGCAGATGAAAGGGGGGGCTCTTTGCAAGCAAGTTATTAATAGGAAGTTTGGGGTACAAAAAGGGGGGTGGAGTACCCGAGCAATGAGGGAGGGGTATGGTGTGGGTTTATGGAAGGAGATTAGGAAGGAAGGGACTTTATTGAGTGATAAAATTGTGTTCTCAGTGGGTAATGGTAGAGGAGTGAGGTTTTGAAAGGATAAGTGGTGTGGAGATGTTGCTTTGTGTGTTTCCTTCCCCTCTTTGTATGCTTTGGTGGTTTCAAAAGAGGTGTGGGTGGTGGAGGTTTGGGATTCTTCAGTTAAGGAGGGAGGTTTGGAATGCTCGTTTCTCTAGGCCTTTCAATGATTGGGAGTTGGACTTGGTGGGGCGGTTCCTCTTGACAATCCAAGGGAAGAGGGTGATTACAAGCTTGGAAGATAGGTGCTGTGGAAAGAGACTTAAGAATGAGAAGTTTTTTGTTAAGTCCCTTTATGGTGCATTGGAGCCTAGAGATGCAATCCCGTTTCTGAGGAGCATCATTTGGAGTCCTTGTGTTCCTCCCAAAGTGGGTTTTTTTGCTTGGGAAGCTTTGTGGGGTAAGGCCTTAACTTTGGATCAACTAAAGAGGAGGGGGTGGTCTCTAGCCAACAAGTGTTTCCTTTGGCTTGTTGAAGAAGAGTCTATGGATCGCATTCTAATTCATTGTACTAATGCTAGGGTTTTGTGGGAGTTAATTTTTGCACTCTTCGATGTGACTTAGGTCCTTTCATTATCGGTTAGGGAGACCCTCCTTGGGTGGCATGGTTCCTTTGTGGGCAAGAAGCATAAAAAGGTTTGGAAGGTAGCCCCCTTATGTCTCTTTTGGATGGTTTAGAAGGAAAGAAACAAGATTGTCTTCGATAATGAGGAGCTTCCGATTCAAAGGATGAAAAATTCATTTGTTTGTAGCTTTTGGTCTTGGACTAAGTTGTTTATAGATGAAAGATCTTTACCTTTAATCAACTTTTTTTGATTGGTTGGGTTCTAGATAAGGGCAAGTGAGGTTTTTTGTATCCCCTTTTCTCTTTTGTTTTTGCCCTTAGCCCCTTGATATATGCTCCATGTATGTTTTAGGTTACCCTTTGGGTGCCCTTTGTTCTTTATATATGATATTATATTTTTTGTGTTTTTACCTATCAAAAAGAAAAAAAAAAAATCATGGTGATCCAAATTCTTAGGCAATGTGGGGTGGTGGAATGGAGGTTGGCCACAAGGGAGAGGTGTTATGCACTGATGAAGCCCAATGCTTAATACACTACAATAGTGCAAGCAACAGAGAAATGGTTTTGGGCTTAGGTAGCAAAGAGGCTAGTGGGCTGTGAGTTATGAGCCCAGAGACTCCAGTGTGAGTTATGAGTGAGAGAGGATGGTTTCATCTAAGGTTTTATGGTGGGAGATAGTGGCGGCGAGGAGGTGGAAGTGACCCACCTTTTGTTTGCTGATGCACTATTTTTTGTGAAGCATGCAAGGATTAGATGATGTATCTTAGTTAGATTTGAAGTGGTTTAAAGCAATCTCTAGGCTGAAGATTGATTTAGGAAAAAAAGTGATTTGATCGCCATTGGGAGTGTCTCTAATGTGGAGGAGTTGGTGGCTTCTTTGAGGTGCAAAGTGGGCACTCTTCCATCCAAGTATCTTGGTCTCCCATTAGGAACTGCCTTTAAATCAGTGTTGGTCTAAGATGTGGTGGAAGAGAGTTTTAAGACTTGCAGTGTGGAAGTAGCGATACCTATCAAAATGGGGGCGATAGACTCTGGCCTTCCCATTTACAAAATGTCCCTTTTTGTCATTCCAAGAAGGATGAGTTTGAGATTGAAAAAGATTTAAAGAGATTTTCTATGGGGAGGGGAAACTCTTGAAAGAGCTTCACTTAATGAATTGGTTGAAAGTTGTATGCCAAAGAAGAAAGGAGGGTTAGGCATTTGTGATCTTTTTGTTTAAACAAGGCTCTCCTAAGCAAGTGGTGTTAGGTTTGTGTAAGAAAGAGAATCTTTTTGGAAGTAGGTTATTTTAGGGAAGTTTGATGAAGAAGAAGGGGGATGGTGCTCTATGAGGTGAGGGTGGGGAGTTTTTAGGAGTCATTTTATTTTTATTTTTATTTTTTATTGTGGGCTATGGACAGAGGTTAGAATTTTGGCAGGACACATGGTATGAGGACACTTATTTGAGGGTTTCTTTCCATTCATTGTTTGCTATAGCTACCTCAAAGGATGCTTGGGTAGAAAATGTTTGGTAGTAGGATATTAAAGGAGTGCATTAGACTCAATGTTTCATAGGACATTTGCATGATTGAGAATTGGATGGTGTTGATGCTTTCTTATAAAGATTGCAAGAAAAATTGGTAAGAAGGGATGTTGAAGATAGGGCAACATGGATGACCTTGAAGAGGGGCAACTTTTCAGTAAAGTCCTACTATTGTGGGTTGGAGCATGGAAGACCAGAGTTTTCTGGCAGATGTTATTTAGAATCCTTGAGTTCCAACAAAGGCAAGTTTTCTTTATTGTATGGGAAGTAGTTTGGAAAAGAATTCTAATCGTGGATGAGTTAAAGAGGAGATGATACTTCTGTTAATAGATTTTTTTTTTTTTTTTTTTTTGTGTAAAGGCGGGGAGGAATCTGGTGAGCATATCCTTCTTCATTATACCAAGGCTAGAATTTTATGACAATTAGTCTTCTCCTTGTTTGGAATTTCATGGGTGCTACATTCCTTATTTAAAACAGTATTTTTTTTAATCAGAAACAAACATATATATTAATTGAGAATAGAAACATAAGAAGGATGAGGAATCCTCCCCATGATGTACAAACCTAATAAAAAAGAACTAAGTAAACCTCCACTAACCAAGGTAGGCTATACAAAAGATACAAAAGGCCCAAACAAGTATAACAATTCTTGAACCTGTAGACCCAACCTTAGGGTATACATATCGAAAGCCAACTAAGCTAAATCTCACTCAAAGGATAGAGTTTAAAAATGTCTGTACGGTAAGCCCAAAAAGAAATACAGAAATGAAGCAAATCCTGCATGATCTCTGGCGTCTTCTAAGTGTCCTTGAAAATCCTAGCATTCTTCTCTCTCCACACAATTCAGTAAAGAGAGGCACATGATCCTCCAAAGAGTTTTGCCTTTAATAGAATTCCTAAAACACTTGAAGGAAATCACCATCATACTACAAACATTGTTTGGTCGAACCCACACCATCCTAGCCCGTGAAAAAATCCTATGCCACAATCCCAAAACAATCAGAAAATACAAGAAGAGATGATTAATCATCTCTTTACTCCTCCTACAAAGGATGCACCAATTAGGGCTAAGGGTTTTGAAAGGCCTTCTCAATTGTAGCATGTCATTGGTACCTTCGTATATGTTACTAACTATGCAAAGGCCCTGACCTTAGAGGGGACTTTTGATTTCCACAAAAAATTAGCTTGGTAGAAAGTAACAAAATTTGAGACATTGGATAAGGATGGTACCTAAGCTTTCGTATTTGGAACTGAAGGAGTCAATGAAGAAGGGAAAGTAAGGACATTAGTCTTTCAAGATCCATAATCTCCACATCAATTAGATTGCTTTTGAAGACGAGATCCTAAGACAAGGAAGTGTTTTTACCCAGGATAGCGGAAATAGGACTGTTTTTAGTTGTGGTGACTCTGAAAAGTCATGGAAATTGTAAGCAAAGAGGTTGGTCGCCCCACCATAGATCTTCCCTGAAACGAATTCTGCTCCCATCACCTACTACAAAGCAAGTGTGTGTAGAAAAACTTGAAGAATATGTGCAATGGCCTTCTAGGGGCAATGATGTGACCATCTAATTATATTGTTGGTGCCCATCCATTAGAATATGTCCAGTAGATACTCAAGATAACCTGATGTCAAAGGATAGAACTTTCCTTAAGGTACCTCCAAAACCACTTCCCTAATAAAGCTTGGTTCTTTAGAGAAATTTTCCTAAACCCTAATCCACCAGACTCTCAATTGACCAAGTGATCTCTCTTACGCTCCCCTGAACCCGACTATAGAAAATCTCTTCGTAATTTCTCAATCTTCAAGGTTATTGAAGCTGGAACCTTGAAAAGAGATAAAAAATAGCTTGGGTTGTGCGACAACATTACTAAATTGGCATGGAGGTTTCATCGGTAAGAAAAGGAAGATGGCTTGGATTTTTTCCCTTTGTGTTTGTTTTGGACTATTTGGAAAGAGAGAAATAGGAGAGCTCTTAACAATGTTGAGTTATTAGATCAAGAGCTTAAATTCCATTTTATGTGTAATTTTTTAGAGTGGGTCAAAGGGGGTTTAAAGGATGGTAATGATTGACTAGGACTTTTGAAAGTTTTGGTTACTTGTTACAATGAGTTTTTTTTTGAGACAAATTCATAAACCCAACAAAGAGACTCTCAAACAGCACTACCAAGAAATAAATGTGCAAAACTAAGAGTCGCCACCATGATGAGGAAATTTCTTCTCATTGAGAACATAATGAACACTTGAAAGTTCTGTTTGATGATGGTCTTCAAGCGATCATCTATTTCATTAACATGCAACACTTGAGAAATCTCATATATTGCCAAGGGCCCTATGGGCTCTTCAGACTTTGACACCTCTGCTTGGCAGCAACAAATGCAAGTAAAAATTCACCGAAAACTGGTCTTTCTTAGAAAATGAATAAGCCATATCCCCCCTTCCCATGTGTACTTCCTAGAAGGATTTCTCATCCTTCCTTGTACTTAATATTTCAATGCAATGAAATTGTTGTTTCTTGTCATAAAAAAGAAAAAAAAAAGGATGATAGTGAAAGAGCCTATGATACTCGGGCTCTTCAACTTCACTCAAGGTATCTGTGTTAACACGATACAACAAAGGTGTGAATATGGGGATCCTATTTTGCTTTGGATATTCCTTATTTTAATTTTTTGTTTTCTAAAAATGAGGATAGAAGAGAAAAGAAAGAATATCATTTTTATCAAGGATATGTTAATTATTTGGTTCTAATTGACTTTCAATTGAGTTTTTCTCTTTATTATGCCATATCCAAGTACCATGCAAGTTCATTTTTCGCTGAGTTCCCATATTTTGAGATCTGAGATGTGAACCCATTGTACATCACTTCTTAATTGTGTTACTCTAAACCTTGAAAAGCCTCAAACTTCTTTTAACCTTTGTGATTCATCATATTGTTTCCTAGATGTGAAAATCTTTTGCAATGATGCTCCACTTTCCATCCTAATATCAAGTGAATTTATTATTGCTTCTTGTTATTTGATCTTTCTTTAATAAAATAGGCTACAAGCACTTGCACCTCATGACTCGGATTTTTTCCTGTGAAAGTAGGCGATCAGAATCAAGTAAAGGGAGGTGCATGAGAGGTACATTTGACCCTACATGCTTGGAAGCTATAGATGCCAGCATGGAAGATTGGGTGGAGGACCCAGTAGCCATTGAGGGTGAGGACCTAAGCTGGATGGTTGTAAGTGTCCCCAGTGATAGGAGTTTTGTGAGTGCTAAAGTAAGAAATGTTGATGATTGTAATGATAGTACAGATGAGAGAGGCAGCTATGACTCTAGAGGTATTGATGGAAATAGCGATTTGTAGTTCCTTTGTGCCTGTTTCAATTCACTAGCTTTGTGTATCTTTCATATCAATAATATGCTATATTTGATTTGCTTGGATTCCATTGAACTTGTAAGTTTGGTTTATTTTAGTATGCATTTCTAGATAAAGGGAAGAATCCTATTTTTCATTGGTAACATGGTCATGGTATTATCTATGAAATTGTATTTGATCACATTTGAATTGCTGCCTATAAGAGAAGAAATGCCGTGAGCGACGTAGGGAAGAAGATGCTGATATACATGATGTGGGGATGGAATGCCACATTTTGCAGATTATTGGAACAAAATGGAATTGAGTCTTTGTATTCAACAGATCAAACAATTTGTAAGTACTGTGTTAGTTTGTTTCTCTTTCTTTTTGCTTCTAATTGGTTCCTTGAAATTTTCATTAACGAAAAATTCTGTTGTGAACTTTTTTAATACTTATAATTTTTTTGGGCTTCAGTGAGAAGACAGAAAATTAGTGTAGGGCAAGTTTTGAGTATTAATTAATGATGTATTTTATTATCGTTATTATGATGATGATGATGGTGATTATTATTATTGTTATTTCTGTTGTTGCTACTACTGCTGCTGCTATTGTTATTGTTGTTACTTGTTACATAGACTCTACATGTTTGTCCCATGCCCAGAAAATTTCTATGAATTTATTGTCATTATAAAATACATTGCCTTCATTGCTGATTTTTGTTCGAGTTTTTCAGCTTTCATTGCTGAAGTTTTCAAGCTTGATTCTTTCGGCCTTGATTGTTGTGTGTTTTGCTTATTTTATATTTCATCTTTCATATGTTCTCCTGCTTCAATCTCCACTTGCAATTTTTGGGATCTCTCAGTGTCTGACTTATCTGAGACTTCGGCCACACCTATATCCGTTTTTGGTGAAACTTTGCCTCATCATACCACTACGGAGTTATAGAATGGCAATTCAGCGTATCGATTGAATGGTTGAAGCTATCTCCTGTGGTCTCAACTAGTGTGAATTTTTTTGAAAGGGAAAGGCAAACTAAGTCATTTAATCGGTATAGGTTTGGCCTGAAGATCTAAAGTTCAACCAGTGGGACAAAGAGGATTCCATGGTCATGTTATGGTTATGGAATTCTATGTTGCCTGAAATTAGTGGTACTTGGATGTTTCTCACCGTTGCTAAACAGATTTGAGAGACAGTAAGACAAACCTATTCTAAGGTACTTTTTTTTTTTTTGATAGGCAAAAGCACAGATATATATTAAAAAAAGGGAGTTTGAAAGGCAACCCAAAGTATACAGGGAGTATACAAGAGAAACCTAAAACAAGCAACAAAAACACAAGCACTCACCGGCCCTCAACAAGAACCCAACCAATCCACAAAGGAAAACAAAGATAAAGGGCCTACACCTATAGAAGAATTAGCCCAGGATAAGAGGTTACAAACAAATGAGTTTTTCAATCTTTGAGTCGACAAAGCCTCGTTATCGAAGATTATCCTATTTCTTTCCTTCCAAATTGTCCAAAATAAACAGAGAGGAGCTGCCCGCCAAACCTTTCTATGATTCTTGTCCTTGAAAGAGACATACCAACTTAATAGAATGTCTCTCACCGAAAACGGCAACACCCAATTGACCCTAAAAAGAGAAAGCAAAAGATCCCACAAAATCTTCGTCTTAGAGCAGTGAGCAAGAATATGGTTTATCGATTCCTCTTCAACGCAACACAAGCAACATCTATTGGCTAAGATCCAACCCCTCCTCTTAAGCTGATCTTGAGTAAGGACCTTCTCCCAAGAAGCTTCCCAAGCAAAAAAACTCACCTTTGAAGGAACATACGGACTCCAAATGATATTACCCGGAAACGAGACTGCACCGCTATGATCAAGGGACTTGTAAAGAGATTTTACAGTGAAAATCTCGTTTTTCGTCCCTCTCCACTGCATCCTATCCTCCCCATCAGCCTCCAACCTCTTCCCTTGAATGGACGATAGGAGTCTCTCCACCTCCTCCACCTCCCAATCGTTGAATGGTCTAAGGAAAAGTGGAGACCACCCTCCCACTTCCCCCATTGGATCCCAATAGTCCGCAACCCACGCATCTTTAGACCCCGCTAAATCAAACAAAGAGGGGAAAGCCTCACAAAGGGGGGTATTCCCGCACCAAATATCTTTTCAAAACCTCACCCTTTTACCATCCCCCACCGAGAAAGATACATTATTGTGCAAAAGCAACCCTTCCTTGCTGATTTCCTTCCAAAGCCCAACCCCATGGCCCTCCCTAGCCCCACAAGTGCTCCACCCTCCTCTTTCCACCCCATACTTCGTACTAATAATAATCTTTCAATATGAATCTCCTTCAACCGCATAACGCTAACTCCATTTGCACAAGAGGGCTCTATTAAGATTGGAGAGATTTCTAATCCCCAATCCATCCAACTTTTTGTGAGTACAAACAACAGCCCACTTAACAAGATGGGGCCTCTTCTCCAACGCTCCCCCTCCCCAAAGAAAATCCCTTTGAATTTTCTCAAGTCTTAGCTTAACCACTCTTGGCATGCGCAATATTGACATAAGGTAAGTTAGCATGCCCGCCAAAGTACTCCGGATGAGGGTGAGTCTTCCTCCCTTAGAAATGAATTGCCTCTTCCACAAGGCAAGTTTCTTCCTCATCCGCTCTTCCACTCCGTCCCAAACCTTCACAGACTTATGTGAAGCTCCCAAAGGGAGTCCCAAATAGGTGGAAGGGAGAGATCCTACCTTGCAGCCCAGTTCAGCTGCCAGCAACTCAGCATTCTCCACACAACCCACCGGCAAAATCTCACTTTTGTTCAAATTAATGCGCAGTCCGGAGGTGGCTTCAAACCACATTAATAACCAACTTAGAAAAGCCAATTGCTCTTGAGAGTCATCACAGAAGACCAAAGTATCATCGGCAAACAGCAGGTGCGTAACTTGGATTCCGCCACCTTCCCTTCC
The DNA here is from genome assembly GCF_004353265.1 of Vitis riparia. NCBI lineage: Eukaryota > Viridiplantae > Streptophyta > Magnoliopsida > Vitales > Vitaceae > Vitis > Vitis riparia. The sequence continues at coordinate 11,850,923 of NC_048443.1, forward strand.
CCCTACCCTATAGCCTGAGAGAAAGCCCCCTCTCACTGCTCTGTTGATGAGACTACTTAAGGCCTCCATTCCTAAGACGAAAAGGTAAGGAGAGAGAGGATCTCCTTCCCCCTGGAACTCCGGAAAAAACCGGAAGGAGAACCATTGACCAAAACCGAAAACGAGGCAGTGGATATGCACCATCTAATCCACCCAATCCATTTCTCCCCAAAACCCATTCTTTGCATCACCGATATCAGAAAATCCCAATTAATCCGATCATAGGCTTTCTCTAAGTCCAATTTACACAAGATCCCACTTTCCTTTCTTTTCAGCACGGAATCTATGACCTCATTAGCAACTAATGCAACATCAAGAATTTGCCTACCTTCAACAAAGGCATTTTGGTAAGAGGACACCACTTTTCCCACTACCTTTTTCAATCTATTGGCTAAGACCTTAGCAAGCAGCTTGTAGAGACCCCCCACCAAACTGATGGGTCTGAAATCACTCAAGTCTTCGGCCCCACTCTTCTTTGGGATTAAAACTAAGAAAGTGGTGTTCAGGCTTCTTACGAATTTTCCCCTCTCATAAAACTCCTTGAAGAAACCCAAGACCTCATCTTTGACAAAATCCCAACAGAATTGCCAAAATGCTAGAGAAAAACTGTCTGGACCAGGGGCCTTGTCCCCATTCAGGTCTGAAAGAGCCAAGAACACCTCATCTCCAGAAAAGCTCTCCTCCAGCCTGGCTGCCTCTTCATCCCCAATGTTGTCAAACTCAATATTGTTGCAGCAAGGACGCCATCCTCCAGGATCTGATAAAAGTTCCTTAAAGGCCCTCACCACTCCCCTTTGAATGTCGTGCTCTTCTGAGATCCAGGTGCCATTTATTTTGATCTTCTTCAAACAGTTCCTCCTTCTATTCGAATTTGCCATCTTGTGGAAGAATCCCGTGTTCTTATCGCCTTCCTTCAGCCAAATTTCTCTCGATTTTTGTCTCCATGAAGTCTCCTCCATTAAAACCCATTTCTTAAATTCCTCCCTAGCCTCCTTTCTCGCCTCTAGCTCCTGCTCATTTAAAACTCTGAGATGCTCTTGATTATCCCAGTAGGATACTTTATCCAGAGCCAGCCCTTTGTTCACCCCCACTTTGCCAAAGACTTCCAAATTCCATTCCTTCAGCTTAATTTTCAGGGCCTTCAATTTCTCTGTCAAGATGAAGCTATAGGACCCACTATAATTAAATCCTTGCCACCAGCCCTTCAACAACTCCTTAAACCCCTCCTCCTTCAACCACATATTCTCGAACCGAAATGGAATTGGACCTCTCCTCGTCCCACCCCCATCTAACAGGATTGGGAAGTGATCGGAAACCGGTCTTGGGAGAGAACACTGAGACGCCCCACTGAAATGATTCTCCCAATCCTCCGAAATCAGAAAACGGTCCAGTCTGGACCTTGAAAGACCATTCAGCCCTCCACTCCACGTGAATAGCCCCCCATGGAGAGGCAAATCTTTTAAAGCCAACTCCTCAATCACCTCCGAAAATCTTCTCATAGACCCGGTCAATCTTCCTTCTTTACTACGCTCATTAGGAAATCTGACCACGTTAAAATCCCCACCAATACACCAAGGGTCAGACCACAGCCCTCGAATGGCTCCTAGCTCTTCCCAAAACAACTCTCTATGCCGTTTCATAGTGGGTCCATATACTCCTGTGAAGGTCCACAAGGAGCCATCTTCACAATTTTTAAAGCAACAGGAGACTGAGAAAAGACCCACCTCCATACCCATTAACTCCAGAACCCTGTTATCCCAAAACACTACTACCCCACCGGCTGCCCCCTTTGCACTCATAGCACCCCAACCCAAGAATCTTCCCACTCCAAGACTGTGAACAATTCCTTTGGACATGCCTTGAATTTTGGTCTCCTGAAGACACACCAAATCTGCTCTTTGTGACCTGATCAAAGCCTTAATAACTTTCCTTTTATCCCTATCGTTGGCCCCTCTTACATTCCAAGATATGATCTTTATCTTCATCTGAGGTTCGAGGTTCTGTCCCCACCATCTTTGCTCAGAGATTTCTCCTTCCTCGCCCCTTTATAGTTGATGGACCACTCTAATTTCTTCAACTCACGATCAAACTTAGTGGACCCCGAAATGTCTTTCTTAATGTTCTGCTCCCTTCTTCTCTTATTCCTTAGAAGCAAGTTCAGAATTTCTTCTTCAAATCCTTCCGTCGAAAAGCCCAGGAACTTGCTAAATCTCGCCAGGCAACTATCATCCCATCGACATCCTCTTCCTTCGTCACTCGAGGATCTCTCCCCCTCAAGGCCCATCTCCCCATTGCAGCCATCTGCCAGAATAATGCTAAGAGGGAGCTGCTCCTCTCCCTCACTCTCCGAGATCAAGCCCGACTCTACCCCCTCATTCGTCCCCGCCCGATCGAACCCAGAGAAAAGAGTAGAAGGAGAAATTTCCCGACCCCCCATAGAAGACGAAGGTAATCTGACATACTTGGAAGCTTCATCACGCAGTACTTGATCCATTTTCGGCATTGCAAGGGCTTCCGGCTGCGACGCAGCTCTCAAAATGTCGACGATGGGGTCCTCCACTATAAAAATCTGACTCTCCGAGCTACAAACCTGAGCCGAAGGACGAGAGGCCGGAGATGCTTCCCCACGAAGAAAGACGGCATCACCAAAGCCTTTCTCCACGCTTGGCGATTGTGCCCTAGCTCGAGGGCTCACGATACCTTCCCCATATAAAATACTTCCTTCCGCTGTAACAGGCCTTACAGGCCCAACACCATCTCCCTTCTCCCCGAAAGAGCCATTGGGCCTTAAGTCACAGCCCAACTCCTCCTGGGCTTCTTTAAAAGACCCCTGCCTTAGCCCACTTATTTGAGGGATACCTAGCAGCTCTCCATGGGCTGGCCCTTTTGGCCCGAAGCTAGGCCCACAAGCTGGGCTTTCCAGCTTATTCAAACAGAAGCCGTCTCCCTCTCTAACCTGTCCATCAGCTGACCCTACTCTGCCCACCACTGCATCCCTTGCCTCATAGAGCACAGCGGGACATAGGGTATAATCACCTCCACAGGCTGACACGACACTCTTTCCCTTCTGTAACCTCAACTGCTCCACCTTCTCCCTTTGACTTCCATGCCTGAGATCACAAACAGTCCCACCAGCCTCTTCTCCTTCCCTTGAGCTACCTTCCCCGCTGAATCTTCCCGCCGGCACCACCTGCGTGAACCAGGGAGAAGACTCCCACCAAAGCTGAAGGGAGTAACAACCCGACCCCACAACAATATGGACAGTGCTGGGCAACTCCCTGTCCACGCACCTCACCAGTAGCCTAGCCCATTGCATCTCATGCAAAGAAGATTTATCCTCGGCTATGAATCCTCCACATTCATTTCCAATTCTTTTAAGCACCTCCGAGCTTCTTAAATGAAGAGGGAGTCCCATCACCCTTACCCAAACATCTTTTGACGTGGGTTCCTTGCGAAGACACCCCACCTCAGAGTTCCATCTCTCCAATACTAAAACATTCTCCTTGAAGATTCTTAGACCTCTGTCTAAAACACGCTCAGCCTTATCTGGAAACTCGAAGTCAAAAAGCATTAATCCTCTGCCTAGCATGGCCACCCTCAGATTCCCCTTCAAGGCCCAATACTTTGGTGCCCAGCTTCTAACGAACTCCATCTCAGGGCAAATAGATGATCTAGGTCCCCACCAGCCTACCAGACACTGACTCATTTGTTCTATTCTTCCACGCACTTCTCCTTCCCCCACCTCTATCCAAATTGACTGGCCTACCCTTCCCGGGCTTTTCCTAACAGCATCAGCATATGTTTTCAGCTCCACCCCTTTCTCCCTCCATTGGACCTTCGAGCCCCCTTTCAACCTCAGCAAGTCCTCTGGCCCTTTATGACCCTGCAAGCCACCTAAGGGGATCACACCAAGAGCTCTCAGCCTCTCGGCCAAAGAGTTCCAACCAAAAGACTGACCCTTTCCCTCTGGGACAAAAATGCTATGCTTTTTGAATCAATGTCGCGAACTAAGCAGAAGATGAACCTACCTGCCCCGTTCGATCTGCGCTCCAACCTATACCTTCTATTCCCCTCCTCCCAGCCAGTAGCCCAATCACTATTGTTTGCCACTCTACAGCAAACTTCCATTCCATCTAGTAAACATCTTAAGCTAACCTCCCCGAATCTAATCCATGAGGAGGCCCCTTTGCTTCTCTCCCAAATGCAACCTCTCAGCTTGCCTCCCAACTCCTCAATCAATACTTTGAAAGATTTAGCCTCCACCACGAAACTTCTTCTTCCTCCCCTTAATCCACCAACTCCACCCCTTGCTCTCATCTCTCACTTAGTTTATTCTAAGGTACTTGATGCAACTCAAATTTATGAAATTAAGCAAAAAATTTTGACCACTAAATAGGGAGCAAGATCTGTGATTGAATACTATAATCTCATGAAAAGTCTTTGGCAAGAAATGAATTATTACCAAAATATTCAAATTAAATGTAGTGAAGACACTGCAATGTTACGAAAGTTTCTCGAAAGGGAGTGGATTTTCAAGTTTCTTGCTGGCCTTAATATTGAATTTGATCAAGTTCAAGTTCTAGTCTTGGGAAAGGAAGATTTGTCATCCATTAATAAGGTGTTCATTATTCGAGTGGAGAAAGGACGTCGAGGTGTTTTGATTGATTCTCAACCAGCTGAAGGTTCAGCCCTTGCTACAATAAAACCAAGAGATAGCAATTTCAAAGGCTTAAGCCCGGGACAAGTTGGCAGTAATTATAGTGGCAAATCTGAATTTTCTAAGAATAAGGACAATGATTGGTGGGCGCACATATTGTAAAAAACAGGGATACCCATATGAGACTTGCTGGAAACTTCATGGTAAACCACAAGGTATCTAGCATGCTAGTGGTTTTAAAGCGGACAGCAGCAAAGCCAAGTGCATGTAGCTGATGCCAATAATTTTGGGGAGGAACAATCAAAGTACAGTCACACAGTACTTGGATAATTGAATTAGAAGGACATTGAAAAGCTGAATTTTTTTTTAGGTTCATTGGAGAAGACTATGGGTGTTTGCTCTTTTGCACATTCAGGTGAGTTTCCTTTCTCTCATGCTTTTAGTGCCTTTGGTGTGTCCCTTTCAAGCTCTTGACTCAGGAGTTACTGACCATATGATGCATTCATTAGAAAAATTAGCACATATATTCTGTGTCCTAGCAACAAGAAAACAACTACTGCTGATGGGTCTTTAACTATTGTTACATGTTAGAGAATAGTCAATGTAAACCCTTCTTTTAGTCTTAAAAATGTCTTACATGTTCCCAAGTCGTGTCCATTCATCAACTCATAAAAGATATTAATTGGAGTGTTATCTTTTACCCTACTTAATGTGTTTTTTAGGACGAAGTTTCAGGGAAGATGATTGGGCATGGCTTAAAAAAGATCAGACTCTACTAACCTTGATACAAGTAGTGGCAATGTTAGCAATGGGATCAACTACCTTTTTCAGTTTTGTTCAATCTTATTCTTCAAATAAAGACCAAATTTGGTTTTATCACTTTTGACTTGGTCATCTTTCATTCAATGTACTTAAGGTCATGCTTCCGTTTCTTTTTAAGAAAATTGATGCAGACACTTTTCATTGTGATGTTTGTGAATTTTTAGAACAACATCATGTCTCATTTCCTTTGAGCACCCTTTTGCCTTAATTTATAGTGATATTTGAGGGCCATCACGAGTTCCTAATATTTTGGGAGTTTGTTGGTTTGTTTCGTTTATTAATGATTGTACCTATGTTACTTGGATCTTCCTTTTAAAACAAAAGTTGAATGTGGGCATTGTTTTTCCAAATTACCATAATGTGGTCAAATTTAGGGTGTCAATTAAACGGGTTAGATCCAACAATGCAAAGGATTATTTTAATCAAGCACTCTCACCTTATTTCAAAAAGATGGAATTATTCATGAATCTTCATGTGTTGATTCACCCCAACAAAATACTAGTGACATGTTACAAGTGAGAAGACCCTACAAAGCCCTTAGTTCTGATATTTGTATTCTGTGCATGAAGGATGGGGAATCAGCAGATTATCTTTTTCTTCATTGTTCCTTGACGATTGGGTTGTGACACAGGTTATTTCAGTTAGCTAAGATGGATTGGGTTCCCCCAAGGAGCATATATGACATGATGTCCATCAAATTTAAAGGCTTCGGTAATTCTAAGAGAGGGATGGTTTTGTGGCAAGCTGTGAGCATCGCTCTAATTCGGGTTGTGTGGTGGGAAAGAAACGCAAGGATTTTCGAGGATAAAGCAGGGAATTCAGAGTTCCTTTGGGACTCTATTGTTTTCCTTGCTTCCCTTTGGGCTTTCTGTTCCAAGGCATTTAAGGGGACTCCCTTTAATGTGATTCAACTGGATTGGATAGCGGTGTGTACTCCATAAGGATTGGTCCTTAGTGGGAGTTCGTTTGTTTTATGTGTATTTTCCTATAATTTAGTTGTCTTTGGTGGGAGAATTTCTCATCCTTCTTCTTGTACTTCTTTTTTCTTGTACTTCTTTTTTCTATCAATATATCTTTGTGTCGTTTCCAATAATAAAAAAAAAGATTCACCCCAACAAAATAAAGTAGCTGAGAGGAAAAATGGTCACTTACTAGATATTACTAGGGCTCTCTTGTTTTAAAAAAATGTTCCAAAAACCTATTGGGGAGAGCTCTTTCTTAGTGCCGCTCATTTAATAAATAGGGTTCCTTCTCAAGTTTTGGGTTTAAGGAGTCCTATGGAAATGTTCATAGTGTTCTTTCCTTAGTTCAATACATTGAGTAAGCTTCCTCCTATAGTGTTTGGGTGTCCCCTGTTTGTTCATATTCATGGTCATCATCGAGGAAAGTTGGATCCAAGAGCATTAAAGTGTATTTTTGTTGGATATTTATCGACACAAAAAGGGTATAAATGTTTCTATCCTCCAACTAATTTTTTTTTTTCTCCATGGATGTCACTTTTGTAGAAATAGCAAGGTATTTTTTAGTTCCTTATCTTTAGGGGGAGAAATCATCTATGGAAGATAAGGACATGTTCTTGCTTGAGTTTCCTTATACACCTAAATCTTCGTCATCCGGATCTTCAAATGGAACCGAAAAAGGTTCAAAAGTCATGAAAAAGATCTAAAGATTTCCAGTACACCTCAAATAGCTATATCAATCCCAAAAATAGTTGAAACCTACCCTATTTTAGATGTTATAACAAAAGAAAAGGAGATGGAACCTATTGTCACTGGGCCACTACAAGTTTATTCAAGGAGGAGGGTGGCTAAACTTAGACCCATGCAAGTCCAAACATCCTAACCAACTCTTGGAAATGAGCTGCACAAATATTTTGCTCCTCTTGACTCACATGATGATGTTGACAATGTTGATTTTCCCATTGCCATTAGGAAAGGTACACGTAAATGCTCACAACAACCATTGTACAATTTTGTGTCATTTGAAAAATTCTCACCATCTCATAAAGCTTTTCTTACCCAAATAGATTTCATATCGATTCGACAAACCTTAATTGGGGCACTTGGTAATGAGAAATGAGAACAAGCTATGAAAGTTGAGATTGAAGCATTGGAGAAGAATGAGACTTGGGAAATTATGGAGTCACCAAAAGGGAAGAAAGTAGTGGGTTGCAAGTGGGTATTTACAGATAAATATAATGCCGATGGATCCCTTGAACAATATAAAGCAAGGCTGGTTGCAAAGGGATACACATAAACATATGGAGTGGAATATCAAGAAACTTTTGCATCGATAGCAAAGATGAATATGGTGTGGATTTTATTGTTTTTGATAGATTATTTTGGTTGGGTTTTACAACAATTTGATGTAAAAAATGTCTTTCTCCATGGTGAAATTGATAAAGAAATCCATATAGAAGTTCCTCTCGATTTTGGGGGAAGTTTAGACAAGAAAAAGATGTGTAGGTTGAAGAAGGCATGAAACAATCTCCTAGATCATGGTTTGAAAGATTTACAAAGGTTATGTTAGCTCTAGGGTTTAAACAAAGCCAAGAAGATCACACTTTGTTCATTAAACATTTTGATTCACTGGGAGTTATGGCTTTATTAGTGTATGTTGATGACATAATAGTGACTGGGAATGATCCAAAAGAAAAAGAGGCACTTCGGCAATGTCTTGCAAAGGAGTTTGAGATAAAGGATTTGGGCAAACTAAAGTACTTTTTGGGAATTGAAGTGGCACACTCAAAAGAGGGCGTTTTTTGTATCACAATACAAATATATCCTTAACTTGCTTAAGGAGGCAAGAAAGCTTGGATGTAAATTGGTAGAGACTCCGATTGAGGCAAATCATAAGCTTGGGGAAGCATTGGAAGACAAAGGAGTGGATTGAGGTGTGTATCAAAGATTAGTGGGACGATTGATTTACTTGTCACACATAAGACTGGATAATGTCTATGCTGTGAGCAGTGTTTTGAAAAGCATTGCTGAGGTGTGCCTTGAAGCATGCTCTAAGGTGAGGTGTCCAAAAAACTCCTCGAGGCATTGAAAAAAAACACACAACACATGAAAAGTGCACGCGTTTTGGCCTGAGGCCCTTTTGAGGCGCGTTTTGTGTGCGCCTTTTGGTTGTTGAGGTGGCCAACCTAAAAAACAAAAACTTTTGAAGAAAACCTATCGTTTAACCTAAAAATCCCTAAAATCTGAGAGAGAAAATAGAATAGAGAAAGAAATTGAGAGAAACGTAACCCGAACACTCCACATCGTTGACTGATTGAAGATTCAAATCTTCTTTGATGATCTCCTCACTACGACGGAAGAGCCTACTCATTCTCACTTTGCAACATCACCTCATGACGATGTTTTGCTGTAAAGCTTCTTCTTCATCTCATAAGGTGTCTTCTTTTCTTGCAGAGCTTCTCCTCTCAGTCTCACTTCTCTCTTTCTCTCTCTCTCACATCACCCATTAGTCTCACCACACCACTTACACTTGAACTCTTTTTTAATATTTATATTGTTTTATATTTCTCACCTTACGCCTCACCTCATGGACACAAAAACGCCTCGCCTTACGCTTTCACCTTTGAAAACTTTGGTTGAGTGTAGTGGGCCAGGAGGTCCACTTACAAGCTCTTCTTCGGATTTTATAGTCATAGTTGTTAAAAACTTACGATGCATGATACAATGTGATGTATTTTTTTTTTTTTATGGAAATCGATACATATTGCAATCCATATCTTATTTTAAAACATATCTTACGCTACATATACAATACACGATACAATATGTGATATTATAATACAACAATACATGTTTAACTATTTTCTATAATTTAAAAAAATCAAATTTAATTTATTTTTGTTAAAAGAATTTATTATATTAATTATTTAACATATACCAAAAGATTTAAAATTGATCATAAAAAGGAGAAATAGGTAAACTAATCTTATATGAAAAACTACGTTCTTGTCAAATGCTATACTAGAAGTTAGGTTAGTTTATTTTTACAATGAATATTAGTCATTTGAATGGTTTGAATTTTGACAATGAAAATGATGATGATTAGTGAATAAATTTTTTTATTTTATATATTAGCTTTTTTTATTTCTTTTTGGTGGAAAAGAAATGACGACAAACCTAAAAAGCTGGAACTTTGAAGATGTCACATAAAGACGTATATTTATATATTAATTAAAAACACAATAAGTGCATATGCCTTGTTAGAATTTGGAACTAAAAATTGAAGAAGTTTATTTTTGTGGATTATGTGATGAATCTATACATTAAAATCATATTTTGATAACTTGAACTTTTCAAAACTTTAACATTCATTATTTGTGATATGATATAGTTGAACTCTTTAAATCATACTATCTTCTATAAAATTGGTTATATATTATTCTATAGTTCATACTTTCAATACATATACACATATATACATGTTTTTTCTATTTCTTTTTCACTATATAAAAGAACTTATGATACACGATATAATATGATACACAATACAGAAAAATAGAAAAATGATACACAATTCATTTTACGAGTTAACAACTATGTTTACAGTATCTTAAAGGTATCTCAAGGATGGAAGTTCTCTTCAAAAAGGGTACGGATTTGTTCCTTGAAGTCTACACAGATGTTGACTAAGTTGGATCAATGGTAAACAGGAGATCAACATTAGGTTACTTTACCTTTCTTCGAGGAAACTTAGTGACTTAGAGGAGTAAAAAACAATCGGTTGTTACAAAGTCTAGTGCGAAGGCGGAGTTTAGAGCTATGACACAAGAAATTTGTGTTTTATTATGGCTTAAAATTATTCTTGAGGGCCTACGAATTAAATGGGAAGGACCAATGAGGTTGTATTGGCATAACAAATCAGCCATAAACATTGCTCATAATCCGGTAGAACATGACTAGACAAATCATGCTGAGGTTGACAGACACTTCATAAAGAAAAAGTTGGAAAATGGGTTGATTTGCACTCCGTTTGTGTCATCAGATAGACAACTTGCAAATGTTTTGACCAAGGGTTTGGCGAGCATAACATTTCAAGCGATTATAGGTAAGTTGGGAATGGATAAATATCTATTCGCTAGCTTAAGGGGGACTGTTAGAAATCTAAATTTTCCTATTTGGGGTTTCTTGTATATACTTATGTAATTGTGTGTATAACTGTAAATTAGATTAGGAAGAATAATCTTTGATTTATAAGAATTGTCCTGATTTATAGGGATTATTAGTTTATTTATTTCCTTTAATTTCTTTGTAAATATAAGATATAAACAACTAGTTTAATAAGAATTTTTTACCACTTTCTCCCATAGAATCAAAGGCTTATATGAACTTTAAAGGATAAGGGAAAGGGAGAGCAGAGACTTGTGTTAAATGTATTGTGAGGAGGATAGTATTAAAATAAATGTAGAATCATTTCATACACTTCTATCATATAACAATCATACAGGGACTTATGTGTAGGTGAAATTATAATTGGAATGAGGTAGCAAACTTTTGGCACTTCTGAGAAACCAGGGTATAAAAAGAGAGGATATGAAAAAATGAAAATAAAAAAGGTCATAGGATTGATTCCTATTAAATCTTGGAAGGATTTCAGTAATGATGGTGTGGTGTGGTTAACTAAATTGTTAACTTAGATTGTAGAAAGATTAAGAAAATGATAGATGAATAGCGAAAGATCATTTTGGTGCCTACACCTAGGAACAGAGAAGATATCCAAAGCTGCATTAACTATAATGAGTTATACCTTGAAACTTTTGGTATGAGGTCATACAAAGACTGACTTGAAAACAATGTACCATGAAAGTTTAAAAAACGGTTTTAGGGTTAGTGAAATAAATATTGACAAAATAGGGGTGTGGTCTTAAGACAATTAAGTTACTTAAAATAGGTTGCTGGTGTTTCTCAAAGCAACTTTTTGGCTTTGGGGTCTTTGGTGAAAGAAGAAAAGAGGTTTAGGATTTAGAAAGTTGGGTCTTTATTTTGGAAAAAGAAATAAAAAATTTGTTTGTGGCTGGTTATCATTATTACCACCCTCAACAATGAAGAAAATTGAAGAGAAGGAAAAGTGAAAAATTGTTTGTGGCTGGTTATTATGATTACCACCCTTGACAATGAAGAAGAAGAAGAAGAAGAAGAAGATTGTATAATTCTTTGCCTAGGGTGGCTATTTATATTCTTGAAAGCTTTCTTAAAGTAAAAAAACATATGAAAACAAGACTACCAATGTAAACCAGATAGGATCTTTTCTAAATCAGAACTTTTAAGACACAATTTGATTGATTGCACCTAATAAAGACTCCTAATAATTGAATGTAGAAACTTAGATTAAATAGAAATTCTTAGAACATAGAAGGTCCAATGAAAGAGAAAATCCTCAGAAATAAAAATCTTTAGCAAAGAGAACTTTCCAAATTCCAAGCAAGATAGTCAAACTGCTATTGATCGGATCACAAACAATCCTGTCCTTAAATTTTCAAAATATCCTTGGCTGATTGAACTAAGAAAACTAATCACCAAAACATCAACATTGACACTTTCCTTTGGACAATCTTAATTTTGTGTCCCACATCCCTAATTTTTGCTGCAAAGATTTTTACTGCTAAGCAAGAAAAAGTTGTAGCAGAAGTGAGTTTGTACATAAATGCCCAAGGGCTATTCGGGAATGAGTTAACTATTAGGACAAGGAAGACTAGACCACCAAGTTAGTTATTTAGTTTTGTTTATTTAGATTATTAGATTGTATTTTTGCTAAAATAGGTGAATTATTTCATTAAATTATTGATATCTATACTATAGCTGAATGGTGGGTTGCATATAGAGCTTTAGCTCCAAATTTGCAAAGATTTGCGATGAAAGTCCTCAACCTAACATGTTGTGCATTGGGCTGTGAATGGAATTGGAGCATCTTTGAAAATGTAAGTGACCAAAATAATTACAAGTAATAGTCTAATAGAGTCTTGAATGTAACTTAAAAGTTAAAAGTTAAAACTAGAAAATATATTTATGAGCTTATAAATTTTTGTAGATTCATAGCAAGAGGAGAAATAGGTTAGATCATGAACACTTGAATGATTTGGTATAGATTAAGTATAACCGAGCCTTAAAGAGAAGATACAATGAATGTGACGCCATTAACCCGATTTCCTTGAAAGATATAGATGATAGCATCGAATGATTTATAGGAAGAATGGAAGATGGGGATTCTCATGGAGGTGAACAAGATGATTTTGTATTTGATGATGATAATTTGACATGGGGTGATGTTGCTAAAGCTATTGGGGCTGAGGAGGCCAGGTTTGATACTAGAGCTAGAGCAAGCTCAAGCATAATACCACCACCGAGGGGGATAGGTTCAAGCTTTGGAACTTTGCCTTCTCGTTCAGTAATAGATGAAGATGAAGATGAAGATGGAGAAATGGTTAATTCAACAGAGGAGGAAGATGGGGAAGGCTACAAATGTGATGATGAAAGTGATGATGATGATTTTGTTGATTTAGAGGACAAGTTATGATTGATTATTGTGGACAAATTTGTTATTCAAGCGTTTTTTTTAATGATGTTTTAGAATGATGTTTTTGAATTGTGGACAAATTTCATGTTTTGGTTTGAAAACTTTGGATTTGGATATGTATTAGTAATCATGATGCTTTGTTTTTATGTTTGGAGTTCTTTGTATTTATGTTTTTTGTTGATTAGATTAAAGTTTTGGATGATATTTGATGATTTATGTGTTGGACAAATAAATGATTATTAAATTTGAGCATATTACATAAAAATATATATGTAAAATAGGGTGCGCCTCACTTCATTGAAGCCCGCGCCTTAGGTGCGCCTTGCGCCTTAGGCTCCAAGAGTACTTTACACCTTGGTGCTCCTTGAGCCTTTTAAAACTATGGAAAGAAGAACATCTAGTTGATAACTTAACATGATTTTGCATGACAAAGAGCATGTGATGGAATAGAAATTTGTATGAGAATAGCTAGAGAAAGACGAGTGATTCCCAATCATTGTGGGCTTGCATCAGGGCTGTCATTGAGTTTTTACCTCTTCGTATTGGTTATGAATGAACTTTAATTTGCCTTTTCTGATAAGAAACAAAAGAAGTATCACAGATAGAGAAAAAAACATGTACTATGAAGGATGGGGGATCCCATTATATCAATAGATATCACACCTAAAAGACAATGTAAGGAAAAAAAAAAAAAAATAACAATAAGGAGCCAAAAGAAACCCCAATACATAAAACCCAAAAAGATAAGGGGAGAATGATCCTTTCTTGGAAAGGCAATCAACTTCTTGATTTGCCCCTATAGAACCCCAGGATCATGAGGCGCCATAGAAAGATCTGCTACCCTTCAGATCCAATAAGTGGATCTCCAAAGCCATCTTCTGCCTAGAGCAAGCCACAAGATAACTAATGTTGATTCAGCTCATACCAACAAATTAAAGAAACCTAAGTCAGTGGCATTTCTTAGACCCTTCAGTAAAGCTATGATCTCTGCCTCAATGGGAAAATTTAGCCAATAGGCTTTAGGAAGGTCTGAGAACTGTCCCCTTCCTGTCTTTAAAAGGATCAATAATTTTGATTAGATGAGTAGGTAAATCTTCAATCCAACAACATAATGCTGAATCCATGGGAAAGCTCTATTCCACAATGATCTCCCTCTAAGGCTCCTTCCAAACCCCTAAAAGGAGATCACTGAAAAGATCTCAATACCACTTGGGGCAACCCACTCAACCTTATCCAATCTACAAAGTAAAGGGGCAAAAAAGAAGAAGATGATCAATAGTCTCAACAATCCTCAAACACATAAAACAGCAGTTTGGATTGAGAGTTTTATATGGCCTTTTTAGCTGGGGCATGTCATTTCATTGGAGAGTCCTAGGGGCTTGACCATGGAAAGTTCCTGGGTTATCAAAAGAAAAAGAAAAAAAACACTAACCAAGCAAAAGCTTTGAATTTTTGTTGTTCTTTGATTTCCAAATGAATTTGACTTGAGGGAACAAACTCAGTGAAATAGCTTAAGATAGAGGAGGAGAAAAGACCATCGGGCTCCAATTCTGATCACTTCTTTAGAATAGATTCATCAATCGAAACATTCTGCAGGAACATGAAAAGGGAGAAAAGAACCAATTTCTGGGTTCCTCAAATTTGTCCAAAAATCGAGGTTCTAGGAAGGAAAATAATAAGGGATGGAGAAGAATCGATTTAGGGGCTTCTCTCATTATTGAGTGAGGTACAAGTGAGGAGAAATCTGTCAGTCTCTTGACCAAAAGTCTTATAAGAAATGAACAATGAAGAAATGCGATACACAAAAACATGGTAAACCTGGGCTGTAACTTTCCATGGACTTATTGGGCATACTTAAGAAGATGTCCCATGATGCCTGCCGTTTGCTAATGAAACTGTTTCATTTTAATAAAACGGACTTGGGGTTACTTCTCAAGAGAACTATGGATAGACTTTAGATTCTAAAGGTGCTAGATTAATTGGGGCTAAGATGTAACCTTTGATAAAACTAGGGTAAGAGATAAGGGAATACAATAAACATCAATGCTTATGTGAGTCCTGTAAGTGATTGGTCTGGTTACCCCAGTGTAATGGTTCATAAGAAAGTACAATTCTAGAGGATGAGGCCTATATAATTAAATGAGGCTAGTCAAAGTGGCATTTATGATGTCAAATGCATGTCAACTTACAAGAGAAAAAAAAATGTACTATGACTTTTTGGTTAGCCATTTTCCATGATCTAGAATGTAGGCAGTCGGACAAAAATCAGTGTAACTGGAAGAAGATTGTTGAGATGTATGAATTTTGGAGTTAGCTAAATGGGTTGCTTATGTGGAACAAATGCTAATGAATGCACCAATAAGAAGTGATTATTTGATTTAAGAAAAGAGTTAGAAAGATGAGAGGAAGGCAAAGAACAAACCATGATGGTTAGTAAAGATGTGGAAACCTTTGATTTGATAAAGGATGTTTCCCTAGATAGAGTTCACTGGTAAACTGTAGGCAACCCTAAATAATTGGGATATAGGATTTTGCTGTTGTTTTACTGTACATATGATATGTCAAATTTTCTCTTCTTGAATGATTTGACCTTAACTCTTTACCTTTGTCCTTTTGAAGATATTTGAAAAATATTTGGTGGAAGCATCTTCACACCATGCTCCAAAATCATGAGAGTAACGTAGGAGAAGGATGAGCTCTCAGTTTGGATGATTGTGAGCAGTAAAGGCACATAATGTAGCCTGATCTGTTTGAACAGGCTTCTTTTGTTGCAATAAGTCATTTCCTAATAGACAGCTAGTTTTAGTTGCTTGTCTAAAGAAAATTGATTTGAAATTCATCACATTGCTTTTATGTTTTGCATTGACCTTAAGTAGATATTTCTTAAAATATAGGGTGCACTTATACATGCTTGTAAAAGTGTTGGGAAGGCAAGTGAACACTGAAAATTGTTGGTGGATCACAAAATTTGGAATGCCTTTGTGATCCTGGTTGGACCTGGAGTCTGGCTTTGGTTGGTGCAGGTTGGACCTTGGATGAAACTGGGTATGACCGTATGACGGATTTATTGGGTTCCAAATCGATCATATAAATTGGATTTGATTTAAATGGGAACTTTGGTGAAAAGATTCCTCTTAAGGTATATAATTTTTGTTTCTCTATTTAGATGGTTTAATTTCTAGATGTGGAGTTGTGCTTTTGTCTGGATATAACTGTTCTATAGATAGGGCTGTGGAATCTGTGGATAATTATGAGTTTTTTTTTATCTAATCTGTGAGTTAGATGATTATGAGTATTTTTTATCTTATCTGTTAGTTTTTTATTTGTTAGGCGTTCAAAATAAATAAGGTCATCTGCAGTTAGGATTTTTTATTCTGTTGTTTTGGATTAGTCTTTGGAGTTATTTGTATCCTTGGTTTTAGGAGAAGTCCTTGCTGATCAGTTAGAGCAAGGGCCTATTTATTTCCGTTGTTTTTCCACAAGTTTAATTCAATAAAGTCTATGCATTAAAGACTTTATGGGTATCAGAGCAGAAAATCTTATGAATCCCAGGAATGGCAAAGATGGCCATGACCTATAGTAGTGACAGAAATGACGCACGAAGAGATGGCTCATTGGTTGTTTCGTCCAACCAGTTTTAGGCAAAAATGCAGGCAACATCAATATTTTAGGTCAACGATAGTGCCTCCCTGCAAATTACAACACACAAATTAAATGAGAAAAATTATCTTCAATGGTCCCAATTTGTCAAATTGGTGATTTGCGGTAGAGGAAAGTTAGGCTTCGTCACCGGAGAAATGAGTGCACCAAACAAAACAGATCCAACTTATTCGTCATGGGTAGCAGATAACTCAATTGTAATGGCGTGGCTGATAAATTTGATGGAGCTGAAGATTGGTCAGATTTTCATGTTTACTCAGATATGGACAATGCAACACAGATTTTTGATTTAAAAACAAGAATAAAAGAGATGAAGCAGGGAATGATGTGTTACTCACTATAACATTGAATTACAAAATATTTGGCAAGAGTTAGATTTATTTTATGAATCTGATTTGGGATGTGAAGATTGCTGCCTGAAACAGAAGTGAATGATCAAGAAAAAGTGTCTTTGAGTTCCTTGCAGGCCCTATAAGGAACTTGATGAAGTTCGTGGATGGATGCTAAGCAGATCACCATTCCCGTCAATTGATTTGCTGAGGTCAGAAGAGAGGAGGATCGAAAATGAGTCATGCTTGGAGATAAAAACAACAATTGATGGCTCTGCCCTTGTCTCATGCGGCGTACCAATGAACAAAAGCAATGGAGAACAACGAAAATGCCCGTGGTGTGACCATTGCTGCCATATTGGGCATACCCATGACACTTGCTGGAAAATTCATGAAAATCAAACAAGCTGGACACCAAGGAGACAATTGGAAGACAGAGGACTCCAGGCTTAGACCTCAACCAATGATTCGAATATTAATTTTAGCAAATTAGAAGGATCTGAAAATGCTATCATCTGTCTTAACAAGGAACAAATTGAGCAATTGTACAAACTTCTCAATCACTCCTCATTAACTAGAATGAATGGGGATTCTAATATAGGATCTTGTTTGTTAGCTTAGAAACGTAACTTTCTTACTGCTCTTAATGCTACAAGTCAGAAAGGAATGGTGTGGATTGTTGATTCCGGAGCATTAGATCATATGACAGAAACTACTAAAGTGTTTTCATCCTGTATACCATGTAACAGTGGTTGGAAAATTAAAATAGTAGATGGTTCATTATCCCTAGTGGCAGGAAAGGGGACTGTTCTTTTTCAGATTCATTAGAACTGAATTCTGTGCTTTATGTACCAAGTTTATCTTGCAACTTGTTGTCAGTAAGAAAGCTAACCAAGGACTTGAATTGCACTGCGAAGTTCACCCCTTATTGTTGTGAATTTCAGGATCTATCTTCAGGGAGGATGATTGGGAAAGCTTGGGAATGTGACAGACTCTATGACTCTGAGCATTTAGCAGTGGAGAATGGACAAGCTCACGTTGCAAGTAGTGAGTTAGGTTCTTTTTCTAGTAATGATGAAATAATGTCATGGCACTTTAGGTTAGGCCACCCCAATTTCTTGTGCTTAAAATATTTGTTTTTAGCCTTAGTTGGTAATAAAAATGCTTCTGATTTACAATGCGAAATATGCCAAATTGAAAAAAGCCATAAAAATACCTACCCTACCCACCATGATCGTATAAAGCATCACAACCTTTTTCCTTGATACATAGCAACATTTGGGGTCCCTCACGAATTCCAAACTTAACCAATACTAAGTACTTTGTATCTTTTATAGATGATCACACACAAGTGTGTTGGGTCAACTTGTTAAAAGAAAAATCGGAAACAACCCAAACTTTTAAATAGTTTCATTCTGTGATCCAAAATCAATTTCAAACTGACATTCGGATCCTCAGAATAGATAATGGAACAGAGTATTATAATTCCATCCTTAGACCTTACCTAAAAGACCATGGAATCATACACCAAAGCTCATGTGTCGGCACCCCCCCAACAGAACGGCATTGCCAAAAGAAAAAACCGTCTCTTAGAAGTAGCCCAGTCCCTCATGTTTACAACCCACATGCAAAAACTGTTTTTGTGGCGAAGCTATCTTAACTGCAGCCTTCCTAATCAACCAAATGCCCTCTAGGATACTCAACATGAAAACACCCTTAGACACACTGCCTCAATCCTACCCAAACTCTCGGCTTCATCAAACCTTACCTTTAAAAATTTTTGGTTGTATCTCATTTATTCACTACACCGCTCCTGGTAGATCTAAGCTTGAGCTTCATGCCATTAAATGTGTTTTCCTGGGTTATCCATTAAACGTGGGTATGAGTGTTTTGATCCTATTTTGAGTAAGCTTTTTATCACCATGGATGTCACATTTTTTGAAAAAAAAAAAATCGTACTTTCCCATCACCACTCTTCAGGGGGAGAATATAAGTGAAGATTGCTTCCGGGAAACATCATCACCTCAATTGCCAAATAGCCCACCAGCTGGGCAACTGCCACTATTACTACTTGAATCACCCACCACAACCGAATCTAGAGTGCCATTAATGCTTGAAAATTCTGTTATAGGGGAAGATACTAATTCACTACCTGCAGAACCACCAAAACAACAGCTCCATGTCTATTCTCGGCTGTAGCCTTCGCAACAAATAGAGCTCAACACATCACAAGCTAACCAAAGGTCTGAACCGGAGATAGAACCAGAATATGACAAACAACAGTCCAGTTGATGTTCAAGGCGAAACTTGTGAGGACAAGGGTGACAACTTAGACAAGCCAATAGCGCTTCAAAAAGGAGTACGATTGTGTACCAAAAACCCAATCTCAAACTTTGTCTCATACCGCAGGTTGTCATCCTCCTTTCAAGCATTTGTTACCCATCTTTCCTTTGAAGAAATAGTACTGAGGAATATACATGAAGCCTTGAAAAACCCAAAATGGAGGGAAGCTGTTATATAGGAAATGAAAGCCTTGAAAAAGAATGATACATGAAAAATCGTTGATTTACTAGGTGGTAAACGTCCAGTGGGCTCCAAATGGGTATTTATGGTGAAGTACAACCCGGATGGGAAGGTTGAAAGATACAAGGCTAGGCTTGTAGCGAAAGGATTCACCCAAACTTTCGGAATTGATTATTTTGAAACATTTGCTCCAGTAGCAAACCTAAATTTAGTAAGGATCCTTCTTTCTTTGGCAGCTAACTCTGATTGGCCACTTTATCAACTTGATATCAAGAACGCCTTCTTGAATGGAGAGCTTGTTTAGGAAGTGCATATGGAACTTCCACCTGGATTCTTTGATGACCAAGGTAACAAAAAAGTGTGTAAGTTAAACAAATCTCTTTATGGTCTAAAGCAGTCTCTGAGGGCTTGGTTCGGAAGGTTCTACCAAGTGCTAAGAAGACATGGATATAGTCAAGGACATGTTGATCACATTATGTTCTACAAGCATTTGACTAATGGAAAATTTGCTATACTAATCATGTATGTAGATAATATTATACTTATAGGGGATGACATAGGCGAAATGGAGAAGTTGAAGAGAGTTTGGTTAGTGAGTTTGAAGTTAAAGACCTCGGCTTCTTGAGGTATTTCTTAGGCATGGACGTGGCGAGAACCACACAGGGAATCGTTGTATGTCAACGAAAATACACGCTAGATCTTCTTGAAGAAATTGGGGATTTTTTATTCTGTTGTTTTAGATTAGTCTTTAGAGTTATTTGTATCCCTAGTTTTTAGGAGAAGTCCTTGCTGATCAGTTAGAGCAAGGGCCTATTTATTTCCGTTGTTTTTCCACAAGTTTAATTCAATAAAGTCTATGCATTAAAGGCTTTAGAATCTGTTGACCATCTGTTCTCTTTCATCAGCCTTGCTCATTAAGCTTGTAATCCTTCTGAGAATAACTTAGGTCCTCATCATCCTTGGCACACTGGTCTTATAAGTGGTTGCATGCTTTTGGATGGTAACCAATGGGTTTCACTAAAGTGACTATACCAATTTTGTATTCTGTTGGAGACATGGGTAGGAAGGATCTTATCACAATGCTTTTGGATGCTAACCGAGGAGTTTCTCCAAAGTCAATACACCAGTTTTGTATTCTGTTGGAGATGTGGAAATGAAAGATCTTATCAAGATTTTATGATTCATCCAGTTCAAGGGAAGAATGAGGGAAAAGAAAAATATAAAAATTGACTTAAACATGGAGTTCTTTCTCAAAATATTTTTGGCTATTTTTATTTTACTTTTTCCTGTTTGTCTTGAACTGTGGTCAGAGCCTCAGGAGAAAAGCTATCATACTCTGAATTGTTTATATAATTAAGGATTTAGTTGCTGATATCTTTCCAGGTTTTAGGATTTCTGGTTAGGTAGATGCAGTTGAAAAATTTGTGGCTGCTTACTCATTGTACTAAGTTCACTGTTCTTGCTGGTTGCCAAGATGTCTCCCTCATTGTCCAAAGCTGTTTCTCACATTATTGCAGAAGCAAGCTCCACATCTCTGGCGGATGCTTCGATGGGTGGCTTCAGTAGACTTTGATGAGTGGCTCCAGTAGACCTTGGAATCTTGTACCCTATGTTCTTATTTGATGGTTCAACTTCAACAAATTTGGATATTCATCATTCTTTCAAGAAAATTTGAGGGCTATTTTTATTTATTTATTTATTTTTGGTTGGCTTTGCTTTCTTTATATATGTGTGTGTGTGGGTCTGTCTGGAGAGCAAAATATTTCATTTCAATCTTTTGCCGTTTAGGGCTAATTTTTCTGTGGTTAAGTTAGGACTAATTTTGATATGGTTAAGTTGCCTTAAGATCAATGCGGCCAAAGATCATGAAGCCCAGAGTGTACATACACAAATCTTTATGAAACACTTCTCTTTCTTAGTGCTTTCTTTGGACATGAGCCTAACCTTGGTGGAACACAAACAATGTAATATTGAGCCTGTGATCCTGTGTTGAGAGAGAACTTGTTTTCTCTTTGACTTTGTGAGATTCATGTATTTCATATGTTCTATCATGATGATTTGTGTTGCCTCTTATACTTTGCAACATTGATAAATTAAAAAATGTTCAAATATTTGTGTTTCTACATATTTCAGTTTCATTTTTCCTGGAAAATGCCACCTTGCTTTGTGGTAATGATGGTTGGAGCTGGATTCCAAACCTGCCTTTGCTTGCTAACCTGTAACTCCTATGGTAAAAAGAGAATAAAAGTTCATCAGTCTTCGGGTATTTGGTGTATGTGGTAATTGGAGGTATTGAGATATATTTTCTATGTTCATCTAAAAATATGTTGGAATGGTTGTTTTCTTGGTTACTTTTTGTTGTTTTTTAGGGGAGCAGGGTGGTTGGCCATAGATTTCAATGATATGAAAGGAAAAAAAAAAGCCCTGCAGTACAGCTTTAAGGAAAAAGTATGTTTATATGTTGGTTACATGAATGATTGAAGTCCCAGTTCCATTGTTTTGTCATTCAATATACCATTGAACCACAAAGTGCCTATCTGTAGAAAATACCAATGCCATTTGCCGTAGTTATGTCCCACCTTGTTTTATCACCAATTTTTTGTTTCTATAACATTAATATGCAAAGAAATTTTGTAAAAGGCCAAGAAATGATTAGATTGGAGCTGAAAAAGGCAAACATGGGAAGTGGGAAAACTATAGTGGGCGGAGAGAGGAGAGGACTACATCTTGGAGGGAGCTATCTCTCTGCATGGCTGTTTTGAACTCTTCAAAGGTTACTTTTCCATCGCTGTTGGCATCCATCAGGTCAAATATCTCATCTAATTTTCCTGGTTCTGTGATATCTGCTGGAAGACAGTCATCTGGCAAAGCCTGTATGATTAAATCATTCATTCATTAGGCAAAAACAGTACTGGCCATTGGAAAACCAAGCACCCAAGTTTTGACTTTTATGAAGAGGAAAAGACATACTCTAAGCATGGATGCTACTTCTTCCTTAGTAATGCATCCAGACCTGTCGGTGTCATACATCTGATAGCCAAAAACACAGAAAAAAGGAAAAAAAAAAAAAAAGAAAAAAAGAAAATTAGCACTACTTGATTGGATCTTATTTATTTACTTGATGCTAGGCCATTGCTTCATTGGGAAACACTCTTGCATTTGCTTCTTCATGCCTTTTTCTTGTGTACTTCATGTACAAGGTTCTAAGGTTTGGTTTCCATTTTTGATGCAATGATTAAGACATAACAAATAAGAGATCTCCTGCCTCTCAGGGTGTAGCTCGGTGGTAGTATCTTTTGGCAATTAAATGAAGACCCCAAGTTCTGGTTTTCCTGTTATGTAACTGGTGGGTGGATGGGCTGACCTATATCACTCATGTCGCTTAACCCAATCAATAGGAGGAGGAATCCTCACTGGCAGTGCAGTAGACTGGTTGTATATGTAACTGGTGGAGTGGTTTAGGGTAGATGGGCTGACCTATATCACTCATGTCAAGGTGGAGACAGACTGACCTATATGGCCCATATCCCCATGTCAAGGTTGGTTGTGATGGTCATTAAAAGAATGGAAACTTGCTTTTTAATTTATTACGGTTACCTGATTCTTACTGGGCACAGTTTAGAGGGCATTCCTGAATAAGGTTTCTAATGTCTAAGAGAATTTTCTTATTTGATTACTCACAAATATGCATATGTATGCATCTGCTGTGCTTGTGCCTGTGCTAGTGCTGTGTGCATGCAGAGTGATTATGAATTTGTGATAACTGAAAATAAGGGAGAGACTGCACCTGGAAGCACAAGCGTAGAGCATCATCTCCTTGTGAATTTCTGAGGCTGGAGAACCCACAGAGTATCTCTCTCATGTCAACTGTGCCATCTCGGTTGTTGTCAAATAGATCAAAGATGCGGCCTGCCAGAGGAATTAGTGATGACATGTTCATTGCTTTTAGCACCTGCTCAAATTCAGATAGAGTGGCATTGTCGCCTTTTAAGCATCTGCACTTTGCCACAAGAATTTTCTCCATTAGAATCTGAAAGGCTTGTAATCAGACAAGTTCCAGAATTAAGGTCTTAAATCAAAACGCCCTGACTTCTTCAGACTTATTATCATTGGTTTACTGAAGAAATCCATCATTTTAGTGGCATGTCCATATTTTGCAGAAGAAAAGTATTGATTAGCTTTGACTACTCACATTTCCTTAAAATGGATCCTCAGGTTCTCAAGTTCCTCCTGGGTAAGGTCATGGGACCCTACTAAAGTTTTCAGCTTCTTTGTTCTCAAGAACACCGTGCTACTCCACACACTTGCTATTGCAGCAGCACGGAATTTGCGCCGGGCATTAAAACTCTGCAGTCGTGAAACAATCTCTGCATCCATTTGATCCTGCTTGGCAGAATCTCCCATGACCCATGGATGCTGGAGGAGCTGTTTGAAGGTACAAATTAAATTAAATTTGCTGGGTTATCATTCAAAATCATTTCGAAGTTCTGTGTGTCATAATGGTATGATGTTTCTATAAGATGATATCAGTAAAAAGATAAACTTTCTTTTTCCAGATATTTTTCAAGATATTAGCGAAATAGTCTTACTTGTTGAGCTGTAGGTCTCCTCTCAGGATCAACTGTGAGGAGACTGGAAATTAATTGCTTTGCTGATGAAGAAATGTTCTTCCAGGTCTTCTCATAGAAGCTGAAGTCTCCCTGCATTCAAAGCATTCTCTTGGAATTCAGCAAAAGATGTAATCAAGTGTGAGGTATTTGCTCAAAATTTTAACAATGGAAAAGGGGCTTAACATACAGCTATTATCATTTGCTGTTTCTGCCGATTTGACTGTGCGATGAAAGGTGGATACCTGTAATAAAAATGGTAGAAATCAAAATTAGGTAATTTAGATTAGCACTTGGGCTTAAAATTAGATGACATGTTAAAAGATGTGTCATGAGAACAATCATACTATTGGCAATTGAAGATTCCAAATTTTCTTGTAATTTCTTTATCAAGTATATGCAATTAGAAAGGTTATAAGATTGAGATATATTGGTCACATACCCAGAGAGGAGAATATACAAGATCACTCCCAAAGACCACATATCACTTGCAGATGAGATTTTGCCCTGAGAAAGAACTTCTGGCGACACATAGTCTATGGAACCGAACAACCCCACAACTGGATCTGTGAATTCCTCCACAGAACTCAGCCCAAAGTCCATGATCTTCAAAGTAGCATCCTCACTTTTGTCTAAGAATAGACAATTCTCAGGCTTCAAGTCTCTATGGATAATATTGGCCTGGTGTAGCGCCTTTAGCCCTTCTGCAAGCTGCTTAACCACAGCTGCAGCGCCAGCCTCTGAGTACCTCGCCTGTGCCACGATCCGATCAAACAGCTCTCCCCCGGAACAAAGCTCAAGCACAAGGTGAACCCCGCTTGGGTCCTCATACACGTCGTGGAGGTTGATCACATTGGGGTGCGGTGAAACATGTTCTACTATTTTCCTCATAACCAAGATTTCATTTGTCAGTAATGCATCTGAAATCGACACTTGTTTCCATGTAGGGAATGCCATCGACGCCACACGTTTCTCGCTGCCACGGTTACGGGGGAGTCCTGGTAGATTCGTTTGTCCACACCTTTTCAGCGTCTTGATGGCTACAGGGTTTTCACCACTACTTGATTTCCTTGTACCCCTTCTCACAACTGAGAATCCTCCTCTCCCCAGAACGTCTGATACTTCATATTCATCTAAAAGTCTCCTTGTTTCCTGTCCCATGACAATGGATTCTCCAAGAAACCAGCAGAGATCGTCAGAGGATCAAGAATTTGCAGGGAAAGAGTGAAGGAAGAAGGCAGACTTGTTCAATGATAAGGGAGAGAAAGCTTGAAACCGAAGAATGGTATTATATTACAGGGATTGACATCAGCTTTTGTAAACAATTTCTCATTAGTTTATACCATAAAATATGAACGAAATTCAGATGCAAACGAGGGAATAAACTACGGAGGGATACAGCTGAGGTAGAAGAGACAAAGACTGAGTCAACCATCCATGTCTATCTCTGATATTCCTTCTTCCGTGAAGAAACGCATCTCTCCTTCTCAATTTATCGACTTTGAAGAGCTGTGACAACAGAAAAAATATAAACAAATCTAGGTACATGACTTCCTCCCTTTGTTTCCATGCAACTTGGTTCTTTTATCAAATGCAACGACTTTCCACACTAGTTTATACCAATACTAATTCATTACCCGTTAGTAAACATGCCCATCAATGGCCACAGTTGAGTCGATTTGAAATTATCCACAATTGCAAACCCTTTTGTAAGAGTGATGAACACGGACCCATGGTTACCCATGACTATAATATTTCACATGAGAGCAGCTACATAAATTTTTAAGATGTAAGGCATGAATTCATGATCACATGGTGCCATGACCAACAAATTCTTGTGGGGTCCTAAAAACGTACATGCAGATGAAGATTGGAGTATTATACTTGTACTGTTGATGAAAGGATCCTCCCACGGGATAGCTTAGTAAAATGAAGGCTAAAGACTGAGACCAGCACCAGCAGGAGTTGGTCACTTGCTCTCACATTCCAGATACGCTCTGATATTGGTAGGGGCGCGAGTAATGCTACTGTGAAATTTTTTAATCTGATTCTTGTGGCAGTCAAGGGGGCCATTTTATTAGAGATTCTGCTGGCCAAGCTGATGCTAGTCAGAGGGACGAACTACTACACCACTGAGGATTGCACAAGCGCCTTCTGTGGGCTTATGCAGCCAGTGGCGCTAGAACTAAATCAACCTCAGCAGCGGCAAGGTAGATCTTAGAGATCAATTGTTCGAGGTCAAGCGTAGGATGTTGAGGCACTCTTGTCATCTCAAGGTGCTGATTAATCTGGAACCTGCATTCTTCTGTGTCTTGTACCTTCTCTGGTGGCACATGTCCTAAGATGCCCTTGATTCTTGAGCAAATATACAATATTCAAAGTATTAGTCGTGTCTGATATGAGTTGACCGAGTTGTATCCACCATGGTCAGATTCAAGGCACTTCCAATACTCAAATTATGATTTAGCATAAACTCGGTATTTTCTAAGCTTGAATCAGTTGGCTTGACCAATTTCTTGAAACAACATGCTTGACTTGAACGAGTTTCAAAAACTAACTTCAAGTTAGGGCATAAAATGACCTTTTGGCTATGTTTGGTTCCCGGAAAGTACAAAGGAAAGAAAAAAAACGCTAAGGAAAATGATTTTCTCATGTTTGGTTGTCCTATGAAAAATATCAAAGAAAATCAAATATAATTAAAAGTAATTAAAAATTTATGTATTTTAAAATTATTTAATCTTTATATTGATGAGTTAAAATAAATAAAATGAGTTTGAAGTAACAAAAAAAATAATTTATTAACTTTTAATCTATTTTTTTATTTTCCTTCACTTTTTCTTTCCTTCTACTTTTCCTTTATATTTTCTTTCCCTCGCATTTTCTGGAACCAAACATAGCCTTTAGGCATTGGGACAAGGCTGTAGCTTTTCAATTTAGGAGTCATGATTCTTGCACCTTTAATATGGTGTGTGATCTCGGTTGCTATTAAATTTCCTTGTTAGCCCCCTACCTTCTATTTCCTCTAGGTGGAGGACTTAAAAAGAGGCTATTTCTTTTTTTCCTTCAGAAATAACATCAAGCAATGGTAGTTGTGTTGGAATATCCAAGCCTTGGATCATTGAGGTGTATTAACTATCTTCTTAGAGATACTAGATTTAGGCAATGAAAGCATTAAAAACAATAGGACTCTAGATCTAGGTGTTCAATAATATTACCTCTAGAAGTTCCTAAATAAGTTCTAGTCAATGAAGGAGATGGTGCAAATCTCAAAAACCTTGCAATCTTTTGCCGACGCCTCTCTCTTAGACCTTGGCACTTGAAAATGATGAAATTCTCTTTATGGAGATGGAGGCTAAAGATCTTTTTGGATGATGGAATCAAGTGTTTAACCCTAAACCTTTAAATGGATTTATATAAACTTCCTTATAAACTTAAATGATTTAAGTATATCTGAGTTTGAGACACTTAATATAGTACACTAGATCTTATTTAATTAATTAACTTTATTGGGTTTCAATTAATTAATTAACCTAATTTAGAATCGTTTATAAGCTCTTATGTAACTTTGTGTATTTACTAGAATGCCCTTATGCACACATAAAAGTGTCTTATGGGTTGAGTCACCCATTTTGGCCCATTGTCCGACATGCCAAAAGGCTGGGCCAGGCTGGCATAACCCAATTATTATAGCAGGTCAGGCTAGCATGACCAAATTATTGTAGCAAGCAAGGTAGCATGACCAAATTACTATAACAGGTTGGGCCAACACAACCCAAGGGAGGGGCCATGTTGGGCCTAATGAAACGGCCCATCATGTCGACCCAGTTGGCCTTTTCAACTACTTTTTAATTTTTCCTTTTTCCTTTTTATTAAATGTCAAATATTTATGATACTCTTCTCAACAACTATATAAGGACTAGTTTAAGGGGTAAAAAAGTGAATCAATGGTTAATTTTACTTTTTCATGTCAAATGTGTGTATTACCCATCCCAACAATTATATAACGATTAATTTAAAATATAAATAAGTAAATTACTTGCTATTAATAGTTTTATATCAAATTTCTGTAAGGGTAAACTATGTAAATGTGTATTACTTATAAAATATAGAATTTTTAACTTTTAAAAAGTAATCCAATAAACATGCGTTCAAATAGTAGTTTCATTAAAAGTCTAAGATTGCCTTTATTCTTTTCTCCTTCTTAAACATATTAACCCATTCGTTTTTTTTTTTTTTTCAACCTTGAAATGACAAGTCAAAAGATGCCAATTACTTTTAAGGTTGACATGTGGCTAATCAACATACCATATTATTTTTCTTTTTCCTTCATTTTATTTAGAAAATAATCAACCTTTTTTTAAATTTCATTTTTTTCACTCTTACACCTTTTCATAGTTGTTGATTTTAATTATTTAGAGACACTTTAAACATATAATAATAATAATAATAATATATGATAAATAATTAATGAGAAAAAATTAATGTACAAAGAGATTTAGAATATAAGATTTTACATATCACAATAAATAAAATATTTATTTATTTGATAAATCTTATTATAGATTAAATAAAAATACTTTTATCATATTATTTTATTGTTTCAAATTTTTAAATAAATTTTAAATTTTCATATGAAAATCAAAATCAATTATCATGATTTTTAAACTTTTTGCTTAGGATTCTTACTTGAATGTAGTTTTAACTTTTTTTTATAGTTAAAATGTTTAATATTTTTATTTAAAGAAGATAAAAACTTGGTTGTGGTTTTAACATTTTGCTTTATTAAAATTTTAAAATTTTTATTTATATAAAATAAAAATAAAATATATTTTTTATAAAATTGTATTTAATCATTTATGTTAAATTCCTTTTAAATTTATTAAAAATTAAATTTTTTTTTTATATAATAAAGTTGCACATTAATAAACACAACTTTCGAAAAAGAAAATATCACTCTTTTATTAAAAAAAAAATAAAAAAGAAGTAACACTATAATATATTAAAAGTAACATGAAAGTGTGTTACTTTTAACACACTTTAGTGTTACATTTTTTCATAAAAAAAAGTGATATATTTTTCATAAAAGAATGATATTTTTTTTATGATTATGTTGATCAATGCATAATGTCATTATACAAAAATTTAATTTTTAATAAAATTAAGAAAAATTAATATAACTTATTAATACAATTTTTTTTATGAAAAATATAAATGAAAAATTTAAAATTTTAATAAAGCAAAATGTTATCATCACAACCAAATTTTCATATTCTTTAATTAAAAATATTAAACATTTTAGCAAAGAGAAAAATTATATCATAAATCTCAATTGTACTTTGGGTTAGTTAAATTTATAAGCAAAAAGCTAAAACTATAATCATTAATTATGATTTTCATATGAAAATTTAAAATTTTAAAAACATAAATAATAAAATATTATGACAATATAATAAGATTTATAAAATAAATAAATATTTTATTTAGCATGGATATAAAAATTTTATGTCCTAAATCTCTAAATTTGTTTATCATGTATTTATTTTTATATTAAATTCCTTATCATTAATTATTTATTATATATTATTATTTTTGTTTAAAAATGTCCATAAATAATTAAAATTAATAAATATAAAAAGATAAAATATTAAAAAATTTTCATCAAGCTAACATATTTTAAATAACAAAAGTAAAAAAGAAGATGGGGATATTATAGAGGAAGGGAAAAATAAAAATGAAAAATCATGTGTGTGGACCCCGCATTTCATTGGATGCGTTCCCACTCGATGGTGAAACTTGCTTTTTGTTTTATTTGGTGAAATTTGATTTTTAGAAAAAAGACTTGGAGTCACCACTTATTTTTGTTTTATTTTTAAAGAGTAAACAAAATAAGAAAGAAAAACCCTAAGTGTGACTCCTTATTTTGGAAAAGGTGGTCTGTGAAAAACTGGATCGGGTTCGAGGGTCAGGTTACTTATCGGGAAGGTACGGTAAAGACCGTAGCACCCTTTTAAGTCCCTAAAGTCGGGTCTCTATTGATAAAATGGAGCAATCATGGCATTTGATGAGGGAATCAATGAATACTCAGAATGATCATGCACATGTGAGAATCGAGACATGCATAGACAGCGATTAGAGGGAAAATGGGTACATACCTGGGCAACGATCCGCCATGCGCTATCAATAGAGGGGTTAGTGCACAATTTAGGAATAATTTCTAGCATGTATGTCAGAGAGCAGGATAAATCAATTATGTATCATAATCAAATAGATTTATTAGTCAATCAATCGATCAGTCACATATGTGGGGCCCCCACCAAAACCCGTTTATTTTACATGAATTAATCCCATAAATTCCATTGTTTGGAATTACGAAAAATTCGTTCATGCTTATTAAAAACAAGAGGAGTAGAAGATTGTTTGAAGACTAGAATGAAATTAAGCTATTTGAGAGAAAATCGGATTTTTGAAATTCATTTGAAAAATTGGAGTCTCGAAAGTTATTTAAAGAAAATTGGGATTTTAGAGTTTATTTGAAGATCGGACTTTCAGGAATTAAATGCGGGAATGAGAATTTTTAGAAATTAAATTTGAACGAGGTTGGAAACTTTGAAAATGATTTGAGAGTTCAGGATTTTAAATGAGGGGATAAGTGGATAAGTGAATAAGTAAAGGGATGGAATAATAACGATGGTGAAGTAACAAAGTTTAGGTAAATAATTGCGAAAGATGGAATTTTAGAGATTTGAAGAAGTGAATTTAGAGATTGAAAACTTAAGAATTTATTTAGAGATGAGATCTTTGGTATATGAATAACTGAATAAGCGAGTGGATGGGATAGCATTAATAACGAGAATAATCATTAAACGACGATATATGGACGACGGAGCTTTTGAGGTTGGAAATTAGATTTGGAAGTTGGGTTCTGATGAATTGAACTTTAACGATTAGATTAAATAGATAATATGGAATAATAATGCTACTTAATGGAAACAATATTTTAAACGAATAGAAAGTGAGTAGTGGAATTTTTAGGATTAAAAATTAAATTAAGACGTTGAATTTTTGAAGAGTTGGACCTTAAGTAAATAAATAGATAGGGGATAAGAATTCTAACTACTGAAAATAACATTTAGGCGGATAATGGAATTTCTGGGATTGAAAGTTAAATTAGGACATGGGGTTTTCGAAAGATTGGACTTTAAATAGATATGGGATAATGATTCTAAATGATGAGGATAACATTTAAACGAATTGTAGAATTTTTAGGATTGAAAAATTAAATTAAGACATGAGGTTTTTGAAGAATTAGATTTTAAATAACTAGATGAATATGGGATAATAACTCTAATGGATGAAGATGATTGAACTAATTATTGAAGAATTAAATTAAGACATGGTTTCCTTGAAAGATTTAGACTTTAGATAGCTATATAAATATGGGACAAATAATTCTAAAGGATGAAAATGAGATTCGAACTAATTATTGAAGAATTAAATTAAGACGTAGGATTTCCTTGAAAGATTTAGATTTTAAATAGCTAGATAAGTATATGATAATAGTCCTAATTGATGAAAATGAGATTTAAACTAATTATTGAAAAATTAAATTAAGATATGGGGTTTTTGAAGGATTAGAACTTAACTTTAATGAGTGAGATTTTAAAAGATGATAAATAGATGCGTACGAAGTAATAATAATAATTAACAATCATAATGTTTAAATTAGTGAAATTGAATGGTATAAATTTCAAGATAAAAAATATAATTAACAATAATAATTTGTCTTTTAATTGTCTTTAAGATGAGTTAAATAAATTGGTAGAAATATAATAAGATAACAAATAAGAGGGAATGATTGAATTAATTAATTATGGATATTAGAGGTTTTTAAGAGAATTATTTGGATTTTGGCAACCTAATGGGCTAAATGGATGTGGGCATGGGCCAATGAGGGTGGCTAGCATAGGGGGCATGGGGCCCTTCATCAACATGCCTGGGTTGGGCTCCAACTCAAGCCCAAAACCGTCACCAAGAGCTTGGGTCTGGGCTCCAACTTAAACCCAAGTTCAAGGCCAACATGGGCAAGCCCAAGGCACCCATTCTTAACATCACCTTGGGCCAGGTGCTTTAACTTAAGCCCAAATCAATTCTCATCATGGGCAAGCCCAAGGCATCATCTTAACATCAACTTGGGTCGGGTGCTTTAACTTAAGCCCAAATCAATTCTCATCATGGGCAAACCCAAGGCATCATCTTAACATCAACTTGGGCTAGGTGCTTTAACTTAAGCCCAAATCAATTCTCATCATGGGCAAGCCCAAGGCATCATCTCCTTCAACTTGCCCCTCCGCCTAGATATTCTTTTCAGAGGGAGGTTCCCAACGCCGACGGCACCATGGAGAGATGGGCAGTGGCGGCAGTCTCGTGGCATCCAAGAGATGTTGTCGCCATGGTGGCTGGAGAGGGAAGAAGTGATGGGGAAGATGGGTGAGGGTGGCGGCCATGCATGGAATGTGGGGTGGTGATAAAGGGGAGATGGTATATTGGTGCGTGACAGTGTGGGTATTGGGGATGGATGATGAGCATGGTAATGGCCATGAGGAGAAGGTTAAAACAGAGCTTCATTGCTCTCCAAAAAAAAAAAAAAAAAAAAAAAAAACGAAAGAGATAGCAGCATCTAAACCATAACTATGAACCATGAAACAAAACATATGCTCGGATGATATTTACTCGAAACTATTAAGAGAAAAAAGAAAGATCATATACATCAAGTGAGTCCAAGAGCCATGGTAAATATCATACCTCTCCCTTCTCCTCCTTTCTCTTTTCTTCCCCCCCTCCCCGAAAACTCTCTCACCCACTCTCCTGTGTCCTCATCAGCAGGCATGGCCCCTCAAACTATGGCCATCCCTGCCCTTTTTTTCTCTCTGCAGCTGGTCCCTTTTTGGAGAAAATGGGTCACCCCTTGTTTTAAAAAGAAATGCCAAAGAAGAGCCAAAACTCCCCCTCCCCCCCCCCCCCCCCCCACACACACACACACACACATAAAAGGGGTCTACAATGTGGTATGGTGATTTCCATGTGTCAAAGTTATGTTTTTTTTTTTAAATAATAATAATAGTAATGAATCAATGATAGCTCATTTGTCTTGTCAAAATAATAAAAAGAAAAAAGCAAATAAAAAGAGTGGTAGGTGGTGGGAGGTAAGAGAAGATGGGAGTAAGTTTGGAATATTGATTAATTTTATTATTTGAGCGATGTTTTGAGGGTTATTTTCCCCAAAATACATATTCTTTGAAAATGAAAAGTTAAAGTTTTGAAAAATCATTTTTTTTTAAATGATGCATGATTACATGATTCCCCCTATCTATAATACATCTCTCAATAACTATATAATGATTAGTTTTAAAGGTAAATAAGTAAATGACTTACCAATAATTTTTTATAAATACCCATATTTTAATTATTTCTCACACAATTTTTTTATTCTCTTTTTATATTGTTTACAATTCTCTCTAATATTTCTTTCTACAATTCTGTAAATTTAAATTCTCTACAAGTGCTTCGATTCAAGGCTTCAAGTTATCCACTCTCCAAAGTGTTCATTAGTTACAAGTTCTTTTGTGCTAAAGATATATACAAACTCTACAAGTGTCATCATTACAAGGCTGAGGTATTTATATTTAGTTATTTTATTTATTTATTTAATTATATATCTTCATTTAATTGTTCTCTTCTTTTTACCTTATTTTTTCTTCTAAAATTAAAAATGGATCCTCATTATCTAGATGTTGAAAACCTTGACTTTGATATTGATGAATGTAATGAATTTAATCCTTTTGAATATGAGGAGACCCCACCTCCACTAGTGTCTCTCCCTCTAACCTTCCCCAACCCGATCCTACAGGCAAAAGACCCAAGGTTAGTAAATGCACATATGTAGTATGAAATCACTTCATTATAATAAATAGACTGAAAAATAGTATTGCACTTGAAACCACATGAAAAACCGTTGAAAGCCCAATAGAGAACATCCATAGGGGGTGTGAATGGGTGATTGAAAATTTAAATAATAATTCTATGTTATATCAAAACTTTATCTCAAGAGATATCAAGAATGTCCCAAATAAATAAGTGTATCATCTAGAGATACAAATTCATCATTGTTATGGTCAATGTTTCTTTCATAGATATCATTAAGGTTTTCTTTAATAGTCTCCACATCTTGGTTATCCCAAATTGATACCTAGATTAAAATTTGATTATCAATTATATTATGATCATACCTAATATCATTTATACCACATTAGAAGACTTCTAGATAATCAGTGAATTTTGATTGTACATCCTATAGGCTTTACTATAAGTAGAATAGTTTAGAAAGATACCTAAATCAAATTTAGCATCAAACTTTCCAAGGTTCTCCCTATCCCTGAGTATATAAAACTCACTACCAAAAGCCCTAAAATACTTAAGGTTAGGTTTTCTTCGGGTCCATAATTCTCTTAAGATATTCCTGATATCTTTTGAGATATAAAATTATTATTTAAATTTTTAAATCACCCATTCACCCTCTTTCTGGATGTTCCCTATTAGACTTTCGGTAGTTTTTTTAAGTGGTATCAAGTGCAATACCATTTTTCAATCTATTTATTATAGAGAAGTGATTTCATACTACAGATGTGCATCTACTAACCCTAGGTCTTTTGCTCATAGGATCGGGTTGGGGAAGGTTAGAAAAATGGACATTAGAGGAAGCAGGGGTCTTCTTATCTTCAAAAGGATTAAATTCATTGCAATCATCAATACCAAAGTCAAAGTATTCAACATCTAGGTAACAATGATCTACTTTTTATTTTACAAGAAAAAAAAAAGGTAAAAGGAAGAGAACAATTAAATGAAACTATAAAGATATAAAAAAATAAATTAAATAATTAAATATAAATACCTCAACCTTGGAAGGATGAATACTTGTAGAGTTAGTAGATATTTTTAGCACAAAAGAACTTGTAACTAATGAACACTTGTGGAGAGTAGATAACTTGAAGCCTTGAATCATAGCATTTGTAGAGAATTTAAACTTAGAGAATTGTAGAAAGAAAGATTAGAGAGAATTGTAAACAATGTAAAAAGTGATAATAGAAAATTGTGTGAGAAAGAATTAAAATGTGAGGTGTTTATAAAAAGTTATTGATCAGTCATTTACTTATTTATCCTTAAAACTAGTCATTATATAGTTGTTAGAAGGGGTAATATGGCCATTTGATATGAAAAAGTAAAAATAGCTATTGATTCACTTTTTTGCCCCTCAAACTAGACAATATATAGTTATTGAGAAATGTATTATAAATATTTGACATATAATAAAAAGGAAAAAGGAAGGAGTAAAAATAGATATTTGAAGGGGGTTGGCACAACAGGTTGGTATGATGGCACAATGGAACGTTTCATTAGGCCTAGCACGACCAACTATGTCGTGCTAACTTAGCCTGACCTTTTGGCATACCCAGCCATAGGCCAAAATGGGTGGCCTAACCCATTGGACACTTCTACTTTAAAGTATGTTTGTCCACCAGATGCTACTAATGACTTTTATATCTTAAACTCCCTATCAGAGCCTTTGACCAAGTTTTGCTTGAAAGAAAGAGCAAGGCCTTTTTTACATATGTATGTTAAGCAAGTAGAATGTAAGGTAAACTACAAAGCATATTGAACTAGATGTAACATGTTTTAGGTGATTGTTTTTATGGATGAGGTTCAACTACCAATAGTGAGGAAGGTTGTGATGGTTGGTGTGTTTAAACGAAGAAATGATGTATGATAAAGACAACATCAATGCCATGGGTGAAACAATTGAGACCTAAACAACGTGTCTATTGTTGCCCCTTCTTAGGATGGTCAACACGGTTTTTGAATTTCCAAAGTCTTCAGATCCAATTGCTCTTGTTGATGTTGCTTTGTTAGAGCCTATAAGTATAACTACAAACAAATCTATGGGGTTTTCATATGAAGAGCTCCTATTGAAGAGAAGGACTTTACTTTTCCAACAATCCCATCTTTGAGAATCAAGTAGACCTACTTTGTGCACTCCATGTTGTGTAATGTTCCACTTGCATCCAGCCAAAGTATCAAGCATATCTAACCTAACATTTTCTGACGTGGATGTGCTTGGTCATGCAGCCTTTCTTCACCCCTAATAGTTATAGTTTTGTTGTTTTTCTAGTTGCTATGTTTGTATTCCCTTCTAGTTAAGTCATCAAGTCGGGTTGTTTTGTTGGTCTTTGAGAATGAGGTATGTTTGAATGCCTAAGATGAGGGTCATCTGTTTTTTTATACCTTTAGTTTGCCATTGAGTCTCTAATCACTTCCTAGTCTATAGTAGATGTTGAACTCACGATCCTTACCACCTACAATTGCTTCATTTTCCATGCAAGTATTTTCAGTGTGACCGTGGACTAAGAGAGTCAGTTCATATGTCACGACCCAAATTCCAGGTAACCTAAAATTTGGCCCATGACCCCAGGTCAAAGGTTTGACCCTAAGGGTTTCTCCTATTCTAGGCTGGCAGCCAACCAAAACGCTCTGATTTTTTTTTTCTACACATACATCACACTAGAGTTCCCACCAACTAACAATATCCCAATCACTACTCAAAAGAAACAAGATATAATAATTATCATTACAGTCCAAAAATAAAAGTTTACACTTAAACAATTTAATCAAAATAAGATCTCACTACAAATCCATAGTTCACAGTTTACTAAAGCAAATTCTAATACAACAAACACAACAAATACACCCTTCTCCACTAGTCCGCTCCAAAACCTTCAGGGGCATCCTGAAGTCCTCCCTGCCTTTACTTTTGGATCCTTAAGAGTAATATCTGCATCTAAAAAGATGTAAAAAGGAAGGGGTGAGCATTCCACATTGCTTAGTAAGGTGCCTAACACCCAAGGGGTTAATGGGGATTACTAAGTTCCAAATAACACAAAAGAAGCATTTCAACAGTATCGATCAAGCCATATAATTTAATATCTAATATTATACACAATTCCACAATATTCAACAATTAAATAAAATGCATATGAACGTGTGACACACAGTCATATAATGTACTGTCGTTCTTGGGCTTTCATTGAAGGATACGCGTCCGCACCAAAATAAACTCCCCATTCAGAGTCTTCCTGGGGTAAAATTTTGGGTCTTTCACCCTAGGGATCTCTCTCCCTTCTTAATTCGCCTCGCACTAACCTTTATTTTTCATCACTATTCATTTTTTTCTTTCTTTTGCCATTTCATGTACTTTTCATAGTTTTTATCTTTCTTCACACAACCATGATGCAAATGCATGTCATAAGGTTAATTACTCTCATTCATATGTATCACCAATATCATTGGAATTACAATCATGCCACCATTCCAAAATTTTCCAACAATTCCAACAATCCCAATAATACAATATAATTATTTTTCCACAATAAAATCACCAAAAATAATCCAACAATTTCTCAAAAATTCACATATCAATAAATTATCACTTATACCACAATTTTGTAATTTCCCAACAATTCTAATAATTTCTAATAATCAAATATAATTTATTTTCCATAATAAAATTACCGAAAATATTCCAACAAATTATCGAAAATTCACATTTCAATAAATTTGAAATTAGACCACAATTTCGGAATTTCCCAACAATTCCAATAATTTTAACAACCCAAAACAATCATTTATCAACCAAAAAGAAATTCCTGAAATCACAAAAATTCCAAAAAAAATCCTAGGGCACCAACATTACATACTTAACTCATAATGACAAGATTTACAATTTTTTTTTTCAAGGAAAAACACATTTAATTAAAGTTTTAGGGTTAGGTTCCCCTACCACAAATCTACGAATCCAACCATTAGAATCAAGATCGGCCACCGTAGAATTGTTCTCTCATCGAGTAGAACACCTCCTCAAATTTTCAGGTGAAACGGAGGAACAAAGTTCTGACGAAACACTTCTCTCACAATCGTTGCGAACTCTCTCTTATGCTACTTCTCCCTTTTTCTCTTTTTCTTTTTAAAAACCCATTTCATTTTGTTTCTTTTAATTCACCAGCTACCACAAGTCCATGGCCCAATATCCAAAAACCCATTGAATTAATTCTTTTTTTTTCTTTTTTTTTCCATTTGCTTTATTTCATTTCCAATTCATTTCATTTTTTCTTTTTTAACAACATGCAAATTAATTTATTAAACACCAACTCAAAAATTTAATTTTCTCAATTTTATTATTAAGCAATTTAATTTAATTTTTACTTAATTAATTCTAATTAATTCTAATTAATTTACTTTTCGTTTTCGTTTTTTGTTTTTAGAAATTTTCAATATCCTAAGAAATTTTCTACCATAAGGTTGATGTGACACAAAATTTTCAACTCACCTAATTAACCAATAAAATAATTTGAATTTCATCAATTCAAAATTAACACATATTTTCCAATCATTTTTTTCCTCTTTTTTCACCTTTTAAACTCCCAAGTCAATCTCACTTTATATATATATTAAACAATTTTGAAAATGTCACGCAAGTCCTTTCTCTTAATTAAATTAAAACCATTATCCCCTAATTCACCTTTTGTAATTATGAATTATACCCAACTTATGATTTTCCACCTCACGAAACATACTATCGTATTCATAATTTAATTTACTACAGGTCTACTCTTCAAACATTATAATTTGAGAATAATTACCTAAAGCATTTTTACTCTGAAATTCACTTAAAACATAATATAATTAACTATTAATAAAATTCAATTTCATAAAAATATTAAATACACAAAATAATTTTTCGGCAACCAAGAAGTTGAAATTTATAATAACCTTTAACCCATTAATTTTACTAATATTTATTTACCAACAAAATTTAAGTAATTTTCTAAAAATTTAATTCCATAAATTAATTAGCAATTCAATTTATAAAAATCAATTTCTCAACTCTTTGGTATAAATTTTATTTAATTTACTTTATTTGTCAAATTTTTTAATCGCATCAAAATTTTAAAAGTTAAATTCATAAAATTCACATTTAATTAATTTACCCCTTTTGTATATATATAATTTTTTTCTAAATTCATGTATCATAATTTACTCTAAATTTAATTTCAATTCAACTCCATTTAATGTTTCGTAATTTTATAAAGTTTAATTTTAATTATTATAAAATTAAATTCATTTTCTTTTTAATTATCCATTATAACAATTTGATATAATATAAATTTTTACCAAGTTTTTCTTACTACCATTTTTTTTATAATTATCCGATAATAATTAAATTAATACCCGTAAGTACTTAATATTCAAAATTTTAAAACATAATCTCAATTATTTGATGACTAAATTTTTCTTTAAATCTAAATTTAATTTCTAAAATTCTCATTTCTTACATCTGACATGACGAATTTTTCAAACTATTGACTTTTGACCAACTTTTCCAAAATCTCTCCCAATTGGATACTAACGTATGGATCTTCACCACTCTTTTTGACCATTTGACCCACAATTTTACGAGAAATTTTATGCTCCTAGAATCTGACGTGTCCTTAAAAACCCGGGTATTACATCATAGCACCTGTGGTTGTAGATTTTAGGTAGACATATCGCCTGAGAATTCCATCATATTCAAGAATTACTTTCTTGGTATGAAACAAAGGGTCCTATGTTGGCATCCCAATCCATATATATTCGCTTCTTTTCTATCCCAAGGAATAACTGCTCATATGTTGTGCCGCTAAAAGTTGAAACAAAGAGATAATTAAGAGGTTAATTAGTTAGCCATATTCACGAAACTTCAAAGCTGATTTTTTCTAAAAATAGTGACTTTATCATACAAGATGAAAATGATTGAAGAAAGACTTACAAAAGGAATATAATTAAAGGAAAACTCCCTGAAAGAGGATGATGAGATGAGTCATGACCTCCGTATGTTGTTGATGCACTCGTTGTTGTCGTTTATGAGTCATGGAGATTGAACGTGGGATCATGAGCCACGTCCAACTTGCACGTCTTGTACAGATAGGAAATGGCAGTAGAGGGAACAAACATATCCTGAAAACGTAGCATTTTGCTGGAAAGAATTTCTTGACAACATGTAATGGTCAATCTAGGATCTTCGCTTTGTACGCTGACATTACATTCCCCTTCTACTCAGGCTGCAAAGTGACAGGTGCAGCACATATTCCTTTCTCCTGTCATGTCTGGAGGGGTTGATGCCCAATTCGGATGTTCATTTAGTGGCAACAGTTCACAATGGACTATAAGGTCTTTCTGAATTTCAAATGGCTTTCAGTAATAATGGGACTTCTTTCTTTTCTCTTTTTGCCTTCTTGTATTGGCACCTCTTCCTAACATCTGCATCGTCTTAGGGCTAAAGTAGGAATGGCAACGAGACGGATCGCCCCATCTCAACCCCGTTCTTTTTATTAGTCGGGTATTCCATTTCCCATCCCCGTCCTGTTTAACCTTCTTTTTAAAAAAAAAAAAAAGATTAAATTACTTTTAAAATTTTTAATTAAATTAAAATAAATATATTTTATAAATAATAAAATTATTATATTTTTTATAACTTATTTTATTAAATTTTTTTATTATTATGTATATATTAAAAATAGTAAAATAAAATTTTAAATTAAATTAATTTTAAAATATAAATTTAATTTAATTTTAAAATATAAATTTAATTTAATTTTAAAATTAATTTTATATATAATCTGGGACATGATAGGGCAATATTCGAACCCGTCCCGGGTTTTAAAAAAAAATCACATACTCGTCCCAAACCCGTTTATTAAAATTAAACCTTATTCCATTAGGGACGGGGCAGAACGGGTACCCGAAAAAAACCCGTCTCATTGCCATTCATAGGCTAAAGGAGAACCTTATGCTATTTCGTCATCTTTTAAGCAACGGATTGAACCCCTGTACAATTTATTTTTGTTTCCTTAGTTGGCTTCATTTCTTTCAACTAGGGATTTTTCACCACTCCTTGAATCTTCCGCTGGGAACCTTTATCCCAGGTTTAGGTTGCCCCTACTTCACTTCATTCGTCTTTTGCACTGCCCATATTTCCAAATCTAGCTTTAGTTATGGCCAGTCCAAGGAACTTGGATACATACACCCTCGTTGATAATCTAACATACTGCAACAAGTGTCAGGAGAAGGACTATGTTGAGGTGACAGGCGAATAGAAGTTGATGCTTAGACAATGAGAAATTATGGAAGAAATATCAAATATACATTCACCATGGTTACTGTTTGAGCCTCAATTATAGGGGGAGGAGGATGAGCCTCAATTATTGGATTGTATGATTTAAAATCTATCCATAATGTTTTTTTTTCAAACTTTTTTTTATACATTTATACAAAAATTTAAATAATAATTATAACAAAATTTCAAGGTAATAACAAAAAAAAAAGTAAAATTTATATATCATTCTAGAAAAATGAAAAATATATGAGATAATTATAATTTGATGTTTTTTCTTAAAATTTTTAAAATAAATAAACACTATTATATACAATAATATAAATCAAACTATTATAAAAATATTAAATCATTTTCGAATTGGACTGAAATTGTTAAAATCTTGCCATGAACCCTCTAAACCCAACTCAATATTAAAATATTCAACTTTATCCAAATATTGAATTGGATTCAAGTTAGATTGGATCAACCCATTCAAATTACACCCCTAGAAACAATGCACCAAATATCCCAGGAGATTCATGGAATATTTTTTTCTCTTAACTTTGATCTATTCACCTGATGTCTATGGGTTGACTTTTTTAGCTAATTTATAATAAATAAATAAAAATTAAATTTACTATTTTAAGTAGCTTAACCTTAGAAATTATTTAGTTGCAATAAAATTAACACAAGGGGGGTGGCTTCACTAAATTTAGTCTTAATTATTCCAAATTTGTGGGTTCATTAGTTAGATGAGTAATTTCAAGACCTCAATTATTTTAGAAAGTTACCCAACAAACATTTGTCTTAATTCTTTTAATTCAACGTTTGATGGCTTGATCTTAATGAATATTCATGGTGTTAATGATTAGATTTTATTAGAGGAGTAATCGTTACCATGTAGACACATACGTTTTATCAAATATTCGATGATCAATTTCAATTTCAGTTTCAATTATGAATGATTTGGATTTATGACTATTGATCCCCTCTTCCTTGACTATTATTTTCTGAAATAATGTTGGTAAAACAATTTATTGGTTAATTATTTTGTTAGTCTTGATTCCATTCATTAGGGTTTGATAGTTGATTGGGATTGTTCCATTTTATTTCTGGTTTTACCTTAATGGTATCATACCACATATATGAATGTTAGAGATATATTACGATATTTAGACTATATTTGGTTTCAAAAATTTTGAGGAAAAATGGAAGAAAAGAAGAAGATAAGGAGGAAAATAAAAAAATAAAAAATAAATTTTAAGTAAATAAATTATTTTTATATGTTTTCTTAAATTTATTTTACTTATTTTTCTTAATTATATAAAGATTAAATGATTTTAAAATACATAAACTTTTTATTAATTTTAATTATATTTGATTTTATTTGATATTTTTTTGTTATGAAACCAAATAGAAGAAAACCATTTTTCTTAATATTTTTTTTACTTTCTGTAATCATTTCTAAGAACCAAATATAACCTTTGAATATTTAATTTGGAATTTTGATAACAATATAATAATTTTTTATTAAAAAAATACAATAAAGTTGAAGGAATTCTAATAGGACGTAGTCTGAAGTTGTCTTTTGAAAATATTTTTAAAAATAATTATATTTCTTTCAAAACCCCCGCCTAACTTAGCCTACCAAACAAATTTTAAAACTAAAAATTTCAAATTCTTTGTATGTCTTTTCAAAAACTAAACCAATCATACCTTAAAGTGAGTAGAAATTAGTAAAAATATCACGTGTTTTCGGAAAGTTTGAAGGCAAATACAAGGAAAAGAAAATAAAGAGGAAAAGTAAAATAAAATAAAAATAGATTTAAAATAAATAAATTATTTTAAACTTTTTATTTATTTATTTAACTCTTCTATATAAAAATTAAATAATTTAAAAACATATAAATCTTTTAATAATTTTAATTATATTTAACTTTCTTTTGTATTTTTTTATAAGAAAACCAAAAAAATTATTTTTCTTAATATTATTTTTCTTTCCCTAATATTTTTCGGGAATATATATAGCCATGTAAAAAGTATACAGATTTTCGTTATCAAAGACTAGGTTGAAAGTCAGTGTACATGTCCATGTTTTTCATGCTTTTGGACTAAAAGAGATTCTTACAAGGGGAATGTCCTCAGGGTTGAAAACCCTT
Source organism: Vitis riparia (assembly GCF_004353265.1). Taxonomy (NCBI): domain Eukaryota; kingdom Viridiplantae; phylum Streptophyta; class Magnoliopsida; order Vitales; family Vitaceae; genus Vitis; species Vitis riparia. The sequence goes on from NC_048443.1 coordinate 11,894,488, forward strand.
TTTTTTTTTTTTTTTTTCTAACCTCAAAATCCCCACACGTTTGCCCTTGAAACCTGAAATTAAGTACACATATACAATCCAATTTTACTTTTGGACGTGAAATAAAAGGTGATCAACTCCTAATTTTCATCTTTCCACTTTATATGTATTGCCTTTACTTCAAAAAAAAGAAATCAAAAAGAGGTTTCAACGCGTGAATGAGACCTGACCTGACCAGCCCTGTGGTAAAAATTTTGGGCCAGTTGGCCTTGGACTAACTCCAGGCAGACTAGTTTCAATCTCATAGGAGTTGAAACTATCTTATGGTGCTCAAAATTGAATTTTCCCCCTTTTTTTTTTGAAAGACAAAATGGCCATGGTTCATGCCTCACTGAATGCACAATAATCATGATTATATGGTCAGGTCATTTTTATAATTAAATTTGATTACAGGGAGCTTCATCTGAATGCACAATAATCACGATTAAAGTATGTTTGTCCACCAAATGCTACTAATGACTTTTATATCTTAAACTCCCTATCAGAGCCTTTGACCAAGTTTTGCTTGAAAGAAAGAGTAAGGCATTTTTTTACATATGTATGTTGAGCAAGCAGAATGTAAGGTAAACTACAAAGCATATTGAACTAGATGTAACATGTCTTAGGTGATTGTTTTTATGGATGAGGTTCAACTACCAATAGTGAGGAAGGGTGTGATGGTTGGTGTGTTTAAACGAAGACATGATGTATGATAAAGACAACATCAATGCCATGGGCGAAACAATTGAGGCCTAAACAGCGAGTCTATTGTTGCCCCTTGTTAGGATGGTCAACACGGTTTTTGAATTTCCAAAGTCTTCAGATCCAATTGCTCTTGTTGATGTTGCTTTGTCAGACCTATAAGTATAACTACAAACAAATCTGTGGAGTTTTCATATGAAGAGCTCCTATTGAAGAGAAGGACTTTCCTCTTCCAACAATCCCATCTTTGAGAATCAAGTAGACCTACTTCGTGCACCCCATGTTGTGTAATGTTCCACTTGCATCCAGCCAAAGTATCAAGCAAATCTAACCCAACAATTTCTGACGTGGATGTGCTTGGTCATGCAGCCTTTCTTCACCCCCAATAGTTGTAGGTTTTGTTGTTTTTCTAGTTGCTATGTTTGTATTCCCTTCTAGTTAAGTCATCAGGTCGGGTTGTTTTGTTGGTCTTCGAGAATGAGGTATGTTTGAATGCCTAAGATGAGGGTCATCTGGTTTTTTATACCTTTAGTTTGCCATTGAGTCTCTAATCACCTCCTAGTCTGCAGTAGATGTTGAACTCACAATCCTTACCACCTACAATTGCTTCGTTTTCCATGCAAGTATATTCAGGTGTGACCGTGGACAAGGAGAGCCAGTTCATAGCACCTGTGGTTGCAGATTTTTGGTAGACATATCGCCTAAGAATTCCATCATATTCAAGAATTACTTTCCTGGCATGAAACAAAGGGTCCTATGTTGGCATCCCAATCCATATATATTCGCTTCTTTTCTATCCCAAGGAATAACTGTTCATATGTTGTGCCGCTAAAAGTTGAAACAAAGAGATAATTAAGAGGTTAATTAGTTAGCCATATTCATGAAACTTCAAAGCTGATTTTTTCTAAAAATAGCGACTTTATCATACAAGATGAAAATGATTGAAGAAAGATTTACAAAAGGAATATAATTGAAGGAAAACTCCCTAAAAGAGGATGATGAGATGAGTCATGACCTCCGTATGTTGTTGATGCACTCGTTGTTGTCGTTTATGAGACATGGAGGTTGAACGTGGGATCATGAGCCACGTCCAACTTGCACGTCTTGTACAGATAGGAAATGGCAGTAGAGGGAACATATCCTGAAAATATAGCATTTTGCTGGAAAGAATTTCTTGACAACATGTGATGGTCAATCTAGGATCTTCGCTTTGTACGCTGACATTACATTCCCCTTCTACTCAGGCTGCAAAGTGACAGGTGCAGCACATATTCCTTTCTCCTGTCATGTCTGGAGGGGTTGATGCCCTATTCGGATGTTCATTGAGTGCCAACAGTTCACAATGGACTATAAGGTCTTTCTGAATTTCAAATGGCTTTCAGTAATAACGGGACTTCTTTCTTTTCTCTTTTTGCCTTCTTTTACTCGCACCTCTTCCTAACATCTGCATCGTCTTAGGGCTAAAGTAGAAACCATCCCAACCCTCCGTTTATTAAAAACAATTCTCATTCCCGTCTCATTTAACATTTTTAAAAGAAATTATTTTTAAAATTTTTAATTACATTAAAATAAATATATTTTGTAAATAATAAAATTATTATATTTTTTATAACTTATTTTATTAAATTTTTTTTATTATTATCTATATATTAAAAATAGTAAAATAACATTTTAAATTAAACTAATTTTAAAATATAAATTTAATTTAATTTTAAAATTAATTTTATATATAATCGGGACGAGTCGGGGCAATACCCGAACCTACCCTGAGTTTTAAAAAAAAAAAATCTCATACTCGTCCCAAACTCGTTTATTAAAATTAAATCTCGTTCCATTAGGGACGGAACAGGACAGGTACCCGAAAAAAAACCCGCTCCATGGCCATCCTTAGGCTAAAGGAGAACCCTATGCTATTTCGTCATCTTTTAAGCAACGGATTGAACCCTTGTACAATTTATTTTTGTTTCTTTAGTTGGCTTCATTTCTTTCAACTAGGGACTTTTCACCACTCCTTGAATCTTCCACTGCGAACCTTTATCCCAGGTTCAGGTTGCCCCTACTTCACTTCATTCGTCTTTTTCACTTCCCCTATTTCCAAATCTAGCTCTAGTTATGGCCAGTCCAAGGAACTTGGATACATACACCCTCGTTGATAATCTCCCATACTGCAACAAGTGTCAGGAGAAGGACTATGTTGAGGTGACAAGAGAATAGAAGTTGATGCTTAGACAATGAGAAATTATGGAAGAAATATCAAATATACATTCACCATGGTTACTGTTTGAGCCTCAATTATTGGATTGTATGATTTAAAATCTATCCATAATGTTTTTTTTTTCAAACTTTTTTTTATACATTTATACAAAAATTTAAATAGTAATTATAACAAAATTTCAAGGTAATAACAAAAAAAAAAAGTAAAATTAAATTTATATATCATTCTAGAAAAATGAAAAATATATGAGATAATTATAATTTGATGTTTTTTCTTAAAATTTTTAAAATAAATAAACACTATTATATACAATAATATAAATCAAACTATTATAAAAATATTAAATCATTTTCGAATTAGACTGAAATTGTTAAAATCTTGCCATGAACCCTCTAAACCCAACTCAAGTATTAAAATATTCAAGTTTATCCAAATATCGAATTGGATTCGAGTTAGATTGGATCAACCCATTCAAATTACATCCCTAGAAACAATGCACCAAATATCTCAGGAGATTCATCGATTATTTTTTTTTCTTTTAACTTTGATCCATTCACCCTGTGTCTATGGGTTGACTCTTTTAGCTAATTTATAATAAATAAATAAAATAAAATTTACTATTATTTCAACAGTTTTAAGTGTCTTAACCTTATAAATTATTTAGTTGCAATCAAATTAACACAAGGGGGGTAGCTTCAATAAATTTAATCTTAATTATTCCAAATTTGTGGGGTCATTAGTTAGATGAGTAATTTCATGACCTCAATTATTTTAGAAAGTTACCCAACAAGGATTTGTCTTAATTCTTTTAATTAAATGTTTGATGGCTTGATCTTAATGAATACTCATGGTGTTAATGATCAGATTTTATTGGAGGGGTAATCGTTACCATGTAGACACATACGTTTTATCAAATATTCGATGATCAATTTCAATTTCAATTTCAATTATGAATGATTTGGATTTATGACTATTGATCCCTTCCTTGACTATTATTTTCTGAAATAATGTTGGTAAAACAATTTATTGGTTAATTATTTTGTTAGTCTTGGTTCCATTCATTAGGGTTTGATGGTTGATTGGGATTGTTCCATTTTATTTCTGGTTTTACCTTAATGGTATCATACCACATATATGAATGTTAGAGACATATTACGATATTTAGACTATATTTGGTTTCAAAAAATTTGAGAAAAAATGTAAGTGAAAGAACAACATAAGGAGGAAAATAAAAAAATAAAAAATAAAAAAATAAATTTTAAGTCAATAAATTATTTTTATATGTTTTTTAAAATTCATTTTACTTATTTTTCTTAATTATATAAAGATTAAATGATTTTAAAATACATAAATTTTTTATTAATTCTAATTATATTTGATTTTATTTGATATTTTTTTGTTATGAAACCAAATAGAAGAAAACCATTTTTCTTAATATTTTTTTTACTTTCTGTAATCATTTCTAAGAACCAAATATAACCTTTGAATATTTAATTTGGAATTTTGATAGCAATATAATAATTTTTTATTAAAGAAATACGATAAAATTGAAGAAATTCTAATCGGACGTTGTCTGAAATTGTCTTTTGAAAATATTTTTCAAAATCCCCGCCTAACTTAGCCTACCAAACATATCTTAAAACTAAAAATTTCAAATTCTTTGTATGTCTTTTCAAAAACTAAACCAATCATATCTTAAAGTGAGTAGAAATTTGTAAAAATATCATGTGTTTTCGGTTATGTTTGTTTTCGGAAAGTTTTGAGGGAAAATACAAGGAAAAGAAAATAAGAGAAAAAGTAAAAGGAAAAAAAAAGTAAAATAAAATAAAAATAGATTTGAAAAAAATAAATTATTTGAAATTTATTTATTTATTTATTTAACTCTTTTATATAAAAATTAAATAATTTTAAAATATATAAATCTTTTAATAATTTTAATTATATTTAACTTTTTTTGCATTTTTTTATAAAAAAAACCAAAAAAATTATTTTTGTTTCCCTAATATTTTCGGGAATATATATAGCCGTGTAAAAAGTATACAGATTTTCGTCATCAAAGACTAGGTTGAAAGTCAGTGTACATGTCCATGTTTTTCATACTTTTGGACTAAAAGAGATTCTTACAAGGGGAATGTCCTCAGGGTTGAAAACCTTTTTTTTTTTTTTTTTTCTAACCTCAAAATCCCCACACGTTTGCCCTTGAAACCTGAAATTAAGTACACATATACAACCCAAATTTACTTTTGGACGTGAACTAAAAGGTGATCAACTCATAATTTTCATCTTTCCACTGTATATGTATTGCCTTTACTTCAAAGAAAAGAAATCAAAAAATCAAAAAGAGGTTTCAACGCGTGAATGAGACCTGACCTGACCAGCGCTGTGGTCAAAATTTTGGGCCGGTTGGCCTTGGACTAACTCCAGGCAGCCTAGTTTCAATCTCATAGGAGTTGAAACTATCTTATGGTGCTCAAAATTGAATTTTCCCCTTTTTTTTTTGAAAGACAAAATGGCCATGGTTCATGCCTCACTGAATGCACAATAATCATGATTATATGGTCAGGTCATTTTTATAATTAAATTTGATTACAGGGAGGGAGCTTCATCTGATGCTGCCGACATATGTGGGTGGGGGAGGAGACAGACAGGCAGGACAATATATGGTGTCATTCTTGTGGGAGCTGGCTGGCTCACTGTATTGGGTCATTTGTAAAGCAAGTAAATCACATAGAAGTTGGAGAGATGGATGAAGATTTCACCCCCTTTAATTTTTCAGATCTAGAGAGAGAGAGAGATGAAAGAAGTGTTCCACCAAGCCAATTATTAAAGAAAGCCAAGAGAAGAGGCCAGGCCACAGTCACAGCTATTCTGAGAGCTTGCCAGACTCTACTAAGCCTAGGCTTTTTCCTTCCATTTTTCTCCTCCCTGGGTATCATCTTTGAAATTTTCCTCCATGCCAAACAAGGGGACCACTCTCGATTTTCAGAAATCGCCGAAAAGGGTCTCATCTCTGGTCGCAAATTATTTGACACTCAGCGTCCTTTTTCAAAGTCCCAACAGTTAGATTGTATAAAATTGACTGCAAACTAATTTTCATTTCTTTCAAAACAAACAAGTCATCATGGAAAAAGAGGGTGGGGATGATTCGAAGTAGATGGGGCACATGCATCTCGTGGGAACAGTATGTGCCAGCTTTTTGATTGAAGATAAGCCAGTCATCTCCCATATCAACTTTTCCATGACCTGGTCTACCACTTGGAAAAAGTATCTCTTTCACCATCAAATGCTCATAATAATAGTGTAAATGGACAAGTGGCTAGGCGCATGGAGCATGAGACCATGGATGGGCATTGTCCTTTTCTATTTCACCTCCCACTACTCATGATTCATATGATAATTTCAGGATAAATAAATGGAAGAGACAATTATAAAGTGGAGGTGGATTAGAAACAACCACATATATAGATTATAAATGTATGTGTATATATAATATAACTACATGCCCATACCAATTTTTGCAACACCAAAACGCCTAACATTTCAACAGCAGTAGTGAGTAATGGGGTTGGGGTCCTTCCCAGTTATTTATTGACCCTTCTTCAGTACTGCAATGAAAGCAACCTACACAACCTAGACTTGGAATATTAAAAGAAGAGTGGCAGAAGAGAAACCCAAGTTCATAAAGTCCCTTAACAACCCCTACTACAACAAAAATATTAACTAAAATTCAGAAGGAACAACACTTCACCCCATTCCCAGCAGACACTAAAGGCAAAGATGATCTTCCTCCCAGAATATACAGCTTTATCCCATTCCTTCCACCAGAGGCCCCCTCTCCCCAACTTCCGCAGATAGCTCTAAGATGGGATGCCTGTTTGTGTTTTCAAAGGTACCACATGGATACATCCTGCTTTGGCAGTGGGTCCACCGTATAATCTACTGCTGCCAAGTTGAATGGCGACCCAAATCTAAAGTCAGCAATGTTGTCATTTGGGTTGGTGTCAAATGGAGAATCAAATGCTTTACACTGATCAAACTGGATCTCGCTTGACGAGAAAACAGAATGATTTAAGGGCATGTTTGTTTCTTCAGTGATGTTGCCACCCATCATAACCCCCTGATTGAAGAAGTTATCATCTAGCTGAAGTTGAAACTTCTGCTGCTGCTGCTGCGGCTGATTTTGATCTTCCATAACATTAAGGTTCCCAGGATTCAAGCTCTTGTTTCGCTGGAGATTTGTGTCATAGAATGACATTAGGTCAGAAATCATTTTTTGCCCATCTTCTGGAAGTCCAAGTCCTGAAACATTGAAAGCAGGAGACTGGTTCACTGGTGGAGCTGCTGCCTTGGGTTGAGCAAAGGGTAGAGAGAAGGCTGCTGGTTTCTCATTATTAATTTGGAAATTCGACATTCCAAACCCTTGTGAAGAATTACTCCTGTATAGACAATTCATCTGATGATGGTTTCTGGACGCCCTGTCGAGAAACGCAAGACGGTAATTGTTGTAGGGGCATTGAGTGTATTCACAGGTATACATTTTCTGATCCATCATTATATTCGGCTCATCAGGTGGCTGCTTCCTCTTCTGGATGAAATCTGAGTTGGTCTCTACAAGCTCTCCCTTGATCGAAGGAGCCAGTGGTGGCACCATAAGCCTATCTCTGGCTCCTACGCCTAAATTGAAGAGATTGACATCACGGGGCTTGCACTCCTCCACTTCAATGTTGGCCTCATCTTCCACACCCTCAACATCATAATCACTGGTGTCACTGATGACAAAAGATCCACTCCCACCAGCCAAAGGCACAGGTGGGCAGCTGTCAGGATACAGTTTTCGGGACAACGCCTCTTCCTGGTTGATAATGGCCAGCCAAGTGGCACTCTCTTTGGCAGTCATCTTATCCTGCAAGCATTTAGACTGACGAACAAGCTTGCGGATCTTAGCAATGTCAGGGGACATGTGCTTGATCACTGCAGTGAGAACACTGACCTTCCAAGCCTTCTTTAGATCATGAGGCTTCTTGTATGGGGGAGGACCCTGATCTTTGGGCAATCCCAATTGAGGCCACCATTCTTCATTCCCAGTAGGCCACCAAGGTGGTGCAATACCCTTCTCCAACGGGAACCGCCTCTGAGGTGGGTCGCAGTGCTGCATCAAAGCTGACAAAAGTGATCCAAGTGTGGTGTCTTGTAGCTCCTGCAGGGTATGGGGGGTGGATGCCATTGTATTGCAGTCCTCATTCTTTCCAGGAATTGAATGATCAGCCTGGTATTTCGCAATCGCAGCAGGGCCATTCCGATCAAACCTCACCTTCTCCTTCCACCATGCCCGGAGATTGTCAGATGCTCCGCTCACTGGTTTCCCCTTCTCGGGAATGATACCATAGACAAAACCCTGAGCTTTACAAACTTCCATCATTTTCAGCATGTATTTCAGTATCCCATCCTGTGCTCGGGACATCTTCTTCCTTCGAGCTTGCTCCTGGGACTGGCGCTGCTTAGCATTGTCCACTCCCTCCTTACCCTTGTTTTGTTCTTTAAGCCGCCTCAGCAGCATGCGATCCCTCCACATCCTCCTCTCAAGCTCATCAACATCCATCTCCTCATCAGTATAATCCTCCTCCACAGTTGCCTCTGGTTCATTTTCAGGAGCCACCTCTCCTTCCCCTGGTGGAGCCGATAGAAAATCAAGATTACCACAGAAACCCATTTCTTCAAAAATTCCCATTCCACGCAGCACCCAAAGAAATCAAACCCGATCTTAATTGAACACAGTCCAAATCAGCTCTGGTTTCTAATCAATCTCTGCTCTTCACAAGCAATTCCACCTGAAGATCACCAACAAACTGATTGCACGCTAAGATGTATGAACCTGAAGAATTTGACCAAATTGTATTCTGTCCTGCAAAAATTAACTCCACCGCCATCCAAACCAAATTTATCAATTTCTTCATATACCTTGGGCTAAATTTCAACAACATAACACAGATCTACAAAAAGGTAGAAAATCCCCTACAACCAATTAATTAAACAAACAATCGTCCACAACAAACATACATGGCAAAAAAATTCAATAAGTTAAAAAGTAGAAAGATGAAGAAATAACAGGAAATGAACAACCTTCTCATACCACAAAAGAAAACACTATTCCTCTATCCAATCAGAGCATTTGATCGCCAAACTTAGTATTAGTACTTTAAAATATCAAAAACATAATCATATGGATCAAGAATTTGTTTGGTTGCTAAGAAACAAATATGAATATATTATCTGTTTAAAAATAAATAAATAATATCAGGTAAATTAAGGAAAAACAAATCATCAAACTTGGAGAAAATTCATGCAAAATACAAAAGCAAGGACAAAGTTATTCCATCCCAGGAAAATCCTCCAAACAGAGTGGAGACTATCAGAATCAGATCTACCTAAACTCAGATCCATCACAACGCCCGGATTCCTCTCCCTGAAACGGCGTCCTACCAGACGTGATCAGATCCGACACAAACTTCCTAGCATGTTCTATATTTCTGAAGCTATCATAAAATCACCAAAATTCCAGACTCTCAATTCCAAACAAAAAGCAAATAAATAAATAGAGAAAAATTAAGACATCTCCAAACTCCAAAGCGATCACTTGACTCAATCAAATTCTCATTCAATTAATCAAACTAAATTAAATACCAATAAAATCCAAGCGTTACCTTAACAAAAGACATGAAAATGTTTCAAAAAGAAAAAAAAAATTATGGGTGCACAGAAAAGACAAGCAAATCTAGAATATGATGGTACCAGCTCTTTTAGGTCTTGGTTTCCGCCATGAAAGCGCTGCGCTTCAGCCTCTGGCAGCTCTGCTGAGGTAGAAGGAAGATAGAAAAGAGAGAGAAGAAGAAGAAGAGGGTCTTCTGAGTTCTTTTTTCTTCTTTCTATTATTAGAGGAGTAGGAGATAAGAGAGCGAAGGATCAGTAACTTTTTCAGGGGTTATTTGACCATGGTTAAGTCAATTTAACCGCGGTTAAGCCGTGGGCTGGCGTTAGGTTATTGAAGACAATGAGGAGTTTACTTTTATGTGGGGTGGGGGGGGGGGGGCGGGAATCTCTTGCATCTAGCCACTCACACCAAAAGGTTAGGTCCACTAAAATACAATCACATGAGAGTCAAACGGCGGTGATGCCAACAGTAGGTAAGATGTCATTTCTGAGTCAAACCCAAAATGATTCGCTTCGTGTTGGAACGTGTCACCGACACGTGTCCTCGTTGAAATGCCAGGTGTCTCAGCGTTTCGTACTCTAGACTTCCTTCAACATCGAGACGGCGTCCGAACGTGCATCTGTGCTAAGAGCACCTAGCTTCGTGGAAGGACGTCAATTCCTAATAAATCTAATGACATGAACTTACCGAAATATCCTTGATGACTTCATATATTTACCATCTTGTCATGTCCATCCACGTCCTGACCTGACCGCAGAGGAGGACCATACTACATAAATAAATGCATAATTGTATAATCAAAATTTTCTTTCGTTCACAGGTGGGCCAACCTGTGAGGGTTGGGGCACATTGAGTCTGTTACCAAACAGTTGACAACCTTAATAATAATTTAAAATTATTTTGGCAGTTAATAAAAAATAAAATAAATTTTAGTATCATAACCAACACCTGTATTCCTTTAATGTCAATGCATGAATCAATACTAAGTTGTTAATCCCTTTTTTATTTAAGATTTAAAATAGTTATAAATAAAATAAATTTGGTATAAGGTTTTTTAAGAAGCAATTATAGATCTTTAAATAAATCTTCCTAAAAAGCAATTGAAAATCATCATGGTAAGAACTTGAGAAAGAATATTTAAAGAAAGATCAAAATAATACCTAAAAATGAGTAAGGGTCTTAAATTTGATGTATAGTAATGTAATTTCCCAATATGTGAAATTATTTTGCCTTTAATTAGACAAAATTAATTACTTTTTTAGGCTTTAGTTCAAAGTAAGAACAATTTTGTTAAATATTTATCAAAAAATAATTAAAATAAAATATAAATTGCTATTGTGAGTTCCAACAAAATGAGGAATAAAATCAAGTGTTTAATTGGTAATAAATGTTGAAGGATTTCAAGGGTAGTATTATTTGGAAAAAACAAATTCTAGAAGTCAATAAAAATACTAATTATACTACTATTTTTATCAAAAAAATTTATCATTTTGTCAACGATGGACAATATGAAAGGAAAAATGTATTTCCATACACTTATATAGAAAAAAAATACTATAAAATAAAAAGTCAAGTTTATAAAATATAAATATCAAACGATTATCTAAAAATAATTATTATTTATATATATATTTTTGTGTCAAATATACTGTCTCTTTGACCATTCAATTGCTACCTTTAATCATTCTAAATATTACCTTCAATAGGTAAATGTATAAAACTTCAATTAATTTTAGAGGATTTTTATTTTATAATTATTTTTATATAAGTGTGTGAAAACTCACTTTTTTTCAAATATGATTAATATATATTAAATAAAAAGTTTTTATATTCTATTTAGTATCGTCACCAACTAAAATAGATATTGTAATTATTATTTTATTTTTAATATGTATAATAATTTTTTATTACATGAAATTATGGTAAGGAAGAGATCAAAGGGTAGGAAGGATAATTGGGTGAGAGTTGATGGACCATTCTTCATGGCAAAAAAATAAAAATAAAAATAAATGGGTGTGATTCGTTTGTAATTAAATATTTAATAATAATTCATAATGAATGAAGGGGGGAGAGATTCCTTCCAATTGGGCAAGGCATCTTAAGGTGCAATTTCTAGAAAGAAATTTGTGTTGTCATTAAACTCACCTATACCAATTTGTTCTCATGTCAAAGTGTAATGAATTAGGGCACAGGATTTTATTTTATTTTCCAAGTTTATGTCCATATCATGGTATCGTATAAGAAAGTGAGAGCATGGACCGCCCCTTCATTTAAGAAATTGAGGATGCTGACAACCCTTCAAATTATTGTTTGGGCCCTTTTGATTCTGCTTCTAATTAGCCACCCAGTTGATGTTTTTTTCTTTCTCTTTTTTAGGGACCATATCTTATTGATCTTGCACTTTACATTTCTACACTGATTTTTGGGACAAAAGTTGTTATTGATTTATTGACAAATTTAATTTTAGTGCGACATTTTTCATGTGCCCATGTCATATTAGAATGAGAATTTATTCCATATATATCTTTGAGATTGTGTCACAAACAAATCCCTCTCATATTCCCATTCCAATGTTTTGTGAAAATTTGTTCATGCCCCTAAAATGTCACTTACAAAGATCATCATATGTATTTGTAAATAAAAAATTCGTATCGTTTTTTGCTCAATATACATATCATGCTCGTGTTATTCAATTTCCTTTTCCTTTTTATCACTTTCATTCCTAAATGATGACAATAGGATAAAAACAATCTTACTCGTATATTTGTGGACGACCCCAATCCACTCGAAATATATCAATACAATTCCAACCCAAACTCTAACCTTAATTAAAAATCTGCAATTATTTTTGTGATTTTTTATTAAATTAAAATAAATAAATTTTTGAATACATGAGTTAATTTTTGTAAGATTTTATATTTTGATAAGGAATAAACTTAATTTTTTATTATGTTAAAAAGGAGAAAAATAAAAATAAAATAAAATTCTATTTATATACATACGAACACAATATTTAATCTTAACTCAATTCAAATAATATTTTTTTCAAATTCGGTCTATACCCATTTATATATATACCAAAGTAGCACTACCAAACCCTTAAAAATATCCTTATATCTAAATTTAGAAAAAAAAAATCATATTTTGTTTTGAAATAAATTCCTAGAATTTAATAAATATTAAAATTTCATTCTACTTTTAAATGCCCATTTCTAGTTATTATGTAAAATATGTAATAGTTTTGAAGAAATTTCCAAATAATTTATAAGATAACCTCAATCATCTTGTCTATGAAACAAAGAATGGTTTATTTGGTAGGTTAGCATATATATTCAAGTTTATAAGGTAAATTTCTTCTTGGTGAGGTGAATTAATAGGAAGCAAATAATAATTTACATAATAGTCTCTTAATAACATTTAGAAAATTTTCATTAATTATAAATAAAATAAAAAATTAATTGCTAATCTCAATCATCTTTATTATCAAATAACTGAAGATTGTTCTAATTTCTAAACTGAAACAAATTAAAAAATTTCAAGTTTATCAAGGGTGATAATAGATTGTAAGGCTAATTTCATTCATTTTACTTGAGGTTTTAGTTAGATGCGCCTAACATCTGTTGGTTTAAAATTTCATCAAATACATTCTCTATCATTTTCATTTTTAATTTTCACTCACATTCTCTCTCACTCAAATAAATGAAACATTTAATGAAATTTCAAATTTACGAAAGTTAAATGTATTTAGTCAAAACCCGATATGTGAATGAATTAACCTTAAATTATATATTAAACGAAGACATTTTATATGCAAAAATAAGATTTTAAGTAAATTATAATATCACTTATGTTTTTCCTTTATTTCTTAATTTAGCCCATAAATTGTTTTTTAAGTGCATTTATAACCTTAAATTATAAGGGAGATATTGTAATTTACCCTAATATTTTAGAAAATTTGACTCTAGTCTTTCTCAGATGCATTTTAATTTCTCACACATTTTGAATTTTTACATCATCCTCCATTTTATTTTAATTATGTTTTTTTTTAATTTGTTTACATATATTTTAAGTTTACTACTCTTCTACTATTTTTTTTTTCCACTTTTAGATTTCCTTTCCTAAAAATATTATGAAAAATTACAAATTTCAAATTTAAAGTTAAAAGCTTTTATTTATTTATTTCTAATGTTTTGTACCAAAAGTGTCATTCTCACCTAATTTAAAAACCCACCCATATTGCTAAATGCACCTGTTTTTATTTTATTTTTTCATTTTGACCTTTTATAGAAAAAAAATTAAATTTTGAATGTTTCAAATGAGTTTTAAAATTTTATTTTATTGTTGTTAAAAATGAATAATTATATTTTATAAAATTTAATAATAAAATAAATATTTTAAAAATTAAAATAAATTTTGATTTATTTAAAAATAAATATTAAAATATAAGGAATAAATAAAAAACAAATGGATTTCAAATCCCTATATTTTGCACACAAGTATACTTTATTTTCTCAATAGAAAAACAAATTTTAAATAAAAAGAAATGTGGTGTTTGTATAAAAAAAAGTCAAAATCGCCTATTTTATAGAATTAAAAGTAACTTATTAATATAAACTAATATAATGAAACTGAACCTATTAATAACAATCAAATATTTTAAATTTTTTTATTTAATGAAAAAACAAACATCACCTTAGTGTATTTGATTTTTTAATGGGTAAAATAATTTTCAAAAATAATTTGAAATAAAAAGTTATTCTAATTACTAAGAATTTTCTAGATCAAATGGGTTCATGATATCCTATTAATAATTTAAAAGTAAATGCGTACTTATAATAAAAATAATTAATTTATTTACATTTTTATAAAAAATTGAATTGTATTATTTATCATTCATTTTAAATAAAGTATTATTAATCATTATCATTTTCAAAATATTAATATTTTTTTTAAGAAAAATACCATTTATGGCTTTACTAAAATAATATTTTATTATTTTTGTGAAAATATTATCATTTTCAATTAAAAAAATATAAATCAATTTTAAAGTAAGTAAAAAGGGCATTTATGGAATAAAAACAATTTACTATTTAAGGCTATGTAGGATGAATTATTTTTAAAATAAAGTACTTTTAAAATGGTCCTAAAAGCATAATAATTGTTATAAATAGAAGCATATTGCAAGTTGGAAGTCATGTTTAAATAGGATGAGGATTAGAAAGCCATCCCCCACAAAATGGAACAAAATTTTAGGTGATGTGATTGAGAGTAGCAGAAACATTTGAAGTATTTTGAAGAAGAATATTTCTAGAGCATCTTCTACAATCAAAACCTTTCTACCAGTCCAAAAGCCAGTCAATTGGCACCTTCTACATATTTGACCGCCCACACGCCTCTCTCTCTCTCTCTCTCTCTCTCTCTCTCTCTCTCTCTCTGCACCGACCTAATTTTTTTCAAGATATTTTATTTTATACTTTGGTTTACTAAGCCTCCTATTTTTATGAGTTGTTTATTCAAGGCTTCTAGATTTTTCAAACACTCTCGAAAGCATGATTGTTTACCAAATTCCTTTGGTGCCAAAATTTCGTGGTTATCACATTACTTTCAACAAAGTAATTATATGTACTTATTTTATGCTTTTAAAGTTGATTATTCCCCTTAATTTTAGTTTTGGCCGGAGATGATGATTCAACCAAACCAAAGTACATCCAAAATTTTCTATGTGCTATTCATGATGGGTCAAATATATGTCATGATCCCATTTCTTTCATTACCTTCCACAACTTACTCTCTTTGAAACAAAAGCATTTTCTTCTTCAAATTTATTAAAAGTTATGCATTGGATATGAAAGTCTTAGGTTTTGCCAAACTTAGGCATAAAAGCTTGAGATGCCTTTACTAAAATTTCCATTTTTCATTTATTTCTCGTGCTTGATTTTCTCGTTACTTCAATTTATACCTTGCGTTCGACATTAAACTTTCCATTAACTTAAAAATATTTATGTAGGATAAAATTACCGGCTTAGATAAACGGTCAAAAGAGTATATATATATGATTTAAGGAAAATGAATTTTATCCCGAAAACGTTTGATGTAGATGTAGGGACATGAAAATCCTTTATCACGGGACAAAATCAAAACAATGATACTCTACTTCCATATAACATATGCCATAATATCATTATGGGATCCACCATAGTACAACACAATATATGTGATTAGATTACCATTATCATCACACTATAGAAGGGGCCTTTTCTAGAAGGGACAACCACCACCTACAAAATACGCCCATGTTGCTCGCAATATGTGATTCATTATAAAAGACAACCTTTGCATTAATCGGATAATGGTTACGACCAAAACTTTAAATGTTATTTCATAGTTATTACTTACAATCAAAGCATTAAAGATAAATATAATAAAAATCATTTAGGGACAAATGTGTAATTGATGTCTCCTTTTATTATCTTTTCGTAATTGATATACCAAAAGATGACTACCAAAGAATGCCCCTAATTTCAAATGAGGTTTATGTAAATAATTTTATTTTTTATTTGTTATCTTTTACTTCTTTCATGACTAACTTGATTGTTGGAGAAGGATCGGTCTAATGGACCATTCCCCTTTCACTTTTCTATTTTTTGTTTTTTGATCTGCAATAGAAAAGTGACATCTAATTTAAACTTGTGTGAAGGAGAATGTTATAATCCATCTAAAGAACTCATAAAATAAAAAAATAAAAAAATAAAGAAAGAACGAAAGCCTAACTTAAGGGGGTGTTTGGTACATCAGAATAGAGAATGAAAATGAATATTTTGTTTCTATTCCTATTTCTTAGTGAATAGAAATGAATTTGATGATTCCATTTCTAGCGTTTGGATGAACTTATGAATGCAAGATTGGAATGATTATTTGTTTCCATTCCAATGTTTGATAATAATAGGAATAGAAATGAAAAAGAAATAAATTTACAATAATATCATTCCATATAATTTAAAATAATTTTTTATTTTTATTTTTATTTTAAAAAACAAAATTTGAGAGTTTTTTTTGTTATTAAATAATAAGACTAAAAATATATATATACTCAATAAATAAAAAATTAACTATAAAAATCATATAACCCTAATGTACAAATATTCAATTATCATTTGTACAAATATTCAATTATCATTTTTATTAAAAATTTGAATAATTTGTCATGTTTAAGTAGTTATAAAATTATATTTTACAAAAAAAAAAAAATTATTATTATAATATTTAAATTCTCAAAGCTAGTAAATGTTTTTCCTATTTCCAAAAAAGGAAATAGAAGAATTCAAATTTCATTCAAAATCCTAAAAATTAGAAATTGAAAATTTTTTTTCTAAATGTCGTGGATTGATTGATTCAGATTGGGCGAATCACTTGTTGCATAAAAATGGATGATAAATGAGTCTCTAGCTTTGCAAAGAAGATAAATATCGGGTTTAAAAAATGAGATAAGAGGGTAAAATAATAAATTTAGGTTATTTTATATCATCAAATAAGTTTAATAAATCAAATCCGACTTATAAGTTAAATTTGATTTATGTCTGAATAATTTTTTATTCCATTTTTGTCTTCTTAATATTTATCCAAACGTAGGAATAAGGGAGAAAAGAAATAAGATGTTTATTCTCACTCCCTATTCTTGTGTACCAAACACCCCTTAAAGATAATATTATTATAAAGTGAAGGAAGTGACTTATATCCACTAATATAAATAGGAATGAGAGTGAGACATGTCCTTACGGATACCGGTCTTGCCTCATCCTATGTTAATAAGATGTGTTACAACATTGCTTTGGATTTTTTTTTATTTTTTTTATTTTAACATTTGTAAAATGAAATACAACTTTCCTAAGAATAAATTACATTTATTCTTATATTATAAGTTTTTTAAAAAAAATTAAAATTATTGGAAATTTCCCACTCATTTGATCCGCTATTTTATTATTTTTTACCCTTTAAAAAAAAGTCGATACAAGGATGGATGACAGATATTTGTGAAGAAGTTGATTTTTCTTGGCACTCAACCCTTGAAGGAGGGCAGTGAACCACGTTTACACGTCTCATATTCAATCCACACAAGCTAACTTCCAAAAGTCAATTTTTTTAGGACTCCTAAGATGGTCCCTAGGGGGCGACTAAGGGCCACTCAAATTTATATATATCCTAACAGTCTAACTTTAAGGCCGCATAGGACGGGGGCTGGCCCTGGCAGTCCTAACCTTGAAATTTATTCTTTATGCCTACCTTATCCCTCTTCTTAAATTTCAAGGGATGGGATCAAGATTCCCTATTAAAAAGTATATGGTACACCAAATATTTTTTGAGGTTACGTTTGGTTATTAAAATATTTAGAAAAATTAGAAAAAAATTAAAAGAAAAGTAAAAACAAAAAATGAATGAAAATAAAAATTAGATTTTAAATTAATAAATTATTTTTATATCTTATTTCAAATTTATTTAATTCTTTTATATAAAAATTAAGTAATTTAACATTATTATTATTTTTTCTAATTTTAATTATATTATATTTTATTTTTTGTAATAAAATCAAATATGAAAGTTTTAGTTTCTTTAATATTTTTTGGGAACTGAATATAGTATAATAATAATAAAAAAATTAAAATATTTTTATTAATAAGTTTGATTAAAAATTACATATGATTCAATATTTGTTTAGATACACTTTTCATTTTTTGTTTTGAGAATTAAAAAATAGTAATAAATTTTGTATAAAAATAGAATCTTTTAATATATTTATTTCATATTTTTAAAATTTATTTAAAAATTAATAATTTTTAATATAAACTTTTAAAAATTCATATAAAAATAGTCATTATCTATAAATCTTTTTAATTAATTTTTAAAAATTTTAAAAATAACTTTTTCCTTTATAAGAAAGTGTTTGAAATATTAAAATCCAACTCTAAATTATTTTCCACGTATAAAAAGCAAGAGTGTTTCCTACAAGTGAATTATCTCACATGGCATCATACTATTATTATTTTGTACTGGTTCAATCAAAAGTCAAAACACGCAGCTGCTAGGGTAATAAGTAGGCAAAAAGAAGGGTAGTTTCGTCATTTGAGGAGTACTTATGCCTTGCCCAAATGAGCAGCAGCCTTTTGTTTGATTTATGATTTTTTAATAAAACAAAATAGAGAGGAAGAAGCGGATAGACTCAAAACGACGCGTTTCAGGGGTGGGGGGGGACAGCCGCCGCATGGGGACCATGTGGGTGGTGTAGGAAAGAGGCCACGCGAAAATGGGGGCGGAGCCCACCAATTTGTCGCGAGGGTGGAGAGTGGTGGACGCGTCACTTCCAGAACAAACAAAGGAGATGACTCCTCCTCAACGCTTATCCTCATTTCACCATGACTCTTTTCTCTGTTTTCCACCTTTTTATTTTTATTTTTATTTTTATTTATTTATTTATTTTAAATATTTCTGAATAATCATAGCTTTCCCTGTAGAATGGTGCATGGCACTTTCACATGTCGCATATCTGTCTCTGTCTATGCTTTATTTTATCTCTTTTGCTTTTATCCATTGTTGGTTAACTTTCTTAACATATATTGATATTTTTATTATTTTTTTTGGAATTATTAAAAATAGAAAATAAGAAATAAAAAATATTTAATTTATTTTTCTATTTCCTTCTTTCATAGTTTTTGTTGTTATTATCCTCATATAATATATATTTTAAGTTAAGTTGGGGGTTTAAATACTATAAAAGAGCTTTGATTTCTAAGCATGCATATATATATATATATATACATATATATATATTAGATAATTGGGCTGCAGTCTTCATTTTCTGTTTGATCACTAGTCTAATTTTGTCAACCTGAATGGGAAATAGCTGTGGATGACCCTTTACCCATTAGCAGAGGGCAAAGAACAGTAAGGGTGAAATATATTATCTTCCTTTATTCTTGAGTTGACACGGTTGAACCATGTTGATCATTGAGCATGTGATTCTTTTGGTGCTGCTTGCATCAAGGATGATTGAAGTATTCTTCAGTGCACCTACTCTAAATAAGTGAAAGGAGGAAAGGGAGAAGATTTTTGGTGGAATTTCCGAAGTGGGCCTTCCCAAGAAGATTGCCCTACTTCATAGAGACCACCTCCCATCTATACAGGAGTAAGGGCATGTTTGAGCTAGTTATAATCAAGGTTATTGGGACCTAACCATAATTGGAAACAAAATTAGGTGCATTGTAGAATATAGATTTATTCTGTGTTTGGGGTGAGCACTACCATTTGAATCATGTTCTTTGCCAAATAGCCATTTTGATGGTATTTTCTATTTCCTTTTTTATTGGTTTGATTTTGTTAAGTTGGACTGGAAATATGTGTTGATAACCCTTTAGTAGGTTGAATAAAAGTTATGATTATAAGGATGTATGGTCCGATGGATGATCTTCTTCTATCTCACTGTAAAGAGTCAACTATAGTCCGATACTCTATGTATATTACAAGGAGACACTAAGCACTTGGATCTACGACTTACTATCCACTATTCATAGTCTCTCCATAAGTTGATATCAATAATATAACAAAGTGAAAGTTATCAACCTATCAATATTACCTTAACCATTTTTAAGTTACAAATCCTTTAATCATGTGATTAAATAATATACTCTAACTTACAAATAACAAATGTCAACTTTCACTTAAGAAATTACTGTGATGCCACAGTTTTCATGATCATACATTCTTAGGATTACTCAAGGGGACACATTGTTTCAAAATTTATGAGATATCATAGTATTTTTATTGAAAATACCTATTACTATTAGCTTTCATCAATAATGACTCAATTTATAAGAAATATATATGATCATTTTAAGATCTGTCACTCATAGGTCAAAGTCACTACTAACATTGACACAAACTCAATATTCTCTTAAAGTTGAGAGACAATACAACATAACAACTTGGTGAAGTCATGACTACTTGATTACTTTATGACTCATACGTTACTAGTACACCCATCATAGGAACCCATTTTTGATAGCCAAGAGCATCCATCCTTCAAATTAGGAGGTAGTATGCTACAACTTCAAATTGATTGTCCAAATCTACAAATTGATTATAAACAAATATTTACTTATAAGGAACTCATGACTTGGATTTTTTATGCGACTCATAATGCATGCAAGTTATGTACAATAAAAGAGATGCTAGACAAGAATATTCATAAAGTATAATACATGAAATAGAGGTAGATAAAAGCGAAACCATAATATCATTAAATAAATAATAAATTCCAAATCTATTACATCATGTTATAATTTTAAGGTCTTTATCTTAACACTTCATATCACATGTACTTAGTAACCAAATAAGAGGGCACATGAATAGATCTATGCTTCATCACTTTTGTATAAATCATTGTGATCACCTTTTATGCCTTATGTGACATTTGATTATGTAACGAGGACGAGGTATAGTATATGCGATGTGGCCTATGGTTATGATTGATATGACCTAAAGGGAAATCGTCGGAAAATAACTAGCCAAAGTTAAATAGAATGAAGATGAGATAAAGACTATTTACCTAGTCCTAGTCTCACTATTGACAGTCTATATTGCAACTAGGGTGTTTGAGTAAGATTAGTTGAAACATGACTTTGAAATAATTTTCCAAAGGAATGGGAGGTGTTTGTTAAGATGTGACTAAATGAGTTCGCGACTTATTAAGACTTTTGGGAATGAACTATGTTGGTCTATATTTTCCTTTATGTTTTTAGCACTTAATAATAATGATTCATTAGTCATTATGAACCGCGATGAAAAAAAGATTCATGGAAAAAAAGTTGATTATCGTTCTGCCCACCATGGGTGAATGGGAAATAATAGAATTTGAGCCATAAAAGTCATCATAGGGCAAACTCTTATGCCACTAACCTTTACCTATTTTTTCCCATCATTTCTAATTTTGTTCTAATGTTCTGATTGACTAGAGATAAAGGATGGGAGTTTAGGTCTAGTTTTACTAGGCCCTCTCCCTTACTATTCATAAAGCATGGGACTTATTTATTTATTTATTTTTTATTAAAAACACACAAAACCTATTTACAATAGTGCATAACTACAAACACATACAATATTATTTCTCTCTCTTTCTCTCTCCCTCTCCCATTTTTCTCTAGAGTGAACAATTTTGGATTATGGTTATAGATTGTATGCTCTTGTATCATTCGACACCACAAGATCCTTTTCGCTATGAAGATATTATTAGAGGACTAAAATAGAAGTATGTCTAGATCTTGGTTTTATTCTATGTGTTGGCATATTTTTGTGGGACTATGTTTATTATATTGTTAATAGTAAAAAGTATTTTTGAATTGCACTTTTTATTTTTTGGGATTTTGCATATATGTTTACATCACAAGAACATGCTTTTTAATATCATTTTTAAAACTTTTTTTTTAATTATATTTCAATGAGTTTTCAATATTTTCAATATAGACATGTGAGAAAATTTGTTTAAAAAATTTTAGAAACAAGAGTTTTTGACATCTTAACAAAAGTTAAACATATGTTACCTAATATGATTTCAAAATTATTTTTAAATTTTAATTAAAAAAAGTTGAACAGAAAAAGTGTAACAGACTACATTCCAAATTAATTGAAAAGTATTCATTGTTTATTTAGTAGTTTAGATTTTCTTTCCTCAAAATTATTGCAATATAAAAAATTCTATAGAATAAAAAAAATTACATTATCATTTTTAGTGATTTACCAATAGTAAATATCTTTTTTTTTTTTTGTTATATAATAAAGAAAGCAACCTTAAAAAGATGTGTGAAAAATAGTTAGTACAATCTACTTAAACGCTCAAGAGGGACAATGGGGGTTTAAGAGGGAGAGTTCCGGTTTGGGTGGGGTGGGGGTGGACCGGTTGAAGGTGGTTTAATAGGATGATGGTCAATTTGTAAACTAAATTAAAGGAATTAATAAGGGTACAAGATATATAATATGTAATTTAAAGCAAATTACGATAAGTTAAGGGAAGAAATGATGCAACATTATATAGTGATTCAGTTCAAATCTTGATTTACATTCACTCTCCTCAAGCTTCAATTGAGTGAGAGTTCTACTAACCTTAAAACCTTAAATCTAAATCTTTAATGTTTACAATTGTATTCTCACGTTTCAATAGACCTTTTCCAATTACCTCAAAGTGATAAACCTTAGTTGAACAACATGCTCATAAGTTTAGAAATAAGAAATGAAAAATACTTCAATCCTAGTGAAAAAAAAATGACTCACATACTTAAGAGCTATCAATGAAATTTTAGGTAAGTAAGCAAATGAATACTTAAGGTCTCATATATTTAAATGCTCTTAAAACCATTAATTTTTATCTTGGCAACTTGGGAATCTTAGAACCCATAACTTGGGTTTGACTAGTCAAGCAATTGGTTTGACCAATTGATTAATCATTTGACATTTAATGCTTGGTAGGTGACTATTAAGGGACACTAGCTTAATCAATTGAATATTCGGTTCAACAAATCCTCGACGGGCCAAAGCTTTTTCCTCAATTGTTTAAAATGGATTTATGGATATTTAGTGCCCAAAAAGGGTACCTCGTTCGATCAAGCTTAATCGGCTCATCAATTCCCCTATGTTTCGACTAGTTGGATAATTTTTTGCAAAATTGAGATTGAGAAGTCTTCCAAACCAACACATGAAGATGAAAGTAAAGAAAAAAATTTAGGGCTTGTTTTGTAATTATATTTGAGAACGGTTTTCTATTTTTTAGAATAAAAAAATAGAAAAAC
Source organism: Vitis riparia (assembly GCF_004353265.1). Lineage (NCBI taxonomy): Eukaryota > Viridiplantae > Streptophyta > Magnoliopsida > Vitales > Vitaceae > Vitis > Vitis riparia. The sequence continues at coordinate 11,917,961 of NC_048443.1, forward strand.
ATATTTAACAAACAAAAATTATTTTGTATTTTATTTTCTTAACAATATAAAACATGATATTTTGTTTTTTTATTTTATTTTATTGTTTTCACTTATTTTTCTAGAAGTTGTTTTAAAAAAACAATTGTACAAACATTTAAAATGAATAAAAATAAAACACTAAATATAAAATTTACTTTTAAAATGTATTTAAAATATTAAAAATAGATTAAAAATATTTTAGGTTTCTAAACATATTTTAGTTCAACAAAACATCAAAAAAATAATTTTTAAAATTTAATTTTCAGAATTATTCTTGAAAATAGTTATCAAACATGTCTTTATTTTTTCTATTAGGACAAAATTGACTTAGAAAAAAAATAGTAAGTTCAAAAAAAAAAAAAAAACTGAAAATAATACTCTAAGATTTAAGTCACAAAATCAAACAACCCATATGTTTGGTTTCAAAAAAATTATTTAAAAAAAAAATTAAAGATTTTTTTTTTCACATTTGATTGAATATAAAAAATTTGAAAAAAATAAATATAATTAAAATTAATGGTAAATTAAAGTTATTTAATTTTCATATAAAAACATTTTATTTCAGCTATGTTAGATTGCCATAAAAGTATTACGAATAATAAAAAAAAGATTTTTTTTTATATTTGGGTTTATGGAAAATATGAAAAAAGAAATTAAAATTAATTAGGATTTATTTATTTTAAAATTATTTAATACTTATATAATAGAGAAAAATAAATGAAATAAAATTTAAAAATTATATAAAAATAAATTATTGATTTAATTTTTTTTTTCTCTTTATTTTATTTTTCTCCGGCACTTTCTAGGAACTAAGGGATAGCATTCATGGCAAGGGAGAAAAAGGTCAGATAATGTATTTACTATTTAGGTACTAGGATGGAGAAGAGTGAGAGGCGGCAGTGGAGCCAATGGGAAAGTCCCATTAGGAACAAGTCAGCCGATCATGGGAAGTAGGACCCAACCCAGAAGCTGACACCCACTTTGGATATGACATGTGACTTTGTGAATGAAACTATTCTTCCATGTCGGCCATATGCGACAACTATCCAACCAACTTTGCTAAACAGCCCATCTAATCATTTTCATATTTTACCATTTTAATTTTTTTAATTTTTAATTATAAATAATAATAAATTGAAATGTTTGCACTCGTATTGATAGGTAAAGTCCTCCCAAATCTGATATTTATCATGATTTTAGTTTTAGGTGATTTGTTTCTCTCTCTCTTTGTTAACCTTGCTTTTCAATGATAAGCTTGGCTTAAAATTCAATAATAATTTAAAAAATATCTGTTTGTAATTAAGTCATAAAAGTCCTTTACTCGGAAAAAACCTGAAAAATACTAAAAAAAGAATTAAAATTGGGTAGAAATTTATATATTTTAAAATTATTTAATTTTTATATAATATATAATAATAAGTAAAATGAGTTTGAAGAAATAAATAAAAATAATTAATTAGTTAATTAATTAATTTTTTTTCTTACAACTAATTAATTATTTTTATTTATTTCTTCTAACTTTTTCGAGACCAAACATAGCTTTATTATTAAAGAGTCTTATCTTCCAATATTGAGACTTTTTCAATACAATACAACTTTCTTTTTTTACGGTTAGAAACCCTTTTAGTCAATCATTCAAACACATGCAAGGAAAAATGATCTGGTTTTGAGAAGTTTTGGACTGACAAGGACAAAACTATGAACTATAAAACCTAAGTTTAGTAAACAAAAACTTAATTACTGATGAATTAATGACCTTGTAAGCTACTAACGCATGCAGGGCGTGTATATTTCAGAAAAGGGTTGGGATTCTACGCTCTGGGCCATACAAAATGGAACAAAAAAGATGCCAGAAACACATGAGAATGATGGATAAGGTAGGAGACTAGTTTCTTTGATAAAATCGATGGCCGTGTCTCATCAACTAGTCACCATTATTATATACCAGTCCCTGTCTCTTGCGTTCAAAATAAGAGCATGGGAATGAATAGCGATGGCTGGTATGGAAATAGAAATTGCGTGATAAGGTTAGTAGCTTTGTCTCATCATAATTATAAAAATGGCAAATGGAAGTGATTCTTGTCCCCTGTGGTTGTTGTGGGTTGAGTCTCTTAATTTGATAAGGACTCCGGCTCAATCCAATTTACTTCATTTTAACCTCTATCCTATTCCCATGTGAATATTATATATATCTAATAGGATGAAGTAAATTGGATTGAGCCCGGGTCCTTATCAAATTATATTTATATATATTCACATGGGAATATGATAAGAGGTTAAAATGAAGCAAATTGGATTGAGCCCGAGTCCTTATCAAATTAAAAGACTCAACCCACAACCAAACCATAGGGGACAATAATCACTTCCATTTGCCATTTTTATATTTAACTACTTAAGTTTGCAAGATATAAGATTTAGGTTTAAAATACACCCTTTCTCACGTACATTCTCATAGCAGTATATGGAGATGTTAGAGTTTGGTGAACCAATATTTGGTTTGACCTGAAAAGCTCTTAGTGCAACATATGCGATAAAATTAAACTTATGAAATTATTTTGGGGGTTCTATGATGGTGATGGAGGGATCGGTCCGATTGCCCTCGTGGTATGGACCTACTTTATTAATTACTCTCTCATATATATATATACACGTAGTATGAACCTACTTTATTAACTACTCTCCCATATATATATATATGATGTAGAAGATTTAGGGTTATGATGTTGATATATATGTTATAACTGCTTGCATCTTTTTTTTCTTGTATCAATTTTTGACATAATGAATTTTCTTCTTTTCTATTCGTAGTTTTTTTTTTTTTTTTTTTTTTTTTTCATACAGGGTTTTCACATAAATTTGTGTTCTTATTCTGTTTTGTTTCTTATTGCCTATTCTCGTTATTTCGTAATAGGCGATATAGACAGATAGAGAAAGGGGGAAAGGGAGAGAGGGGAGGAGAGAGAATAATACAAAACTTCTTGTCAAATCAAGTTATGATATTACATTAAATTATTAATTTTTTTAAAAATTTAAATTCAATATACATATTATACTCTTTATATATATATATATACATGGATAAAAGACATATATTTGGTGAGCTTTTCCATGGAAGGATTTTACCTTTATTTGAATGGAAACTTGGTTGTATTTTGGGCTCTATCATTCAAGTTGTTAGCCCATGTGACCTATGGGGAATAAATTCATGAATTCAAACTGTAAGCTTTAGAATTAGTAAAAAGTGTAAATAATGAGTGAGGTTTGAAAGGAAAGTATAGAAATATCAATAAGTCAAAATGATTGACCATGACTAGCTACCTTAATTTATTTCTCTTGGATATGCAGCCAGCCGTCCAGTATAACCCCAATGACTAACATGTGAAATTGGTGGATAAAATATGGAATTATAAGATCATGAAGTTTTAATTTTATAAATTAGTTTGATCTTAGCTAGAACTATAGCCCACGTGCCTCCATCCATTATTTAGAGGGTAACCTGAATTCGCCTTCTATCACCACCAGATTATTCAACCCTAGTCATTGTTTAATAGAGAAGTAGTCTTGAGTTTTACAAATTAATTATCTGTTCATAAATTGTTTTAGGATATGTTTGGTTATTGAAAATTTTGAGGAAAAACAACTCGCATGAAAAATAAAAGTAAAGAGGTGGATAAAGAAAAATTATAAATATTTTTTTTATATGTTTGTCAATAAATAAAATTAAGGAAAAGAAAATTACATTTTTGAAAGAACAAAAATTAAGGAAAAATAAATAAAAATTTGAATCTAAGATTATGTTTGATTCGGGGAAAGCATTAAAAAAGGAAAAATATTAAAGAAAATGATTTTTTTATATTTATTTTATTATGAAAAATAGTAAAAAAAATAAAACATAATTAAAATTAGGAAGAAAGTTATATATTTTCAAATAATTTAATATATAGAAGAATTAAATGAGTGAAATGGGTTGAAGTATAATATAAAAATAATTTATTAATTTTTTTTTTTTTTTTTTTTTTTACTTTTCTTTTCTATTTTCTTTGTCTTGTATTTTCCTTTAAACTTTTCAAAAATGAGAAAATATGTTAAAAGGTTTTTCTTTTAATATTTTTTTACTTGTTTCTTAGTAGTATTTTTTTCTTATATTTTTCTATGATATATGATAATTCCCCAGAAACAAATATAATATAAAAGAATTGCATCTTTTATAATATGGATGTTTGCCTCTAACGGGATTGACAAATTGCTTAAAAGATATAGATCTATCTTGGTTGGGTGTGTTGCACCCTTCACATAGCCATCACTCTAATACAATAAGATACGATCCTAATTTTTGATATAACTTTCTTTCATTTTTCTTTTAAAAAATATATTTTTTCATGTATTATGACCTTAAATTTTTTCATAAACATAATTGAAATTTTTGTTACTTTTTTGAGGTATATGTTAAACAATAATTTGGTATGATATTTTTTTAAAGCATTTTTATTAGATTCCCACATAGTATTAATGAAAGGATAAAAATATTAAGAAAAATAAATTTCTTATAATTTATAAAACTTTGTAAAAAGGTGCAAGAAAAGAAAATACCAAGGATGGGCTAAAGGAAAAAAGTTTTATTTTTCTCAATTTTTTCATATATAATCAAACAAAGGAAAAAAAAAAGTTTTTACTTTTTTTTTTTCCATAAAACATCGGAAAAAAGTAAGGTCTTGTTTGGTAACTGTTTTTTAAAACAATTCTAAAAAATAGTTTTTAAGAACCGTTTTTGAAAACTGTTCTCTGATGTTTTGTAACACAAAAGTCTGTTTGGGAATCTAAAATTGTTTTCAACATGTTTTGAATATTTTTAAATATATTTTAAAAATAATTTTTATGTCCATAACTTTATTTTTAATCATTATATATATGTTTGCATGCTTATTCTTTAAAACAACTCTAAAAAAAACAATTGAAAACAACTAAAAGAAGTTATCTGAAAATACCATATTTTTTTTTTTTTGAGAATGGAAAACAGAAAACAATTTCTGATTGCTAAACATATTTTTTTTTAATTTTTTTTGTTTTAAAAAACAGAAAATTGTTCTTGAAAATAGTTGCCAAACATGGCCTAAGTTTTCTAATGGAGTGACAGTTGGAGATATAGAAAACTCCTCCTTAGATTTGGAGTTGCAACTATAGGAAAACTTGGATTATGTGGTTCCCTAGCCTTGGATCTTGTAGGACATATGCAAACTAGTCTTAGGCTTCTCTAAATCTAAGCACAACAGAAAACATGATAATTAAAACCATCAATAACAATAGATCTAGAAATTAGATATCACACTTGTGCTATGGATTTTCCTAAATCGATTCCAATCCGATGACGTAATTGTGATGGTGTTGTAGATCTTGTAGAACCAAAGATCTTTTGTCTAGTCACTCATTTCATGGACCATAGCACAAGAAAAAAATGGTCTTCTCTAGAGGGAGGCTAGGGTTTTCTTTGCTAGAGTTTAGAAGACAATGATGCAAAAGTGAAATCTCAAATCCCTAAGGGGCTTTATATAGCCTATGGGCTTAAGTGACTTAAGCCCAAGTTGGGCTTAAGCCACTTAATCTAACACACTTGGGTCCTAGTTAATTAACTAGTCATATTGGGCTCTAATTAATTAATTAGCCCAATCTAGAAGACTATTTATAAGATCCAATGCAATCTTACATTTTTATCAAAACGCCCTTATGCAAACTTATGAATTACAAATCTATAATTCTCTCAAACAAATGTGTTACCATGAATCAAAAGCTTGAATGAGGACCGTTGGGACATATAGGAAAAATATTGTCTCTCTCAATCCAATTTTGAAGTTGACTTTACACTCTACTAAAGAGAGTTAAATGCATTCCAGTATCACAACAAGACAAAGCTTAGGTTTGTGGCATACACCATCTATCCACTACATATAGACTCCTCATGAACTAGTGTTCTTAATTTAACGAGGTATGTCCTATCATCATTTCAAGATTATTTATCTAATCCTTGAGTTACATATCCTCATATTATATGGTCCATTGACATACTCTAACTCACAAAGAGTTTATGTCAAATTCCATTTAAGGAATTATTAGGACCATAATTTTTCTAATCACATGTCCTTTAAATCACTTAAGGGGACCTGTTGTCTCAATCCCATGAGATATCATGGTGTCTCTATTGAGAATATCTATTGGCATTGGCCTCTATTAATAGTGACCCAATCTGTAGGAAATATATGACCACCTTACTGTCTTATCCATAGGTCAAAACTTTTTATTGATTTCAACACCGTCTTAATATTTCCTTAAGGTTGAAAGTCCATGTAGTATAGTAGCTTGGTGAATCATGACTACTTAATAGCTAATGTTATAATTCACCATAGGTCTTGTTCAATGTGTAACCATATATACTAGTGCACTTACTATGGGAAAATCATCCTGGACATCAAGACAAGTCATCCCTCCAATTAGGAGATACTAAACTACAATCTTTAATAGATTGCCCAAATCCATGAACCAATTGTGTATTACGTTAGAGCCTTTAAAAACATGACATGATGTAGCAAAATTCGAATACATCATTTATTCAATGATATTTCAATTTCAATTTTATCTATCCTTATTCCATGAATTATACTTTATGAGCATTATATAAGAATCTTGGATCACTCTGTTCCTTATCCTAAAATCAGGTTAGGTGCATGAATTTCTTCTTAGGCTTCTAGATCTTAGCAAAAGAAACAAAAGAATTAAAAAAATAAAATAAAAAATACAATTTTTAACATAAAGATCTAGATAAAAGGTGCTTTAGAGATATTTACCTTAGATTTGGACATTCCCAAATCTAATTCACACGGTGAAAAAGAAGCTTAAAGTATTTGGAGGTCTTGTATACCAAAGATCTTCCACCTGATAACTCTATCTTGATGTTGGCACTACAAAGGGTAGGTATTTGGAAAGTGATAGAAACCTTAATCCTTAAGGGGGTATTTATAGGGTTGCCTAACTAGACTTAAGTGAGTTTAACTCAACAAGGGTTTAGACCACTTAATATAGCCTAAAATAGGTTTTAATAGATTAATTAACCTCATAAGGCAATTTGATTTATCAATTAGCCCAATTCAGAGACTTAGTTCATTATTCATTGTGCAAATTTACATAATTACCAAAACACCCTTATACACAAAAGTGAACCTAGAGCCAATTCAATTTTCATAAATCGTATCATCAAGATATGTGAGCTCGAGTGGGGATTACTAGGACCTATAGGAGTATTGGCTCCATTAGAATCAAATTTTGAAGTTGATTCAACATCGCACAATAAAGAATTAGTTGCATTCTAATACCTTATGTAAATAGCAATGAGACAAAATTTTGATCTATGACCTACTATCCACTACATGTAGTTTCCCTATGAACAAGTGTCCATGATCTAACAAGGTAGTGTTATCACCTATCAAGATTACCTCTTCAATCCTTAAGTTACAAATCTCAATTATAATGTAATCGATTGACATACTCTAACTCCAAGAAGCATATACTAACTTTCCACTAAAGGAAATGCTATGACCATAATTGTTTATATCACATGTCCTTTGGATCACCTAAGGGGACACACTATTTCAAACCCATGAGATATCATGATGCCACTATTAAGAATACTTGTTGCCACCAATCTTCATCAATAGTGACCCAATCCATAGGGATATGTAACCACTTTGGGGTTTAACCTATAAGTTAAAGCCTTTTATTAACTTTGACATAGACCTAATATTCTCTTAAGGTTGAGAGTCTATGTAGTATAATAGCTTGGTGAATCATGATAATCAATAGCCTTATGTCATGATTCACTATAGGTCTTATCTAATGTGTAAACCATACACGTTACTGCACTCACCATAAAACACCCATCTCAATGACTAAGATAAATCATCTCTCTAATTAGTAGATGGTGCACTACATTTTCTATTGGATTGCTAAAATCCATGAACTAATTGTGGACAACTTATCTACTTACAAGGAACCTATGACTTGTATCCTCTGTGCGACTTCTAATACACCAAATTCATATACAATATAAGAGATATGAGCGTGTATGCTTATATAACTAATTAACACATGAAATAATAAATGAGAAACTAAGAAACATAGATAAATAAATTTATAAATGAATATCAATCTATTACATTATGTCATGCTTTCTAGGGCTCAATCCCAACACATTCTAGCCTAACATCTTTTGTATTGTACATGATTTGAGTGCATTAGGAGTTGCATGGAAGATCCAAGTCATAGGTTTTTTGCAAGTAGATGATTTGTTCATAACTGATTCATGGGATTAGATAATCCATTTGAGGCTATAGTGCACCACCTTGTAATAAAAGGGATGACTAGTCTTGACTATTGGGATGAGGTTCTCATGGTCAAAGCACTAGTGTATATGGTTACACATTGAACATGACTTATAATGAGTCATGACATAAGACTATTGGGTAGTCATGACTTTGTTGGAAACCTTGGATTACTTCGTTCCCATGCCTTGGATCTCGTAGGGTGCATGCAAATCTATCTTAGACTCTCAAAATTTTTCACAACAGAAAACTTGGTATTCAAAAACAATATTGATACCACAAAAAAACATAGATTTAGAGAATAATGCCACATACCTTTGATTTGAATGTTCTCGGATCAATTCTAGTAGGTGTAGTTCAAAGTCGTTGTAGATTTTGTAAACACCATGATCTTCCACCCCATGACTCCTCCTTGAGTATAGGAATTGAGATGGTAGAGATCTCAAAGTTGGAGGCTAAGGTTCTTTCTCTAGATTGTAGGGAGAGAATGACAAAAGTTAGAAACCTTAACCCCTAAAGGGATATTTATAGGCTTCTTATTAGGCTTAAGTGACTTGAGCCCACCATGGGCTTAGATAACTTAATCTATCCCAAAAAAGTTACTAATTGATTAATTAACCACATAAAGCTCCAATTAATTAATTAACATAGTCCAAAGATACCGTTCCCTTACCCTTGTGTAACATTGCATAATTACCAAAACACCCTTATATACACAAGTGAACTAAAAACCCATCTAACCCTCATAAATTGTGCCACCAAGAAATATGAGCTTAGAATGGGGACCATTGGGACCTATAGGACATACCGACTTCTTTAAAATCCAATTTTAAAGTTTACTCAACATTCCATTATAGAGAGTCAACTATACTCCAATACGCTATATATATTATAATGATACCAAGTGTTTGGGTCCATGACTTGCTATTCATTATATATAGTCTCCCCATGAATTGGTCGTCCATAGTCTAATAAGGTGAAAGCTATTAGCCTTTTAGGACTACCTTTATAATCCTTAAGTTATAGATCTTTTTATTTTGTGATCAAATGACATACTCTAGTTCACTAAGAACATATTTCAAATTTCACTAAAGGAATTACTATGAGCCCATAAATTTTATGATCACATGTCCTTAGGATTACCCAAGGGGACACACTGTCTCAAAGTCCATGAAATATCATGGTGCCCCTATTGAAAATATTTATCGCTATCGGCTTCCATTAACAGTGACATAATCCATAGAGAATATATGATCAGTTTACGATCTTACCCATAAGTCAAAACTATTGTTAATTTTTGCACAAACTCAATATTCTCTCAAGGTTGAGAGATAATATAGTATAATAGTTTGGTAAAGTTATGACTATCCGATAGCCTTATGTCATGACTCATCGTAGATCCTATCCAATATGTAACCATGCATACACACTAGTGCACTCATTATGGGAGCCCTATCTCAACGACGAAGACCAACCATCCTTCCAAGTAGAAGGTGATGCACTACAACCTCAAATGGATTGTCTAAGTCCACGAACCAGTTGTGAACAAATCATCTACTTGTAAGGAACTCATGACTTGGACCTTCCGTGCAACTCCTAATGCATCTAAGTCATGTACAATGCAAGAGATACTAGGCTAGAATGCTCATATAGTATAATGCATGGAATAAGGATAGATAAAAGTGAACTTGGAATATCATCAAATGAATAATGTATTCTAAATATGTTACATTATGTCATACTTTTAAGGGCTCTATCCTAACAGATTTCACCAAGTTGCTACACTGTATTATCTTTTAGCCTTAAGATAATATTAAGCTTGTGCCAAAGTTGGTAATGACTTTGACATATGGGTGAGATCTTAAAGTGGTCATATATTTCTTATGGATTTGATCATTATTGATGGAAACCGGTAGCAACAGGTATTCTTAATAGTGACACCATAATATTTTATGTACTTTAAGACAATGTGTCATTTTTAGTGATCTTAAGGACGTGTAATCATGAAAGCTATGGGTCCACAGTAATTTATTTAGTGGAATTTGATATATTCTCTTAGTGAGGTAGAGTATGTCATTTGATCACATAATAGGAGGACCTATAACTCAAGGATGGTAGAGGTAGTCTTGAAAGGTTGATAACTTCCACTTTATTAGACTACAAATGACCAGTTCATGGGGAGACTTCATATAATGGATAACAAGTCATGGGCCTGAGCAATTGGTGCATCGTTGTAATTTTAGAGAAACCTGAATCATTTCGGTCCTTGTCCTAGGTTTATTTTAGGTGCATAAATAACTTCTTAAGGTTTTAGATCCAATAACAGAATAAAAAAAAAAAACAATTTTCAATAGCAAGATATCGAGTAATAGTGCTTAAGAAAACTTTACTTGTGGTTTGGACGTTCCTAAATCAATTCTGCATGGTGAAAAAGATACATGAAGTATCTGGAAATTTCGTGCACTTAAGATTTTTTATCCGAGGATTCTAACTTTGATCTTGACACTCCAAAGGGTGGGTTTTTTTAAGGGAGAAAGTTGTGACTTTCTTTTTCTTTGGAGGTGGAAAATGACTCACTTAAAAGGTGATGGAAATCTTAATCCCTAAGGGGGTGTTTATAGGATTCCCTAACTAGACTTATTAACTTTAGCTCATCGAGGGCTTAGTTCACTTAATTTAGCTTAAAATATATCATAATGGATTAATTAACCTCATAAGAACATCTAATTAATCCATTAGCCTAATCTAGAGACCTTGCTTACTAACCCTTGTGCAATCTTGCATAATTACCAAAACACCCTTATGCATAAAAGTGAACTTAGAGCCAATCCAATCCTCATAAGTTGTGCCATCAAAGTATATGGGGTCGAGTGGGGATCATTGAGACACATAAGAGTATTGGCTCTCTCAAAATCTAATTATAAAGTTAATTCAACATCCTAGTACAGAAAATCAACTACACTTTAATACCCTATGTAAATAACAAAGAGACATAGCTCGAGTCCATGACCTACTATCCACTACATGCAGTTTCTCTATGAACTGGTGTTTGTAATCTAACAAGGTAGTGTTATCATCTATCAAGATTACCTCTCCAATCCTTAAGTTATAGATCTCACTTATTATGTGATCAATTGATATACTCTAACTTCAAGGAACATATATAAAATTTCCACTAAAGGAAATGCTACGACCATAGTATCTTTTATCACATGTCTTTTGGATCATCCAAGGGGACACATTGTCTTAAATCCATGAGATATTATAGTACCTCTATTAAGAATACTTGTTGCCACCAACTTTCATCAATAGTAACCTAATCCATAGGGATATGCAAGCACCTTTGGGTCTCACTCATAAGTTAGAGTCTCTTGTTGACTTTAACACAAGTTCAATATCCTCTCAAGGTTGAGAATTTATGCAGTATAGTAGCTTGGTGAATTATGATAATCGATAACCTTACGTCATGATTCACCATTATGTCCTATCCAATGTGTATTACATACACTAGTGCACACACCACGAGAAAACCATCCTCTTGACTAAGACAAGTCATCCCTCCAATTAGGAGGTAAAGTACTATAGTCTTAGATGGATTGCTCGAATACATGAACTGACTATGAACTACTCATCACTTTACAAGGAACCCGTGACTTGAATCTTTTGTGCAACTCTTAATGAACCTAAGTCATGTATGATGTAAGTGATGTGGGTGTATATACTTAAATAACCAATTAATACATATGAGGTAATAAATGGGAAAACAAGAAACATAGCTAAATAAATTCATAAATGAATCTCAATTTGTTACATCATTTCATGTTTTTTAGGGCTGATCCCAATAGTGATATAAATATGATATTCGAGTGTAGTTGATTATCTATAGTGAGATATTGAGTTAGCTTCATAATTCGATTTTAAGGGAGTCAATACTATCTTATGGGCCATAGTGGTCCTCACTCAAGCTCATATTCCTTGATGACATGGTTTATGAGTGTTGGATGAGTTTTTAGTTTATTTGTGTGCATAAGGAGGTTTTAATAATTATGTAAGGTTTCACAAGGGTAAATAAGCATTATCTTTGGACTGAACTAATAGATTAATTACAACTCATTTGATTAATTAATTAATTAACAACCTTTTTGGACTAAATTAACCTAAGCCCATAGTGGGCTCAAGTCTTTTAAGCCTAGTAGGAAGCCTATAAATATCCTTCTTAAGGGTTAAGACTTTAGTCTCATTGCCTCTCCTTTTAGTTAAAAGAGAGAAAACTCTAGCCTCTAAACTTGAGATCTTTATTATCTTGGTGCCTAGACTTAAGGATGAGTCATCAAGTGGAAGATGATCAAGTTTACAATATTTTCTATGATTTTAGAGTATTCCACACCAATAAGAATTGATTCGGTAACATCTGGATCACATATATGACACTTTTCTCTAAATCTATAGTATTATTGCTGGTTTTGAATGACATTATTTTCGTTATGCTTAGATCTAGAGAGCCTTAAGCTAGGATTACATGCACCTTAATGATCCAAGGCTTGAAACAGGAGTAATCCAAGGTTTCACAACATTGTAAACTCCTTATCATCATGAAGAAACCTATGACTTGAATCTTTTGTACAACTCCTAATGCATCCATGCCATGTACAATGCAAGTGATAGAAGTGTGAATGCTTAAAAACAATTAATGCAAATAAGGATAGATAAAGGGAGCCATAATCATAATAAATAAATTTTTTATTGAAACTAAATTATGTTAGATCATGTCATGCTTTTTAGGGCTCTAAACTTTCACTAGTCTTAAATCATGATGGAAATATCCTATCCTTATGTCCATCAAAGACTCTAGTAGAGAAATCTGGGTGAAGGGATTTATCAGGTTCTTTGTAAAATCTATCTTCTCCACAACGACATCTCCTCTCATTACTATCTCACATATCAAGTAATGTTTCCTCTCTATGTGTTTACCCTTCCTATGATTTCTTGGTTCTTTAGACTATGCCACCACCTCATTGATATCACAAAATAGTAAGGTAATGTAGCTAAAGATGACACTGTCTTAAGTCCCATAAGGAACTTCCTAAGCCAAAAAACTTCCTTTACTTCTTCAAAAGCAATAACATACTTGACTTCCATAGGAAAGTTAACAACATAGGATTGCTTCACACTTCTCAAACTAATAACCCCACCACCTTGAGTGAACACAAACTTAGAGGTAGACTTGTGAGAGTCTCCATCAAATTGAATTAAATCCTTGTACCCAAGGGGTAGCAACTCATCATAGTGATACACCAACACATAATCCTTTCATTTTATGAAGATACTTAAATATATGCTTGGTCACCTTCCAATGTTTTGGTCTTAGATTGGACTGATATCCATTCACTATTAGGATAGAGCTCTTAAAAGCATGACATGATGTAACAAATTCAAAGTTTGTTATTTATTTAATAAAGTTCTAGTACACTTTAATCAATCCTTATTCCATGCATTGTACCCTATAAGCATTTAGGCTTGTATCTCTTGCATCATACATGACTTGGTTGGATTAGGAGTTGCATAGAAGATCTAAGTTATAGGTTCCTTGCAAGTAAATGATTTGTTCATGACTGGTTTGTGGGCTTAGGCAGCCCATTTGAGGTTGAAATGCACTACTTCCTAATTAGAGGGATGAATGGTCTTGGCTATAGGGATGAGTTTCCCACGGTGAATGCACTAATGTGTATGGTTGCACATTGGACAAAATCAACAATGTCATGATATAAGACTATTGAGTTGTCATGACTTCACCAAGCTGTTATATTGTATTGTCTCTCAACTCTAAGAGAGTGTTGAGTTTGTGTCAAAATTAGTAATGACTTTAACTTACGAGTAAGTAACTAAAGGGATCATATATTTCTTATGAATTGGGTCACTATTGATGGAAGCAAGTAGCAATAGGTATTCTTAATAGAGGCACCATGACATATCATGGGACTGAGAGAGTGTTCTCTTAGGTGATCCTAAGGTGGTGTGTTCATGTAAACTATGACCATAATAGTTTCTTAAATAAAACTTAACATAAACTCTTAGTGAACTTAAATATGTCAGTTGATCACACTATAAGAGGATTTGAAACTCAAGGATGGTAAAGGTAATCTTAAGAGGCTAATAGTTTTCACCTCATTAGATTGTAGATACTAGTTCACGGGGAGACTATATACAATGGATAGTAGGTCAAAGACTTAAGCAATTAGTGTCTTGTTGTTATTTACATAGGGTACTGAATGCAACTGATTCTTTGTGGTGGAATGTTAAACCAACTTCAGAATTAGATTATGAGACAATTAACACTGTTTTATGATCCTAGTGATCCTCACTCGGGCTCATATACCCTGATAACATACTTTATAAGCATAAGATTGACTTTTAGTTCACTTATGTGCATAAGGGTGTTCGTAATTTTACAAGGTTGCATAAGAGTTAGTGAATGACATCTCTGGATTAAGCTAATTGATTAATTAGATAACCTTGATGGGTTAGTTAATCAATTAGGACATTTTTGGACTAAATTTAGTGACCTACACCCATAATGAGCTTAAGTCACTTAAGCCGAATAGGTAGCCCTAACTACTCCCCTTAGGGGTTAGGGTTTCAAGCTTTTGTCTTCTTTCACCATCCATCGAGAGAGAGCCTTAGCCTTTACCCTGTAAAACCTCCATCATTTGAGTATTAAGGATCGAGGAAGAGTCATTGGGTAGAAGATTGTGAGTGTACAATACTTCTAGAAGCTTTAAATTTGTTCTTCATTGAAAGGAAAAGATTTGGTAAAATCCAAATCAATGGTAAAGTTATCTGATCCATTAATCTAAATCCTTTATTTGAAAAATGCATTTTTTTTTTTTTTTTTTGCTTTCATTGCTAGGTTTTAGATGCCTTAGCAAGTGATCCACACACCTAACCTGATACTAGGATAAGAAATAGAGGAATTCGAGATTCTCTTTAGTGGAATGTTGAATCAACTTCATAATTGGATTTTGAGAGAGTCAATATTTTCTTATGAGTCCTAATGATCCTCACTTGAGCTCCTAATTTATGGTGACACGTTTGTTTTGAGGGATTTGGGGTTTAAATTCATAAGTGTGCATAAGCGGGGCACTTTGGTAAATGTAAAGTTACATTGGATTTTATGAATTAACTTTCTAAAATTGGCCAATTAATTAATTAGAGTTCAATAAGATTAATTAATTAATTAATATCCAAGTGGGGTAGATTAGATGACCTAAATCCAATCTGGGTTCAAGTCACTTAAGCCCACAGGGAGCCTTATAAATATCCTTACCACTCTCTAGAAAGAAAAGCCCACCATTTTCTCATGCTTAGACTGTTTTTGAAGAGATCAAGTGGAAGACTATTGGGTAGACAATATCTATGACATTTTCTACGATTTCAAATTCTTTAACAACATTTTTTATGGTTTGGAATTGATATGAGAACATTTAGATTTAGGTACGCTTCAATTTTCTTTAAATTTAATATCATATCGGTGTTTTGAATGCCATCATTCCCCTTTGATTTAGAATTAGAGAAGCCTAGGGAAGATGCTTGCATCCTACGAGATCTATGGTCAAGAAATAGAGCAATCCGAGATTCTTAACAAGATGAAGGCTAGGGCTCTTTCTTTGGAAGAATAGAGTAGCTAATCCTCAACCTTGAAGGGTTTATATAGCCACCTTTGTGGGCTTAAGTGACTTTGGTCACTTAATTTGACCCAATTTGGGTTTGGGTCACTTAAGTTGGCCCATTGGGTTCTAATTCATTAATTAACCCTATTTGGATTTAATAAATTAATTAGTTCAATATATAAAAACCCATACTAACTGATTATTAGATCTTGTGTAACCTTATACTTTTACTACATTATCCCTTATCCCTTAAATTTTTAGGAATAATATTAATAAATATAATAACTATTTTTTAATTATCAAAATTAAGTAATTTATTTTTATTTCTTCATAATGTTTGTTGACTTGAAGGGCTTAATACCACATGCCATCTTTTTATTTGCTTCGCATGTCTTGCATATACCAATGACCTTGTAATACGTGGAAAGTCTTAATTTAGCCACTTCAAACATATGTAATCTTTTGACCAATCCATTTTTACAAAGGGCAAGCGATGAGTAAATTTTCATATTGCATGTAGTTGGTTAAAATAACTAACTTTTGGCTTTCCAAAGTTATTTTTGACTAGTTAAATATTTTCTTTAATAGAATATAAGAATATTTTTGATAAGAAAATAATATAAATTCAATTTAAAGTAACTTAAAAGTAAACCAATTTTTCTTACTCCAAAAGTAATTTTGTTGCCTTATTACTTAAAACTCTGAACAACAAAGTTCTTTTGTCTCATTAGCTCACTAAATATTTAATACATAAGCATGTCCAACATAATCATTAAAAAAAGAAGCTAATTAATCACTCATAAATGAAAAAAATATGTATGATAAATTTCATTTTTTAAATATATTTGATAACATAAATTTGTGTCACATAATTTTAGTTCATATATAATATTCAGATACTATATTTTGATGAAGTAGGTATTACTTTGACTTAAATGGATATTGCCCTTGACTTGAGAGTGCTTGTAGAATTCAATTTTTCCTTTTTCTTTTTTCCAACTTTGGCATCAAAATACATTTTCCCTTAAATTAAACTCTAATTTTAATTGATTTATATTGAAACTATTTTTTAAATGAAATATAATTTTAGTTATTTAATATCATTAAATTATAACTTCAAACAAACTCTACTTAATTCATTTATGAGGAATAATTTTTTATTAAAGGTTACTGAAAAAATTTAAAATTATGATTATATTTCTTTAAAATGATTTTGATAAAAAATAAAAATGATAATGAAATAAATAAGGTAATATATTATTTTTATTTATTACGAAATATTTATGTTATATAGGATTTTTTTGTTGCAATATTTTATTCCACCATTTACTTTCATTGATTTTCATATTTATGTTGTTGTTTTTTAAAATACCATATTTGGTTGTTGGAAATTTTAAAGAAAATTAATTAGAAAAAATAAAACAAAAAAAAAAATAGTGAATAAAAATATTTTAAATGATTATCCATAAAAAAATATGAGAAAAATAAAGTAATGCACTTTCCCAAGTTTTCCTTGTTTCTTTTTAATGAAAATATCATAAAAAAAATAAATATATAGTTATAATAATTATAACTTAAATATTTATTTAATTGGTTTCATTTTTATAATTAAGATTTTGAAGTTAAGACGGAGTATTGGATGGAGCCTTTATATCTATTCTTTCCTTGGTGAAAATAACTACCTACAAAAATTTTAATTATTTATACCCACTTTTGGAACAAATGATGGTTAAAAAAAAATATTTATTAAATAAAAAATTTAACCACTTCACTTAAATAATATATTTTTATCTCCGTGAATTAGAATTTAGATTTTCAAAGGATATCATATGATAGAATGTAAAGTTAAAATTTTAAAGTTAATCATTTTCACACTTATGATACTATCAAACACTTTTTATTTCTATTAATTCATTTCTTATAATTTTAATATTTATAATTTAATATTAAGATTTTTCAAAGCTAAATTTTCTAGCTTTATCAAAAATCAAATAATTTAAGTTATATAAATTAAGTATCAAACGCTTTTTTGAATACACTTCATGTTTTTAATTATAATAAGAGTTTGTTTGACACTGGTTTTAAGAAGTGTTTCTAGAATTTCTAATACTTGAAAAATAAAAATTTTCAAGTGTTAAAAAGCCTAAAAACACTTTTTAGAATTGATGTCAAACGCACTTTTAACTCTTATATAAAATAATGAACTTACCTCTTATATAATCAATCTTTAGTGACGTGTAATAATAATTAAATGGTCTATAGAATATTTTTGTTAGACCAACGTGGTCAGGTTCAACTTAAATTACGTGGATCTCTATTATAAGAATTTGGGCTTGGCACACCCTGGAGTCTACTGGGTTTCACTGTTAATATTGCAAGAAAGGGCGTGGGGAGCCATTATGTAAACGGATGGTGTAGATGCAATCCATTATATTAGCGTTTTTAGACTTTTAGTTAATTAACCAAATGCTTTGAAAATAGGCTCAGTTTTCCATATGATATTTGAAAAAGAATTTGCAGAATGTTAAATGGTCAAACTTCAAATCATATATATATATATATATATATATATATATATATATATATAGAGAGAGAGAGAGAGAGAGAGAGAGAGAGAGAGAGAGAGATCCTCCCTGTAATTCTCACCAAATTCCGAATATATATACTCTTCACCGTGTTGAGGAATAGCATTGACCAGTTTGTTATGACATGAGAAGCACTTCTCTCTCGGGTTAGTGCCCTGCACGTAATACCACGTTACCTACCAAACTCTCTTCATGCATCTCTATATAGAGAATCACCCATCACACAGCTCATGGAACAGACAAACTAGTTTGCTACCAATGTCTTCCTTCAAGGCCTACGGGAAAGTCAATGAAGCCGAACAAGAGAGGCTCTTGGCTCGTCGGAAAACCAGAAGGAGAATTACCATCATAAGCTTATCCTCAATCATCCTCGTTGCTGTTATAGTGGCTGCTGTTGTTGGCACTACTACCAATTCAGGGGGGAAGTCCAAGAATGCTGGAAATTCGGTTTCTACTTCCATCAAAGCGGTATGTGATGTTACCCTCTATCCAGACTCATGTTATAATAGTCTTGCACCTATGGTTAAGTCAAGCCAGCTTAAACCTGAAGATCTCTTCAACATGTCCATGGAAGTGGCCTTGAATGAGCTGCACAGAACTTTTCAGCGCTTCTCCGAGCATGAAGGCTTCAAGGGCATCACTGACAAAATGTTGGCCGGGGCTCTCGACGATTGTTATGAGCTTCTTGACCTAGCTATTGATAATCTCAACAGCTCACTGTCCTCTAGCTTGGACAATTTCGATGACCTCAAGACATGGTTAAGTGCTGCAGGTACTTACCAAGAGACTTGCATAAATGGCTTTGAGTCTGGAAATTTAAGGAGTAGTGTTCTTGAGTTCCTGAAGAACTCCACCGAGTTCTCTAGCAATAGCCTTGCCATCATCACCGAGATATCGAAGCTCGCAGGCTCCATCAGTTCCCGGCGATTAATGGGTTTGCCTGAGGATAAAGTTCCAAAATGGTTATCTGCAAAAGATCGGAAGCTACTTCAAAGTTCAAGTACTTTGAAAAAGAAGGCTGATGCTGTAGTCGCAACAGATGGCTCAGGGAAGTACAAGACAATTAGTGAAGCCCTGAAGGCTGTCCCTGATAAGAGCAGGAAGAGCTTTGTAATCTATGTCAAGAAAGGGGTTTACAATGAAAATGTAAGGGTCGAGAAGTCGAAATGGAATGTTTTGATGATAGGTGATGGAATGAATAAAACGGTGGTATCAGGTAAACTGAACTTTGTTGATGGAACTCCAACATTCTCAACAGCAACATTTGGTAAGTTCTTGAGCCACTTCTGGGTTGAATTTTTTTGCATAAAAGTGAAGTTAACATGTATTCTACAGCTTCTGACACAACTTCTAAATGCGCAGCCGTATTTGGAAAAGGATTTGTTGCAAGAGAAATGGGATTTCGAAACACTGCTGGTGCAATCAAGCACCAGGCCGTAGCGCTGATGTCAAGTGCCGACCAGACCGTGTTTTACCGCTGTCTCATAGATGCCTTTCAGGACTCTCTCTACGCCCATTCCCACCGCCAATTCTACCGTGAGTGTGACATCTATGGAACAGTAGATTTCATCTTTGGAAATTCAGCAGTTGTGTTCCAAAACTGCAACATACTGCCCAAACAACCCATGCCTGGCCAGCAGAACACTATCACAGCGCAAGGGAAGAATGACCCTAACCAAAATACAGGGATTGCTATACAGAATTGCACCATTCTACCGTCAGCAGACTTGAGCTCTGTCAAGACTTACCTTGGACGGCCTTGGAAGAATTACTCAACAACTGTATACATGCATTCAATGATGGGGAGCTTGATTGACCCAGCGGGCTGGTTACCATGGACAGGCACAACAGCCCCAAATACCATTTTTTACTCTGAATTTCAGAATTTCGGACCTGGTTCGTCCACGAAGAATAGAGTTAAG
This sequence comes from Vitis riparia, assembly GCF_004353265.1. Classification (NCBI taxonomy): domain Eukaryota; kingdom Viridiplantae; phylum Streptophyta; class Magnoliopsida; order Vitales; family Vitaceae; genus Vitis; species Vitis riparia. Next base: position 11,938,522 of record NC_048443.1, read on the forward strand.
TGGAAGGGATTGAGAAATATCACCCAGAAAGAAGCTAGTAAATTTACAGTCAAGTCATTCATTGATGGGAGCAAGTGGATCTCGGATGCTGGTGTTAGCTTCAAACCCGGGTTGTGAGTGTGAAAATCGATCGGCTGGATTCTTTCATTGTGATGAATGTTTGGTTTTGATTTTTTTTTTTTTTTTTTGGCTTAATTCAAATAATTTTTAAATTTTTTATTTTCATTTTACTTCTCTATTTTGTGAGTCATTGAGTGATTTAAACTGGAATCTTGGAATAATCATGAACAGAAGTGTTCTATGCCGAATGAACATGCAACTCAGAATATATGATTAGTGGAGAATTGGACTGTATATATGTTCCTAGGAGTGGTGTAAGTATAAGCTCATAATCAAACTTTAATCCAATGGATCACTGTGAGTAGATCAAATTTTCCACATCACCTTTACAATTATGTGCTCCCTCAAGTTTTTGAAATATATGTTAAAACTCAACCAAGGTGAATACCCTAATTTCATATATACTGGAATATTTCTTGTTATAACTCAACCAAGATGAATACCCTAATTTCATATATACTGGAATCTCCTGATTAAAAATGAGTAGAAAAATAATAGCTGAAGCATACCTGAATCCATTGAAGGAGAAACCTTATAGGAAGAAAACCCTTGAGATGGTCTTCCAATTCTGGCCACTAGATTCTGTGTCAATTTCTCTCTGAGAGGATTTTCGGAAATTGGAATGCGTAGTGGTAGAATGGGGACCATAACCCTATTTATAAACTGCTAGGGCAGTTTTAATTTTATCACAATTATATTTCTGCCCCTCATAGAAATAATAATTATCTAATGGTATCTACACAATAATCTCATGACAATTATACCCTTAAGCCAATTAATCAATTATTAATTAGATCACTATATTTAGGCTTAATTAAATGATAGCACACACATTTTAATTATTTACATGTGTGGCCCAAATTATAGATTAATTACAAAAATTAATCTAACAATCTCCCACTGGGCCACATGCATATGTAATCAAATAAATGTGCTTAACCTTATGAGCTCAAAATTTGCTATCATGTCCTTAGGGTATATCCGAACAATCTCGTCCATTAACTATACTGACATAGGATCAAGGTGGTCTTTGTTACATCAATCGTTACTAGACCAATCAATGGTCACATATATCTATATAGCTAAATGACATAGATCAATCATGAGTGCATAGCATGGAAATTACATGCAATGTGATCTATTCATGCCTATTTCCAACTGGTCCTACTTAACTTTATTGAGATCAAATCTTTAGCATAATTTAACAGAGTGCAATAAAATGAATACTTTATTTCTGCAGAACACAATCCAAATTTATAGATAAAGTCTAAACATAACATAGAGCAATATACAATGAATAATATAAACTCCCACTAAATTTGGATATCCTCAAATGAGACAACACCCATATGAGCAGTGTGCTCATGAAAGACCTTGGGTGGTAATCCCTTTGTAAGCGGATCCGCTATCATGGAGTTTGTTCCAATATGCTATATGGATATCTGTCCACTCTGTACTTTTTCTTTTACAACTAGGAACTTGATATCAATGTATTTTGATTTTGTAGAACTCATGTTGTTATTGGAATATAAAACTGCTGATTTATTGTCACAAAATATCTTCAGTGGTCTTTCAATACCATCCAGAACACGCAGCCCAGTGACAAAATTTCGTAGCCATATTCCTTGATTGGATGCCTCATAACATGCTACAAACTCTACTTCCATGGTGGATGAAGTTACGAGTGTCTGTTTGGCAGACCTCCATGAAATTGCTCCACCAGCCAACAGATAAATATAGCCTGATGTGGATCTTCTGCTGTCTTGGCATCCAGCAAAGTCGGAGTCGGAATACCCAATGAACTCTAACTGATCCAATCTCCTATATGTAAGCATGTACTCTTTTGTTCTCTGTAAATATCTCATAACCCTCTTGGCTGCTCTCCAATGATCCATTCCAGGGTTACTTAGATATCTGCCTAACATGCCAACAATGTACGCAATATCCGGACGTGTACATACCTGAGCATACATTAGACTCCCCACAGCCGAAGCGTAAGGAATCTTCTGCATTTCTTGACTTTCTAAACTATTTTTAGGGCATTGATTAAGACTGAATTTGTCTCCTTTAGTGACAGGGGTATCACCTGGTTTGCTATTTTGCATGCCATACCTTTGGAGGACTTTATCAATATAGGTCCTTTGTGACAATCCTAAAATACTCCTAGAACAATCTCGGTGTATCTGGATTCCTAAGACAAATGAGGCATCACCAAGATCTTTCATCTCAAAATGTTTTGATAAAAATCTCTTGGTGTCGTGCAATATGCTAATATCATTTGTGGCTAGCAATATGTCATCGACATATAAAACTAGGAAAATATACTTACTCCCACTGAATTTGTGATACACACATTCATCCATAAGATTTGCCTCAAAACCATATGAGACAATAATTTGATGAAACTTGAAGTACCACTGACGAGAAGCTTGCTTGAGCCCATAAATGGATTTAGTTAATTTACAAACCATATTCTTTGAGTCTTCGGACACAAAATTTTCTGGTTGTACCATATAAATTGTTTCATCAATGTCACCATTGAGAAACGCTGTTTTAACATCCATTTGATGTAACTCAAGATCATAATGTGCAACTAGTGCCATGATTATCCTGAAAGAGTCCTTCGTAGAAACTGGAGAGAAGGTCTCTTTGAAGTCAATTCCTTCTTTTGAGTAAAGCCTTTAGCTACAAGACGTGCTTTATACCTTTCTACATTACCATTTGAATCCCGCTTGGTTTTAAATATCCATTTACAACCAATGGGCTTCGTACCAACTGGTAATGGGACAAGTTCCCAAACTTTATTGTCTTGCATAGATTTGTACTCTTCATTCATGGCTTCAATCCATTTCTGAGAGTTGGAACTTTTCATGGCTTGCTGGAAGTTGATTGGATCATCTTCCATCATTCCACTTTCTACCTCATGTTCCTGGAGATATACGATATAATCGTCCGAAATTGCATTTCTCCTCTCTCTCGTGGATCTCCTTAATGGCATATTTTCTTGAGGTTGTTGAGTTTGTTCTTCAGGAGCAATGTCCTCATTTGCAATTAAGGGTTGAACAATATTGTCTGTTGGTTGAGGATCCAAATTTACTTCTTGATCAATGATAGGTAGTGAAACCTGTACATTATCAAAAGCAATAGTAGATCCCTCTTCCTCCTCAAAGACAATATTCCTAGCCTGATTTCTTCCCCCAAACTCAACATTCTCAAAAAATGTTGCAGTTCCTGTCTCAAAAATTGACCTAATAGCAGGATCATAAAATTTAAAACCCCTTGATCGCTCTGCATAGCCAATAAAGTAGCTGCTAACTGTTTTAGAGTCCAATTTCTTTTCATGAGGCTTATAAGGTCTCGCTTCAGCTGGACATCCCCAAATATGAAAATGCTTTAAATTGGGCTTTCGACTCGTCCAAAACTCATAAGGCGTTTTAGCAGCCGCTTTAGTTGGCACCCGATTTAGGATATAAGCTGCCGTTTTGAGTGCTTCAACCCAGAGTTTTTCGAGTAAAGAAGAATGACTAATCATACTCCTTACCATGTCCTTAAGGGTTCGGTTTCGTCTTTCTGCTACACCATTCATGCTAGGTGATCCTGGCATGGTGTATTGAGGGACGATCCCACATTCCTCTAGGTATTTAGCAAATGGTCCTGGACATTGTTCACCTGATCCGTCATATCTACCATAGTATTCACCACCACGGTCAGATCTGACGCTCTTTATTCTTTTGTTGAGTTGTAACTCAACTTCTGCTTTAAATGTTTTGAACACGTCCAATGATTGTGATTTCTCATGTATAAGAAATAGGTAGCCATATCTTGAATAGTCATCTATGAATGTTATAAAGTACTGTTGACCATTCCAAGATGCCGTAGGGAATGGTCCACAGATATCTGTATGAATTAATTCTAAGACGTCTGTAGCTCTATTTGCACCTAATTTCTTTGTTTTGGTATGTTTTCCTTTAATACACTCAACACAAATATCAAAATCTGAAAAGTCAAGTGAATCTAAAATCCCATCGGACACAAGTCGCTCAACTCTAGATTTAGAGATATGACCTAGGCGTTTGTGCCACAATGAGGCCGAATTATCTTTATTCAATTTACGTTTTGTACCTCGTGATTCCACATGCAAGGTTTCATTATAGGACGGAACAGTTTCCAACAAATATAGATTATCATAAACATTAAGTAAACCGGTTCCTACAACATTTGAATTAATAGATAATGCAAATCTATTGTTTCCAAATGAACAACAATAACCTGATTTGTCCAAAACAGAAACTGAAATTAAATTCCGTCTGAAAGACGGTACAACGAAAGTATCTATTAAATCCAAAAAATAACCAGATTTCAATAATAATCTAAAGTGCCCTATTGTCTCCACTTCTACCGACTGACCGTCTCCGACATAGATGCATCTTTCAGCATCACTTGGTTTTCGGTAACTCAGGCAACCCTGCATAGAAACACAAATGTGAGTAGTAGCACCAGAATCTAACCACCATGTGTTTCTAGATACTGAAGCTAAATTAACTTCAGAACAGACCAAAGTAAGAAATATACCTTTCTTAACACGCCAAGCAGCATACTTGGTACATTCCTTCTTAGTATGTCCAGGCTTATTACAGAAGAAACATGTTACCTCAACTTTCTGTTTCTTTTGTTCTAGGCCATTAGAAGCAGCAACCTTATTATCCTTATTCTTTCGTTTGCCCTTATCCTTGGAAGTGCTAGCCAGATGAGCACTTTCGGTCTTGTCTTGCTTCAATCTCTCTTCCTCTTGCACACAGAATGAAATGAGCTCATTAAGAGTCCATTTATCCTTTTGACAGTTATAACTGACCTTGAATTGATTAAATTGTGCAGGAAGAGAGATGAGAACCAAATGCACGAGTAAATCATCAGATAACTCAAGTTTCAAAGCCTTAAGTTTTGAAGCAAGATGAGACATCTCCATGATGTACTCCCGAACATTACCCTTGCCTTTATACTTCATTGAAATCAAGCTTGCTAAAAGCGTGCTCGTTTCAGCCTTATCGTTTTGGCAAAATGTTTCTGAATTTTCGCAAGGAAGTCACTGGCATTAGTAACCTCATCGGTTACCGCACCCCTGAAAGCTTCTGGAATTCCACGCTTTATGATCATAAGACTTAGCCTATTTGAACGTTCCCACTTACCCCAATAAACCTCATCCTCTTGAGTACTTTGCTCATTGAGTTCATCGGGTTTGGGCATTCTCAAGGCTAAGTCTATATCCATGCAGCCTAAGAGAATCATCATATTCTCTTTCCAGTCCTTAAAATTAGTCCCATTTAACATAGGGACATTATTGATGTTGGCAGATATAGATGTAGTTGATATAAAAGCTGAATCCAGAACAAAATAAAATGAATCAAATAAACCATCATGCTCACATAAAATAAGCAATTAAACACATAATCTTTAAATTTAAAAGCAAATTATGACATTTCAAGATACCTAGCACAACATTAATATCAAGTCTTTGGACAGTAATATTAACTGTAAGTGGTACTCTTGTTGTAGTGATCAAACATTGATGATAAGTTATGTCAAATAATAAATCTATCTTTGGATTGATTTATTATTCACATTAAGTTACCTTTATAATCATCACATATTTATCACCACAGGTATGTATGCAATTTGACCAAATATTAACTTTCCTTTGGGCCAGTCAATACCCGCATGAATCACATACACACAAATATCAACACCCCGAACAGACTAATCTACACGAAAGATGTCACTTTGGTGATTTTCCGCTTTAATTAGCCTATTTAAAAATGCTAGATCAATAACTTAAATATTAATATCATAAAATGCTATTAAATAATAATAATAATAATAATAGTAATAAAAAAATAAAATTTATCAACTCAATATTTCATAAATCTTAATCCATTGACATATATATATATATATATATATATATATATATTAAAATAATAACTCAAAAATTAATCAAGGAGTTGGCTCTGATACCACTTGTTAAAACTCAACCAAGGTGAATACCCTAATTTCATATATACTGGAATATTTCTTGTTATAACTCAACCAAGATGAATACCCTAATTTCATATATACTGGAATCTCCTGATTAAAAATGAGTAGAAAAATAATAACGGAAGCATACCTGAATCCATTGAAGGAGAAACCTTATAGGAAGAAAACCCTTGAGATGGTCTTCCAATTCTGGCCACTAGATACTGTGTCAATTTCTCTCTGAGAGGATTTTCGGAAATTGGAATGCGTAGTGGTAGAATGGGGACCATAACCCTATTTATAAACTGCTAGGGCAGTTTTAATTTTATCACAATTATATTTCTGCCCCTCATAGAAATAATAATTATCTAATGGTATCTACACAATAATCTCATGACAATTATACCCTTAAGCCAATTAATCAATTATTAATTAGATCACTATATTTAGGCTTAATTAAATGATAGCACACACATTTTAATTATTTACATGTGTGGCCCAAATTATAGATTAATTACAAAAATTAATCTAACAATATAATCTCAAAATATTCTTTAACACACATGGTTATATTAGAAATGTTATGACATGGTTTTTGACCAGTGACTTGAACCTGGAACAGCATTCATAGATTCAACGGTTTAAAGGTAGTTACTAATTGGGCAATCGATAAGTCCAACCTACTTCTTAGACCTAATCGAAACTTTATTTGCTTATTGTTTTCTAGACACCACTTTGAGTGGTATGTGTGAATCAAAAAGACCATTGAAGGCTCAAAGGAAGGATAGGAGGCGATTAACGACATCTATTTCTTCATCAATGTGGTCCATTACTATTTGTCATAGGCCTATCATTTGCCCCAAAACAAGTCCTATGCACAGGTAAGTTGCATCTAAGGTCCATTATCTATTATTAAGCCCAACAACACAAGCTTTTTAATGAAATACATAATCCCCACAAATCAATCACCAACATACTTAGATTCATTTTGATAAAATTTCAGCAACATTTCCTCATAGTTCTCCAAGTACACAAATTGGCTAAGGTATAAACATATTATTAGTTAGCTTAACTAAGCTGCTAACAATATGTCATCTTGTCAAAATATGCACCTAGAGAATAAGAGGAATTACTGTTAAAACTTATCAATATGCTAAAGTATAAGTGTGTGATTTCATAGATATTATGTATTTCTAAACTGTCCAAATGGACAATTGAAACATCATTTGCAGACAATTCTACCAATCATATACAAAACATCATTTGCTTATTGTTTTCTAGACACCACTTTGAGTGGTATGTGTGAATCAAAAAGACCATTGAAGGCTCAAAGGAAGGATAGGAGGCGATTAACGACATCTATTTCTTCATCAATGTGGTCCATTACTATTTGTCATAGGTCTATCATTTGCTCCAAAACAAGTCCTATGCACAGGTAAGTTGCATCTAAGGTCCATTATCTATTATTAAGCCCAACAACACAAGCTTTTTAATGAAATACATAATCCCCACAAATCAATCACCAACATACTTAGTTTCATTTTGATAAAATTTCAGCAACATTTCCTCATAGTTCTCCAAGTACACAAATTGGCTAAGGTATAAACATATTATTAGTTAGCTTAACTAAGCTGCTAACAATATGTCATCTTGTCAAAATATGCACCTAGAGAATAAGGGTAATTACTGTTAAAACTTATCAATATGCTAAAGTATAAGCGTGTGATTTTATAGATATTATGTATTTCTAAACTGTCCAAATGGACAATTGAAACATTTTTATTTATTTATAAAAAAATAAGAACTTTAAAATTTTGCTTTTTATGTCTTCACAAATTTATCTAGAAGAAAATAATTTTACTTTTCTTTTATTATAAAATGATTTCAACAATTTTAATGTACAAAATAGAGTCAATCCAATTTTATTATAAAAAAATTAATAGGAAAATATATTTTTTTTTTTATAAAAAGTTATTGCTTGATTTTATAGAATATATATATATATATATATAGAGCAGACAATTCTACCAATCATATACAAAACATATAGGTTGAAACCTTGAATATGGTCACAATAAATAATCATATCCACACTTTTACAACTTATATGTTTTTAGTATATAATAATAGAGACATTTGTCAAGCAAGGATACTTGAACGAGATTTCTAGGGTTTCTTAAAATGAAAATAAGTAAATGATAAAATTAATGACAAATGATATTAGAAAAAAAAAAAATAGATAAAAACACATAATGAGACTAACATATTTAAAATTTTATAGAAACAAATTACTAACATTTCTACTGCATAAAATCAATAAGGGTTAGTTCATAGATAATAATAATAAAATATAAAATCATAGATAAGGCCTCACAATAGATACAACATATGCATATCTTAAATAATGAAGTAACGAAAGGGTAAAGTATGAATAACAAAATACAATAAACATGCTTAAAAATTCAGAATTGGCTAACAAGTATGCACTCATAAAAATTAGTCTAAATAAAATACCAAATGAGAAATTTTAATCCTAAGTGTGAACAAAATTAAAATTTGAACTTAAAATCCTAACTCTTTATTACACCCAAAGTAGTTTCAGGAATCAAGATTATATTTTGGCATTATTCATTTTTTTTCAATAATTTTTATTTAAAATCAAATTGTGAAAAGTGTACAAAGTTATAAGTATTTTCAAATTTGTCAATGTGCACAAACTTGTAAGTATTTGGAAATTTCATAATTTTATAATTTGGGTACAAAACAAAAATGTTCTAAATATTAAAATATTAGAAGATGTTTTGATACTACTCTTAAAAAAAAAAAATCCTACCTTTTTCTAGAATAGGTTTAATATATATATATATATATATATATATATATATATATATATATATATATATATATATATATATATATTTAATAAAAAAAATAGTTTTGTTGAGAAGTTGTCTTGGAAGTAAGATATTATTTGAGAGTATATTTAATTAAAAATATTATATAACTTTTCTACCTTTAAACTTAAAAAACTAATTAATTTATTTTAAATAATAAAAAAAGACACAACTTATAAATTAACTCATGAAAAGAAAGATATAAATTTGAGAATAGATTTTACTTGTATCACCTTTAAAATTTTTATTTTTTATTTTTTACTTTTGACAATAATTAAAAATGTAAATATTTTCACTAAAGTCAACCATCATATGCTAATAAAATAAAAATAATAATAAGCTTGAAGGAATTATTTAAATAAGCTTCTTCTTTTTTAAATAATAATAATAATAATAATAATAATAATAATAATAATAATAATAATAATAATTTTAACATAAAATATAAACTTTTAAAGACTTATGTTAATAAATTAAGGTAGCAAATCATTTTTACTACAACAAATTTAAAAATTTTTAAAACTAATTTTTAAGAACATAAAATAAATTCATACTTTTATAAAAGAATTCTTATATTTAATTTAATATATAATTTATTATTATTTTTTATAATAAAAAATAGAAAATATATGCAAATTATGATTCTAGTAATGTGAATGTGTGGTGTGGACTCCTGTACATATCATGATTCAAAATCACATTCCAATTTAAAAAACAAAATAAAAACAACAAATCAATTTATGTATTATTTTTCACATAAAAATAATACTTATTTTTCCCCCATATATCATTATAAAAATTCCTTGGGAGCCTAATGTTCACTTCAAATTGAAATTGTTTATGGAAAATGAAAAATTAAAGGAAATGGATCATTGAGTCAAATGTCAATTAAAGCATGTTTTGCATTATTTTTTATTTCTTAAGTGGTTGCAAAAGTTGCAAGAAAATAAGAGAATGGGTTTTCAAAGATTGTAGATTTTCACTTTTTTTTTTCCAGGCAACCAAATAGTGGAAGATATAAGATTAAATTAGAATAAAATCAAAATGGTGAGGGAGGTTATTGTCAAAACAATTTCATTTGAGATAAACCTATAATCCTTTCCACAAACACTCACAACATATATCATTTTCAATTTTTCCAAAAGCACCAACTAAGAAATAAACTCAATAACAATGGAATCTCTAACTTAATCACAAATATTTCCAAAATACCAACTAACAAAACGCAAAAAAAAAAAAAAAAAAAAAAAAAAAAAAAAAAAAAAAAAAAAAATCCCAAAACTCACCAAAACCTAGAGAGAAATGATTTTTAAGGGAGTTTCTTGGAGGTGGCTTCAGCTTTACCGACCATAGCTTCCATGGGCCTTCTTCAGCATGGCTTCCATAAGCTTTTTCGGACAATGGCTTTCTCCAAGCAGTGGTCATGGGTGGGTGTGGACCCCGTATTTCGGCTCATGCGTTTCCCACTCGAAGGCGAGCTCGATTTTTATTTGAAAAAAAGATTTCATTTATTAGGAATATGACTTGGAGTCGCCACTTATTTTTGTTTTATTTTTAAAAGGGTAAACAAAATAAGAAAGAAAAACCCTAAGTGTGACTCCTTACTTTGGAAAAGGCGGTCTGCAAAAAACTGGATCGAGTTCGGGGGTCAGGTTACTTATCGAGAAGGTACGATACAGACCGTAGCACCCATTTAAGTCCCTAAAGTCGGGTTTCTACTAATAAAAGGAAGCTAACATGGCAACCAATGAGAAAGACAATGAATACTCAAATCGATCATGCACATACAAATATCAAAACATGCATATAGCGAGACCAAAACGAGAATGAGTGCGTACCTAAGCAACGAACCATCATGCGCTATCACGAGAGAGGGTTAGTGCATAATTAAAGAATAATCTCATGCATATCATAAAGCAGAATGGATCAATCAAGTGTGATACTCAAGTCGACCAATCAATCATCAAAAACATGTATGTGGGGCCCCCACCAAAGCCCATTTATTTTAGCATGAATTAATTTCGTAAATTCCATTAATTGGAATTACAAAAATTCATTATTCTTGCTTATGTAAAACCAAGAAAAACATAAGGTTTGAGAATCGGAGTAGAATTAAAATTGTTCAAGTGAAAATTGGATTTTTGGAATTTATTTGAAAATTGGAGTTTTGGGAATCAAATTTGAAAAATTGGAATTTTGGGAATTAAATTTAAGAATTGGAATTTTGGAAATTAAATTTGAAAGAAATTAGAATTTTGAAATTAGAAATTAAGTTCGAAAATTGGAATTTTGAAGAATTGTTTAAAGATGAAATTTTAAAAATAAACAAATAAATGAATGAATAAAGTGATAATGATTAAATAAATTGATATAAAAATTGGAATTTCAAAAATTGGAATTTAATTTAAAAATCAGAATTTTGAAGAATTGTTTAAAGATGAAATTTTTAAGAATAAATAAATGAATAAATAAAAAGAATAACAATAAAAACGAAAATAATAATTAAATAATGAATGCGAATATTGGGATTTTTTTTTAAAAAAAATTGAAACTTCAATTATGAAAATTGTTTAAAAGATGGAGTTTAAAAATAAATAAATTAATAAAATTTGAGAATGGAATTTAAAAATAAATAAATGGATAAAATAATGATAATAACAGTAACAATAGTAATAATTACAATAATAATGGTAATTAAACAAATAAATGTGGAAGTTGAATTTTGGGAATTAAATGAAAATTGAGATTTTGAAAATTAGATTTAGAATTGAGATTTTCGGTTGGATATTAAAATATGGAGACATAAATAATAATATTAAAATATAAGTTGTGGCTTTGTTATTAGGAGTGGTTAGATGGTAAGGAAAAGAAAATCACCCAGGACCACCATATATTTAAGAGATTTGAGAGTAAAACATGTGGTCCCCACATATTAAATAGGTTTGGGAGCAAAACATGTGGCTGCATGACCACCATACATTTAAGAGATTTGAGAGCAAAACATGTGGTCCCCACATATTAAATAGGTTTGGGAGCAAAACATGTGGCTGCATGCAGTCAAAGATGTGGTCGCCACCATTGCTGAAGAAGCAGAAGGATTGGTGATGGAATACGAGTATGGGGGCCTTCAACAAAATGGGTATGTAGAGAGAGAAAGGTGGCGACATGCATGGGGGGGAATATGCATCGAATAGTGAGAGGGAATGGGTTTAGTGACGTTCAAGAAGAAATGGAGGTGCGTATGGGAGCAAAAAGGATAGGTATGAGAGCAATGGAAATGCATGAGGGATGGGTTGATGGGCATGGTGGATGGCAATGGGGAAACGGGCAGTGGGTTTCATGCGTACAAGGAGTGAGAAATGGGTGCAGAGACTAGTGGCTAGGCTTGCATGGCTCTCATGCACGTGGATAGACGAATTGAGAGCTTTTAATGATGGATGTGGGTGACCTTTGGGGAAGGAAATAGGATTGGAGAAATGGGTTTGAAACATGAGGCATGAGTAATTAAGGGCACGTGGACCATGTACTTTGGTCTTCATACACGAGGGAGATGGGTAATAAACAAATGAGGGAATACATGGAAAAGGTGGTGGAGAAAAGGATGACATGACAACGAATCCTCCAGGTGCTCACATTCGCGTGGCGGTGCAGCAGAGGGATACGCCTAGGAACTAATTGAAATAGCGAACGGCTACAGGTCATTTCTTCCCAACAATCGCAGTTTCCAACCGACCATGGAGATGCCGAACCGGTCCACGTAAAACCAACAAAGGATCCTCGTGCTAGGTATCTAAAACATGAAAGCTTCTCCTCCGGATCAAACTTCCAACAAACCCGTTGCATTTCCCTCATCTCTCTTATCAATCCACCAAAGTCTTTATTTTATAACACAATGACCCAGAAGCTTTCTTTGCCATTCGCTCTGTTATTGGCCAACGCCGGTTAAGGGTCCATGTTTCAAATCTGACTATTCACTTCTGATCCTAGGCCATCGAGGACGAGGAACGACATACAGAAATCCCTCTTTGATCCTCGTCTGCGAGTCACTTCCCTGCTAGCAAGATCAACTTGGCTTTGAGTTGCCCCGTTTCTTCTTTTAAGTATACATCTCCTTTCTCAGACAGCCCGTAGCAGCTTTTTCAGCAACTTTGGCACGTTGCTTAACCTAATCATCCTTACACCATCATTCGGAAAAGCAGCAGACAATTTATATAAGATTTTTCACATTATCATTAACTTCATCACCACTGGTAGCAGTTTTGGATGTAACTTCAGGTGGTCGAGTGCTTGGTAATGAAGTCATTTAAGGAGAAGACCCACTGATTGCTTCTTCTACACACGACTAGGCTATCATTAGCCTCCAAATGGCGTTTCTAAACCAACTGAGCCCTTGCAGAACTTCACGGTTAGAAATCGTCATCAAAACATAATCCCTTATCCATCATATTGGCTACCTTCAAAACTTCATTTTTTTAACACATTGGCGTCACAGCATTTCTAAATCACCAGTGGACGAGTCAATCTCCAGGACGAAACAATGCAGGAAACAGGGCCCATCAACCATCTTGCCATAATATCAGATTTAGCTATAGCCAACTTCTTCCAATATCAAGACCATGAAGGTACATTCAGGAAGAAAAACAGGAGGGAGGGCAAGAAGATAGCAAAGGGAAAAGAAAAAAAAAAAAAAAAAAAAAAAGAATCATGAAGCCTTTTATAGTCATTGTTGAACCCATTTCATCATTTTATTCGTGGGTTTGACAATCGGTGGGCTAAAAACAGAGGGTATTCACAAGAACAGAGAACCCAGGGCTTCAAACCCCTTGGGTATTACACCAATAAACATCAAAACAATGTAATCCAACAAACAGGGTAGGAATCACCAAGAATGAGATATAACATATATGAAGAATGAGAGTACACGGGAAAATCATAATAACCATACTTGAAGATGGTTCTCTCCAGCCAGGTCAGCGAGAAAATCCCCAAGCCATCTCTCCTCTTCCTCTTTTCTTTCAGGTCTCCCTCTCACGATACCTCTAATGGCTTCTTCCTTTTTCTCTTTTTCTTTATATCCCTGTTTGTGTCTTCCTCAGCAAGCCATTACCGGCTCTCCTATTCACCTGTCAGCGAGGATGGAGTCCCTGACCATCAGCATGGCCGCTGCCATGCCCATACAGCTGATTTCCCTGGCGTAGGGAAAAGAGGGCCCCCACTTATCTCAAGTGCTACCCGGTATACCAAGTGGTCAGGCAGCATTCTCTCCCATGCCATAAAAAACCCTTAAGAAAAACTAATATCCTTTTGCTCCTTAAAGGGGGTCTACAAATATGCCCCTCTTCGGTAGAGCTCACGAGTGTAAAGAATGTGAACACTAGAGTGAAAAGCAAGTGTGAGTAATGAGTGGGATGAAGTGAGCTCTATCGAAGAACAAAGGAGACCCCCATAGGGACACCAGTGAAACATGGACTTACTCAGGTCAATAGACGAACATAGAGACTCTAATCCTAAAAGAAATGATATCTCAAAGCGCCTCTGAAGCTACACTAAGGACCTAGGCTCTCTCCAAGACGTCTCCAAAAATGACTCGAAAGACCATATCAAAGATGAGTAACGGTCGAACCACCTTGGAGTACGAGATGAGTATGCGATAAGCACCGGGTAACGAAGTGAGGAAAGCCGAGGACGAATGCAAAACCCTGAAGGTAAGATGTGCACTGCCAGTGAGTATGAATGCTAGGAGATGTGACTCTGAATGAAGAGACTGACTCTAAACACCAAACTGAGAAAATAATAGCTCTGGAAGCCAAACCAAAGAGCTAACTCTAAACGCTAAACTAGAATAATAATGGCTCTGGAAGCCAAACCAAAAAGCTAACCCTAAACGCTAAACTGAGAAAATAATAGCTCTGGAAGCCAAACAAAAAAAACTAACTCTAAACACTAAACTATAAGGCCCATAGGTGAAGACCTACAGTGGTGACAAATCTGAAACAAAGGGAGATGCCCTAAACAAACTGACGGTAGGGGAATGCTCTAAACAAACTGAAAATAGGGGGATGCCCTAAATGAGATGACGGTAGGGGAATGCCCTGAACAAACTGAAAATAGGGGGATGCCCTAAATGAAATGACAGTAAGGGGATGCCCTAAACGAAATGACAGTGGGGGGATGCCCCAAACGAAAAGACAGAAGGGGGATGCCCTAAACGAAACGACAGTGAGGGGTTGCCAAACGAAATGACAGTGGGGGGTTGCTCCAAACGAAACGACAGTAGGGGGTTGCCCCAAACGAAATGACAGTGGGGGGATGCCCCAAACGAAAAGACAATGGGGGGATGCCCTAGTAGAAATGACAGTGGGGGGTTGCCCCAGTAGAAATGACAGTGGGGGGTTGCCCCAGTAGAAAAGCGCTAAGGGGGGATGTCCTAGTGTAGGGACTCGCAAAGATCAAGAAATAGAATGAGCAGTGAGAAAATCCGCCAAATATCTAATGAACTGAAGGATGGGGGTATGCCCCAGTGTAAGATAGTAACCAACATAAGACATAGAATGTCACCAAACAAGACACTCTGGGATATGCTCAATGATGATGCAATGAACAGGATATACATAGCCTCAATGAACAAACGCTAAAACAAGACCAAACATCACCAAAACTATGCTGACAAAGGAAAACCAAAATAAGAGATCAAACAAATGCTGACCAAAACCCTAAGTCTGAAATGTAAACAAATCAAAGACACAATATGGCAACTATCAATATGAGTAAATCATCACAAATATATCAATAATCTAATAGGTCTTACCATCACGGAAGATGTTGAACCTAATGCCCAAAGGCATGTGAAAACTCAACCAGAAAGCCCGAGACTAGTCTGCATCTTCCTCTGATCAAGAGAAGAGGATAAGGTCAGATAAGATGATGAAATATGTAAGCTCAAAAGGTGTAAGGCTCTGATAAGATGGGTGTAGGTATAACGGTGTCCAATGTAGGATGTATGGGTGCGTAACAAAGATAAGTGAATATCCAAATCAAACTAGGTACGCTGAGAAGACTGAGCCCAGGGTGTCAATGACTCCATGATCCATCGAAAGCAGCAATCATAAACACGAAATGGAGTCTCAATGTCAAAATCAGCAAGGTGGCCATGCCCCAGTGTGAATGCATCATCTCAGAATGGGTAAACTCTCAGTGCAGAATGATCTCCGGAAAGTAAGTGTCTGGCATAAACTGTCATCTCACAAAATCATCATGTAGACCCTCAATTTTGTCCCTTTAACACATGTCTTTAAGTTCGTTTTCAGTGCTTCACAGTAGTTCCTTGGTGGCCCAGTACTACTCACCACTTACCTTTTTCTAAGTCACCTTGGAGACTTTGGTGGAGGGATTATTTGATCCCTTATTGTGACCCTTGGCAGCCCTAACTTAGACTTAGGCTTTTCTTGTTTTTTTTAGGATAGCTTTTAGATACACTTGGCCCATTAGGCACCACCTTAGGCTCACTTAGACACTTGGCCCATTAGGCACCACCTTAAGCCCATTAGACACCACCTTAGGTCCACTTAACCACCTTAGGCTCACTTAGGCATCTTAGGCCCACTTAGGTTACCTTTTAGGGAATTTTTGCATGCTTGCATGGTTGGTATGGATTGCATTTTTGTATGGCTTGCATGACTTGCATGACTCGTTTATTATGGAGTTGCATATCTTGGCCTTTTATTATTATATTTTTGTTTATTTTATTTATTATTTTGTCTATTTCCTCATTTATTTTATTTTCCTATTATTTTGTCACATTTTCGTAATACTTGTCCTTAATAATCTAATAATTTTGTTTAAGTGTTTTATTTATTTATTTATTTATTATTATTATTATTATTAGTATAGTTACTTTTACTGATTTTTTTATCATAGATTAGCCAAATGGAGGACTTGGAGCACATTTTTGGTAAGGAGTTGGGTGCACATTCTGGAGGATTCTGAGCACGTTTCTATGAAATTCTGTAGGCTGATATTTGATAGAGGCCATGGATAAGGAATGTTATGCATTTTATGGAATGATGGATCGTTTAGTGTTTTAGAAGGAAGGAATGAATAGAGAATATCTTTGGGAAGGTGACTCAGCAACACGCAACTGCTTGCTAGCTCTCTCCGGGTTGGTGAGTGATTTTTCCTTGAAGGTGGAATCAACGAGAAGGTGCAGAACACGCTCATGGAAAGGGATCACGCCGGTTTTGGAATGGTGGATTCAAGGCATGATAGAAGGACACTCGTGGGAATGAATGAAGAGAGTTTTGTGGGGAAGATACAAAGGGAGAGAGGAGTTTTTCTTTAGAAGGAAAGGAAATTTTCAGGGAAGAAAAAAAGGAAAATAACGCAGCATGGAAGGGAAAAGGAAGATCAAATGAGGATTTGAGAAAAAAGGGTGAGCACTCTGCAGAAAAGTGGAAGACGTTGCAGCCACACGAGAGGAGACAGATACACAGGCCTGCCATCTACAGGGGAGTCCAGGGGAAATTCGCATCTGGGAGAAGAGAACCATCAGCCGGTTGAACACGGGTTTCCTGCTGAGAGTAGTCTACGCATCAAATCTTCATCTCCACGGGCTGCATCCATCATCAGTCTGTGCATCTGCTCTTCATCGAAACGGTTCATATCAGGTGGCGGAGCGTGATCTTACACTGCAAGTGTCACGGCTGCACCCTGCGCCATACCAGCCGCACATCTCCGAAAGCACCTTCAACACGCACCTCCACCTGAAGGAGATCCACTTACACGGCTGCCACTTTGGGAAGAACAGACCACGCACTTAGCCGCTGGGTAAGTTTGGTCTTTTATGTTGTGTTTGCTTTAAAAAAAATATAAAAGTCTGGTCTGATTCCTATTTAGATTATTATATTGGGTTGAATGTTTTATGGTCCAGTACGTTTCCTTTAATATGGCAGCAAGAATACTACTTTTTGGTTTAATTGCTTTAGTTATTATATTTGGTGTACCATTGTCAATTTGGATTATTATATTAGGTGAGTGGGTTGATTTGTTTATTAGTTCCAATACGTGTTTGCTTTAACATGGCAATACAATCTCACATTTGTTTATTTAGTTTTTCTTTATTCATCACGTTAAAGGTTAGTTTTAATGTATTATATTAAGTTCATAAAATATGATTTTAGATAGCTTCACATGAAAAATATATATATATATATTTTAATCTTCATTTGATATAGTTTTAATTTATCTAATTATTGATTGTTTATTTATTTATTTGTTACCAATTTAATGCTTTGTAATTTATTTAATTATAAATAAAATTGATTCTATAGGTTAGAGATTTAGTTTTAAAAATCATTTTTGTTAGTTTTAATTTTACCTTAGATTTAAGCACTCTTATAAAATTTTAGTTCATTAAAATAATTGATCATATATATATTTATCCAACTATAAATTAATTAATTAATTAATTATTATTGATTTATTATTCCATCTTGAAAATTATGATTTTTGTCTAATGTGGTTACAATTCATTTTCTTAGTTTGACAAATTAGTTTTTTTAGTATTGGTTTGGGCAATTTTTGTTAATAATGGAAAAGTTAGGATTTTTTTAGAGTTTGGATAATTTGTAATAATGGTTAGAAATTTAGAATTTTGATTAGCATTATTTTCGTTCTCAATTAGGAAATCCATAATTTCATACGTTTCAGTTTTAATTTATCTGTTAGATTAGATGTTATTAAAATCCAGTTTACTAGTTCAATTGATTCCATGCCACTCTTTTCATATCTAAAGGTTGTTAAATTTAATTCATGATTCATCCTTCTAGTTTATTAGTTTTAGAATTTAAGTCGGTTAATTTATTTCATTCCACGTTGATATATTCATGTTTTAAAATAAATAAAGAGAGAAATTATTTTACTCTTGATTGATCCTGTTTTAGTTGATATTTTTTAGAGTTTTAATTAATTCGTTTGGTTTCATATTGTTTAGTTTAGGTTAAGATTTTTTTTAATTCCATTTTTCTATTAATTCTATGCTTTCAAATTTGTAGGCTATTAGTTTAATCTATCCCCATGTTGTCATTTTGTGCTTAAAAATAGTTCATTTTATTTTTTTTGATTAATTTCATTTATTTTATGTGTTTATTTTTATTTTTCATTTGTTTAGTTAGTGGATTAAATTTATGACTCCAAATCGTCAATATTAGTTGATACGTATCGTTGTACTATTTTAAAGGTCACATAATATTTAGTGCTTGATTAAGTTTATCTTAATATTAAATGTTGTTAAAGTTTCAGTGCTTGTAAGATCTAAGGTTTTGGTTTATCACTTTGGTCATCCTTTGTCAAAATCAATTTTTAGAGGCTATCGGAAAATAGTGAAGATTGGCCTCCATTCCCACCACTTCAATTTTATCGGTTGTCAAAAATTCTACTTTGTAATTTGTTCTTTTTCTTTTGCTTGGTATTTTGATTCATACATTTTATTGTTTTCAAATTAACTTCTTTTATCTTTAAAACATAACAATATTCTCAAAATCTCTTTTCCTTAAAAATCCATTTCAAAAATTCATTTAGAGTTTCTTAGAGTCAAAAGATCCCCTTAAAAATCCATTTCAAAAATTCATTTAGAGTTCTTAGAATCAAAATCTCATTTTTTAAAATAATGTGCAACCATGTTTTGATCGGTTCACATCTTTCAAATAAAATTACAGTTTTAAACAGAACACGAATCAAAGCTTGTGGTCCCAAATAAATGGGATAATTTTAGGCTAAATTCGTGTATATCAATTGGGGAATTGGTGAAACCCCTACATAAGAAAATCTTTTCAAAAATTATTTTTGTTGCCACTTTTGTCACTTGTTGAAATTATGTCTATCTTTTTTTAGGAATTGTATATAGGATGAGTGTGATAATTAGTGTTGTCATATACTTTGATAATTTTTGCTATGCCAATTAGATAACGAGCATGCTAGGATTTTTATATTTTATTATTTATCATCTAACCCTTCATGTCTTATGGAAGCGCATTGTAAGTTATCTATGTTATCCAGGTACGTCCCTTATCACCTACTTTCTAAATTTTTGTAAACAATCATGTCACTGTGAAATATGCATATGTTTGATAATCCTTAGGTGTTTAGATGTATGCTAGATTCGCTATGATTAAATACATGTTGTGTGCTGTACTTCTATACTAACTTTGATGTCTTGTGATAGCACTTAAGAAGCAGTCCAGGTACGTACCCTAAATCTTCTTCATGATTGTGATTGGTTTTCCTGCTAAGCATGCTATTTTTCAAAATCACCTAGCTTACTTAGGTATCCATAACTAACCGATTAATTGCCACGTTTCCCTCAACTCAGTCAGTAGAGACCTTTTTAGGGCTTAGAGGGGTGCTACCTCCTAGAGGTACCTTCCCAATAAGTAACCTGATCCCCGGACCAAGACTCGGGTTTTTCAAAGACATGCTTTTTCCAAAAATTATGGAGTCACATTTTAGGGTTTTTCTTTCTTGTTTTATTTTCCCTTTAAAATAAAAATAAAATAAGTGGCGACTCCAACTTTTTCCAAAAATTAATTTTTCACAAATAATAAAAAGCGAGTCTCGCCGATCGAGTGGGGACGCACGTGAAAAATGCGGGTCCACACATCATTGATGAGTGGGCCATGCCCTAGTGTAAGCATCCCCAAATCAAACATCGATGAGAGGGCTATGCCCTAGTGTAACCAATCATGCATCATCTGATCCAAAATGAATTTCTGCTCCTCAAAGTCATCGTGGTAATGTGAAGAGAGTATCTGACCTCCTCTAAAGAAAAAGCATGTCCCAATGTGAACTGGTATCTCTAAGATCAACCACCAATGAAAGGGCTATGCCCCAGTATAGGGCAAACCCTGAAATGACTAAACTCTGCTACATGCTCTCATAAGTGTCTGTGTCCTGATCCAATCATCTGGAAAATTTGTCAACAATGATGAGGAGGCTACGCTCCTGCGATCACATCAAAGAAAACATCCGGTCATATCTCGTACTCCAGTGTGAAATGAATCTAATCGCCTCCAAGGAACAGCTATGCCTAAAAACCATCATCGACCGAAAGGGGTATGCCCCTATGTAAAATACACCAGATGAAATGCGCCAATCCTGTCTCATGCTCCAATGTGAAAAAGGACATCTGATATCCCCCGAGGAATGGACATGGCTAAAAAATCAGTCATCGACTGAGAAGAGTATGCCTCGACATAATGGTCATCCGATAATAAAACTCTCTAAGATGGTATGCCCCAATGTAAGGTCATACCATAACTCCTGGTTCATCACAATCAGAATGCTCATGAATCAATCCCAGATATCGCTCACATAAGAGCTATCAAACACAATGCATGATGAGTCAAGAGAACCCGATGAGCTCAGATCACCCGTCATCGAATGCGCGATCCACGTCAACCACGTGTACAACTGAATCAGACCCATAGATCAAAGGAGCGTCTCTCGGAAGGAAAGCATGCTGACATCGAAGCGTTGCGAGGTGCAGGCTTAACTGGGTAACTCCCGAAAGGCTCCACGGAGGAAACATCGTGTCAATGTGTATCTCGTAAGTGGGGATGACCGGGCAACTCCCGAGAGGCTCCGCTGCGGAATCATCATAAAGATAGCAAATATATCATCATCTTGGCACACGTCTCGCAAATGGGGATAAGTGCACAATCCCACCAAGATCCGTAAATCTCATCTAGAACGGTAATATGCCCCAGTATGGGCATCGGATGTACGACAAGTCAGAAACCGGGCGACATAAAATCATCTATCATCGCACATGTAACCTCCGTGAAGATCCGTAAATCTCATCCGAAACGGAAATATGCCCCAGTATGGCATCGGATGTACGACAGGTCAGAAACCGGGCGACACAAAATCATATATCATCGCACATGTAACCTCTGTGAAGATCCGTAAATCTCAACCGAAACGGAAATATGCCCCAGTATGGGCATCAGATGTACGACAGGTCAGAAACCGGGCGACACAAAATCATCTATCATCGCACATGTAACCTCCATGAAGATCCGTAAATCTCATCCGAAACTGAAATATGCCCCAATACGGGCATCGGATGTACGACAGGTCAGAAACCGGGCGACACAAAATCATCTATCATCGCACATGTAACACTGGTCATCCGAATCCATAACTGAATCATGCACATATATCCAAGATGTACCTCCCAGATGGAGAGGCATGATGGCATCCAAGTGTCGAGAAGTGTGAACCTAGCTGGATGGATCTCGGGGACTCCGTAAGGTAACGATCATGTCCACGTCTCAGTGAGCATCCAGTAAGTGATGATGATCGTGCAAGTCTGTGACGATCCATAAACCTCCAAATGAAATGGGATATGCCCCAGTGTGGCACCAGAGGTACGATAGGTCAAAAATCAGGTGATACCAAGTCAATCATCGTCAAACTCACGATCCCGGTGATCCGAACACAACTGAATCAGTCCTACACATCAAAGGGGTGACTCCCAGAAGAAGAAGCATGACAATATCTAAATATCAACCAGATCTCAATCACCTGTCCAAGTAGAGGCTGTCGAAGATGACATCTGATCCCATGGCCTCATGGTGGTCTTAAGACACATGACGTAACGTAGGCTAGGGTGATAGGGTAATAGAAATGAAAGGAAACTAGGCTCAAATACCCAATGATCAGAAAACCATGCCCTCATATATGAAATGCAACATGTATAGTAAGTCCCGTGAGCCTTGGACCTGAGGATGCCTAACGTGAATATGATGTCGATAAGGAGACAAATGAAGCAAAATGAACTGATAGTGATATGTGGAATGATGGTGCGAAGTGAGTATCGAACCCGAGATGGGTTGCTGTAAGGAGAAAATAAGATGTGAAAGGAATGAGATGAATCACAAGCAACGATAAAAACGACAGCGAAATAATGAATATGTGAAGAAAGGTGGTGATCGACTTAGGTCAAACATGAAGTGAAGTCACATCAATAATGAATATAATGATGGAAAGGACAATGACTCAGAGTCGTTAGGAGAAGGTCACTCGTCTCTCTCACAAATAGATATGACAAAACAATACAAATAACATGGGATCTCAGAGAGCTCACATACGAACTCCCAATAACGAACATACTCGATAAAAATGACCCCCAAACATCAATATACATACTCAATGATCGAGAACACTATGCACATACACACACGTGCTTATTATTTTTCTTTTTTCTTTTTTCATTTTTTTTCATTTTTTTTTTTTTTTTTACATATATACAAATACACATACCCTGAACATGAACAGATGAACCCCAAGGGTGATGTCGATAACGGATGGACACCGACCCAAGTGCTAAGGCAACCCAAAACTCTCTCTAACGAGATGACCTTCTCAAACTAAGGATCTCTAAACCAATGTTCGTGAGATAGATGGTAGAAATGATGTGACTATCCTCCATGTGATGAACGGAGGAGGCTCACCACTCAGGGTGGAGAGAATATGAGACAAACAAATAGTAGATAGGATAAGGAAGAAGAGATGAATAACACAACCAATAAGATGAGATGAAAATGCAGAGGTGTAGTGATAGGAAAAGATGATGAGAAAAACATGCCCCTAGGTCCAAGGCTCATGAAACTCCCAAACAATGCATGCATACATTAAAGGGCCCCTGTCCCGGTGTGAAAATGTGAGCAAGGCGATAAGAAAGAAAGGTTATAATACGCATGTGAGGCTCAATGGGCTAGCAACGGACTATGTATCACAAAGGAATAACAAGATAATGGCTAACCGAAATGATGGCCACCCATCCTGCGACCATGGTCTCAAACATAGTACCTCTTTAGCTGATCCACATTGGTTGGCTCTGAGAATCGGTTTCTGTCTAAATCCATCAGCCATGCAGTGCCCTCTGGGGTCAACTCCCTGATGAAATAAGGTCCGCTCCAGTTGGGTCTGAACTTCCCTCTAGGATCATGTATCAACCGTACTCCGAATACTCCATAATAATCTCAAAGATGATCCTCTCAAGGCAAAGTAAACAGTGATCTCATCAGGCACGACTGCTCGTCACAAGCCAACTCTCATCGTACAAGATCAATCTCTATACTCACGGCAAAATAAGTGATAGTCTCATCAAGCACTCGACCAATCCTCATATCGTAAGCCACCCAAAGATCATAAGCTATCCCTCGCCATGAAAGAACAACCATGGGCTCAAACTCCTCACACTCTACCTGGTCGAATAAGAGAGGGGATGTGTAAAGCTAGAAAGGTCGAGGATAGAAATGTCATATAATGGTCGCAAAGGTGATGCTATGCAAAGCTCATAATGGATCGAATGCAAGTCAAAACAAAGTCAAGGTGTGGGAAGTGAGCAAGGTACTGCTCTGATCGTTAGAAGATGTGTCACAGTCTCGAACTCCCTAGGTCAAATCTTTGATCCTAGGCTAATAGGCTCAATATCCTCCATGATAGGTCAAGCCTCAATACCACAACGTGCAAGTGAAGAGATGCCTCAAGTCAAAAGTACAAATCATAATATCACAAAACACAAACACATGTCCATAAAAGAAAATGCATCCAATGGGATAATCCGATGAGTACATCATGCAAAAAGAAAGATAACAAAGACAATACTCAAGAAATCGAGTTATAGTCTCTAAAAGTCACAAGTAAGACAAGACTAAACAAACAAAAACAAAAACAGTGACTGGTCCTGTCGTCACATCTCTGGCCACAAAAGGAACAAAATCTGAGTGCCACCACACCAAGGTAAGTCAAACATGAGTCAATCGCCCAAGTTAATAAGATCAGGGACTACTGGTGAAGGAGTGTCTGCATGCATGGCCTAAGCTGAGGTAGGAATAGGAAACATATCAGACTGAGGATGCCCAAACATCCCAGAATCAACAATGTCTTGTATGGCATATCGTAGAGCAGTGCAACGATCAGTGTGATGTCCTGCTGACTGATGGTACATACAATATAAATCAAGCCGAAACTGTGAAGGCACAGGATCTGGAAGTGCCCTAGGAGCCAGAGGAGCCAAAAATCCCATGGCCTGGAACGTCTCAAAAACTCTGCTCAGGGGTGTGCTCAAATCTGAAAAGTGTCTCCGACATCATCGACGAGGGTGAAGCTGCTCCTGAGGAACTGTAATAACTGGAGGGCCCCGAATCTGGGATGGAGGTCGTGGATGTGAGACACCCAAAGTAACAGATGTCGATGAAGTCAAACGTGGCAATGAAGGCATCGCCACTCCTGGAGCTCCTCTCGATGATGATGGATACTCCGACAAAATAAGCTTAATCCTCTCAACCCTCCGCGTCAAATCCACCATCATCTCATAAAGAGTAGTAAGAGTAATGGATGCAATCTCGTCTGACATGGTGAACCTCCACTGAAGAAGTCTAATCTCGATGTACTCTGTATCATAACCATCATACCATCAATCTCTGCTCAGGGACCGGTCACGACACTAAAACTGTCCAAGACTCTAAAACAAACACATACAAGAGACAAAACAAAGCAACACACGATGCCACTCAAAATAACAACACATAAAATGCATGATACGAAACAATGATAATAATAAAAAGGAGACAGAAACACATACCCAAGAAAGCAACAATATCACTAAGTGAAATGAGAGTACATCATGCAAAATAAGACACTACGGTCTACTCTCGAAACATAGGGTACGAACTCGACTCACTGTCTATAAAACAAGACTCGAATATAAAATAAAAGAGAACAAAAAACCAAACGACCAACTAACAATGTAGTCCCAAAATACACCAACAAGGTCTGCAAAGTGTCTTGTGAATATCAGTGCCCTGGGTGTCCAAACGTGATGGTATAAGCCCGAAGGAGGAGGAACTGCATGTGTGGACTAGGCTGGAAAGGAATCAGCAGTCATATCTGGACCAAGATCAATAGTTGTGGTCGATAAGGGGAAGCTAATCGCACCACTGTCAATAAGATCCTGTATGGTATGACGTAGAGAAGCACAATAGTCAGTACGATGGCCTGCCATCTGGTGAAATGCACAGAACTCATGAGCACGAAAAAAGTGGAGGTAAAGTACTCGGGGGTGGCCTAGGGGCCAATGGTGCTAAAAAACCAGTAGCTCTGAGTCGCTCAAAAGCTCTATCCAAAGGCATCCCCAAATCAGAATAAGTCCTCTGATGTCGCCGATAGGGACGAGATTGCTCATGCCGTGGGATACTAGTATGTGGATGCTAAAACTGGAATGAAAGTCGCACCGTGGCAGTATGAGGATGCACAGAAGGGTACTGCTGAACTGAATGAGGATGACGATGCTGCAAGGGTGGGAAATCACTCCTATGTATCTGCAATGATCCCGCACAGGGATGATAATCAGGTCGTCGATGCTGAAAGTCCGCAGAACATACGCCTCCATAGCTCTC
Organism: Vitis riparia; assembly: GCF_004353265.1. Classification (NCBI taxonomy): domain Eukaryota; kingdom Viridiplantae; phylum Streptophyta; class Magnoliopsida; order Vitales; family Vitaceae; genus Vitis; species Vitis riparia. The sequence goes on from NC_048443.1 coordinate 11,965,007, forward strand.
AGATGATCCACCAACTCCCTTCCCCTCAGTATCTAGGGAATGAGTAATATCTGACCATAATCCTCTAGAGATGCCATCATCTACATCGAATAAAGCCTGAACCAATGATCTGAAATCCCGGAATGGGACTCCTGTCAGACGTCGAGCAAACCTAGGATGAAAACTCCTCCAAAACATGCTCATCCGATCTCTCTCGGTAGATCGCTCAATCATCTCTGTGGCCTTCTCCTTCCAACGGGAGATAAAATAAGAAATAGGCTCATCTGATCCCTGTCGAAGAAACTCAAGCTCTCTACGTGTAACGCTCGTATCACCACTGGAGGAATACTGTCTCAGAAACTCCTGTGCTAAGTCTTCCCAAGTTCTCCGACGAGATGTCTCTAATGAAGCGTACCATCTCTGCGTCATGCCGCTCAATGACAATGGGAACAAAGTGAGCAACTGTGCCTCATCTGGACCAAGGGCCCTCATAACCGTGCTATAAAGTCTAAGATGAATACGAGGACATCCAACACCCGTATATCTCTCTATATCAGGCATCCTGAAACCGACTAGCAAAGTGGCCACTGGCACATCGTCAGGGTCATCCCATGAAATCGCCTCATTAGGATCTCTCATTCGTTTAATCTTCTGCTCGAGTCTGTCCATACGAGAATGAGGATCCTCAACAATGGTAACTGGTGTGATAATAGGTGGAATGACAGTAGCCTGATCATGTGAAGTCTATGTGGCTGGCATCCGAACAGGTAGAACAGGTGGTGTCACTATATCAGATGGCGTGTCCTCGAGCACTACATGCCTACTCTACTGAGTATCCATCCTCTTACTCAAACTGGTCAATGCCCCTTGAATCGAAACCACAGAAGCGATAATCTAACTAATCAAAACTGACTATGAATCCATCTATGGCAGCTCAGAAATACAAAAACCTCCTCTCCCGCTCAACTCAGGGCACTGAACCAAGATCGGGACCACAAATAGACCCCTATAAAAGAACCCAAACAAAACAACTCAAACACGACTCATGCAACGACACGAGATGCAACGAACAATGACCAATGCATGATACAACACAACTCAATACATGACAGGGTGGGATACACAATCGTATGGTGACAATCAAAATTTGGATATACGATAGAATCCCTAGAGTCACATGAGTGTCTAGTGTGAGACAACTACAAATATGACTAAAGGATTTCTATCGATGATCCAGAAAATGATCGAGGTGTGAAGAAAGTGAATGGGGTGTGAAGAACAACACTATCATGAAATCGATACTCAATATAGACCAAAATATCCTTGATTCAACCTTCAACTCGAGCCCCATAAGAAAGAAAATGATAAGGTGATCAAGGCGAGTCTCTCGAAAAATGTGACAATATGAAAGTGTGCCTTTCACCTTTCTGTAATGAAAATATGAGCATCGAGTATAAAATCAAACCAAGGATCAAACAACGAATGAGGTACTGAGCCCGTGATAGGTGGATAGTGTAAAAAGATGATCAATGAACATATCCCAAAGTATTGAGGGAGTGACAACAAAGTGAAGAGGTGCGTCGAGCCAAGAAATGAGAACGAAAACTGAAGGAAAAAGAAAAAAACATGCTAAACTCATCGAGCGAAAACACAAACTAAAGCGACAAGACGAAAGGTGATCCAACCAATACTCAAACTGATATCGATCTCCGAACACTCTCAACTGGAGACTAAAAGAGGGAAAATTGGATCCGAACTGTAACTAAAGAGGCTCTGAAGGCCCTCAGATGCACCCACGTGTAAGGAGGGAGTCCTAATCGAAAGATCTATGGCTCAACCTACAAGGTGAAGGTGGCTCTAAATGGATATGGGTGGATTTTAGAGATCCTTAGTAGAAGCGATCGTACCCTTCAACGGTACGCAACCCTCTGCACGCCTCCGAAGAGACAGGGTGCTTCCATGCAAGGCGGTCATCACCTCCACACATGCACTACCTCGACACCCTAGGGGGTTTCCTATGGTGAAACCTCTCAACACTCAACGGTCGACTAGAGTGCACAGTGAATGGTGTGGGTGTATCCGAAAACCCTAAGAAGCTAAAACAAGAAAAAAACACACTGGTCGCACAACTATCCATGAAACCTAGCTCAGGGCTATACAAGTCTTCAATGATCGGACTCCAATCGACATCAAAGTGTCGCTCTCTTCCAAAATGCTCCCATGCATCGATATAGCCTGTCGCTAGACCTTACTCCTAATCTCCGGCTCGGTCGAAGAGCAAGCACACAGAAGGCCTCACACTTGCAAAAGTGAGAACCGAAATGAAGGGAATGACCGAAACTAAGAGATTTGGAGGTAAGGGGATAGAAGTGCGGCCCACATAGACAAGCGGCATGCAATCAAGCAGAAGAAGGGCAGTCATGCGACATGCAGTCAGGCAGAGTACAAGATATATCACTCATGTATACATATCCGTGATAACCAGGATGAATAAAAAAAAGTGATACAAACATCACGCTCAAAGACGACTGAGAGAATATACAAGCAAGTGAATCAAGGTGTCAAATCAATCGATATATAACAATGAATCTATACATGCAAGGCGATCAAAATAATCATGGCAAATATCAGAATCACTATGCTAAGCGAAATAAGATAGGCAATCAATACAATCAGCATGTCAATATCTCAAACAAATATGGCAATGAAGCACAGAGAAAATAGCTATCTCAGAATCCTCTATCAAGACGAATCAATCATCATAATCAACATGTCAAATATCTCAAACAAATATATCAATGAAGCATGAAGAAACTTGCTGTATCAGAATCCCCAATCAAAATAATCAACCAACATGATCAACATGTCAATGTCCCAAGTGAAAACTCGGGAACTCTCAATGTGCAATCAATAGATGAGTACCCACTGATCGACTCACCAAATGCCACATTTGCTTCACTTTAAGTTCAAGCTTGACCCTCTAAACAATCCCCAGCGGAGTCGCCATTTTGTGGACCCCGCATTTCGGCTCATGCGTTTCCCACTCGAAGGCGAGCTCGATTTTTATTTGAAAAAAAGATTTCATTTATTAGGAATATGACTTGGAGTCGCCACTTATTTTTGTTTTATTTTTAAAAGGGTAAACAAAATAAGAAAGAAAAACCCTAAGTGTGACTCCTTACTTTGGAAAAGGCGGTCTGCGAAAAACCGGATCGAGTTCGGGGGTCAGGTTACTTATCGAGAAGGTATGGTACAGACCGTAGCACCCCCTTTAAGTCCTTAAAGTCGGGTCTCTACTAATAAAAGGAAGCTAACATGACAACCAATGAGAAAGACAATGAATACTCAAATCGATCATGCACATACAAATATCAAAACATGCATATAGCGAGACCAAAACGAGAATGAGTGCGTACCTAAGCAACGAACCATCATGCGCTATCACGAGAGAGGGTTAGTGCATAATTAAAGAATAATCTCATGCATATCATAAAACAGAATGGATCAATCAAGTGTGATACTCAAGTCGACCAACCAATCATCAAAAACATGTATGTGGGGCCCCCACCAAAGCCCATTTATTTTAGCATGAATTAATTTCGTAAATTCCATTAATTGGAATTACAAAAATTCATTATTCTTACTTATGTAAAACCAAGAAAAACATAAGGTTTGAGAATCGGAGTAGAATTAAAATTGTTCAAGTGAAAATTGGATTTTTGGAATTTATTTGAAAATTGGAGTTTTGGGAATCAAATTTGAAAAATTGGAATTTTGGGAATTAAATTTAAGAATTGGAATTTTGGAAATTAAATTTGAAAGAAATTAGAATTTTGGAATTAGAAATTAAGTTCGAAAATTGGAATTTTGAAGAATTGTTTAAAGATGAAATTTTAAAAATAAACAAATAAATGAATGAATAAAGTGATAATGATTAAATAAATTGATATAAAAATTGGAATTTCGAAAATTGGAATTTAATTTAAAAATCGGAATTTTGAAGAATTGTTTAAAGAGGAAATTTTTAAGAATAAATAAATGAATAAATAAAAAGAATAATAATAAAAACGAAAATAATAATTAAATAATGAATGCGAATATTGGGATTTTTTTAAAAAAAAATTGAAACTTCAATTATGAAAATTGTTTAAAAGATGGAGTTTAAAAATAAATAAATTAATAAAATTTGAGAATGGAATTTAAAAATAAATAAATGGATAAAATAATGATAATAACAGTAACAATAGTAATAATTACAATAATAATGGTAATTAAACAAATAAATGTGGAAGTTGAATTTTGGGAATTAAATAAAATTGAGATTTTGAAAATTAGATTTAGAATTGAGATTTTCGGTTGGATATTAAAATATGGAGACATAAATAATAATATTAAAATATAAGTTGTGGCTTTGTTATTAGGAGTGGTTAGATGGCAAGGAAAAGAAAATCACTCGGGACCACCATATATTTAAGAGATTTGAGAGCAAAACATGTGGTCCCCACATATTAAATAGGTTTGGGAGCAAAACATGTGGCTGCATGACCACCATACATTTAAGAGATTTGAGAGCAAAACATGTGGTCCCCACATATTAAATAGGTTTGGGAGCAAAACATGTGGCTGCATGCAGTCAAAGATGTGGTCGCCACCATTGCTGAAGAAGCAGAAGGATTGGTGATGGAATACGGGTATGGGGGCCTTCAACAAAAATGGGTATGTAGAGAGAGAAAGGTGGCGACATGCATGGGGGGAAATATGCACCGAATAGTGAGAGGGAATGGGTTTGGTGACGTTCAAGAAGAAATGAAGGTGCGTATGGGAGCAAGAAGGATGGGTATGAGAGCAATGGAAATGCATGAGGGATGGGTTGATGGGCATGGTGGATGGCAATGGGGAAACGGGCAGTGGGTTTCATGCGCACAAGGAGTGAGAAATGGGTGCAGAGACTAGTGGCTGGGCTTGCATGGCTCTCATGCACGTGGATAGACAAATTGAGAGCTTTTAATGATGGATGTGGGTGACCTTTGGGGAAGAAAATAGGATTGGAGAAATGGGTTTGAAACATGAGGCATGAGTAATTAAGGGCACGTGGACCATGTACTTTGGTCTTCATACACGAGGGAGATGGGTAATAAACAAATGAGGGAATACATGGAAAAGGTGGTGGAGAAAAGGATGACATGACAATGAATCCTCCAGGTGCTCACATTCGCGTGGCGGTGCAGCAGAGGGATACGCCTAGGAACTAATTGAAATAGCGAATGGCTACAGGTCATTTCTTCCCAACAATCGCAGTTTCCAACCGACCATGGAGATGCTGAACCGGTCCACGTAAAACCAACAAAGGATCCTCGTGTTAGGTATCTAAAACATGAAAGCTTCTCCTCCGGATCAAACTTCCAACAAACCCGTTGCATTTCCCTCATCTCTCTTATCAATCCACCAAAGTCTTTATTTTATAACACAATGACCCAGAAGCTTTCTTTGCCGTTCGCTCTGTTATTGGCCAACACCGGTTAAGGGTCCATGTTTCAAATCTGACTATTCACTTCTGATCCCAGGCCATCGAGGATGAGGAACGACATACAGAAATCCCTCTTTGATCCTCGTCTGCAAGTCACTTCCCTGCTAGCAAGATCAACTCGGCTTTGAGTTGCCCCGTTTCTTCTTTTAAGTATACATCTCCTTTCTCAGACAGCCCGCAGCAGCTTCTTCAGCAACTTTGGCACGTTGCTTAACCCAATCATCCTTACACCATCATTCGGAAGAGCAGCAGACAATTTCTATCAGATTTTTCACATTATCATTAACTTCATCACCACTGGTAGCAGTTTTGGATGTAACTTTAGGTGGTCGAGTGCTTGGTAATGAAGTCATTTAAGGAGAAGACCCACTGACTGCTTCTTCTACACACGACTACGCTATCATTAGCCTCCAAATGGCGTTTCTAAACCAACTAAGCCCTTGCAGAACTTCACGGTTAGAAATTGTCATCAAAACATAATCCCTTATCCATCATATTGGCTACCTTCAAAACTTCATTTTTTAACACATTGGCATCACATCATTTCTAAATCACCAGTGGACGAGTCAATCTCCAGGAGGAAACAATGCAGGAAACAGGGCCCATCAACCATCTTGCCATAATATCGGATTTAGCTATAGCCAGCTTATTCCAATATCAAGACCATGAAGGTACATTCAGGAAGAAAAACAGGAGGGAGGGCAAGAAGATAGCGAAGGGAAAAGAAAAAAAAAAAAATCATGAAGCCTTTTACAGTCATTGTTGAACCCATTTCATCATTTTATCTGTGGGTTTGACAATCGGTGGGCTAAAAACAGAGGGTATTCACAAGAACAGAGTACCCAGGGCTTCAAACCCCTTGGGTATTACACCAATAAACATCAAAACAATGTAATCCAACAAACAGGGTAGGAATCACCAAGAATGAGATATAACATATATGAAGAATGAGAGTACACGGGAAAATCATAATAACCATACCTGAAGATGGTTCTCTCCAGCCAGGTCAGCGAGAAAATCCCCAAGCCATCTCTCTTCTTCCTCTTTTCTTTCAGGTCTCCCTCTCACGATACCTCTAATGGCTTCTTTCTTTTTCTCTTTTTCTTTATATCCCTGTTTGTGTCCTCCTCAGCAAGCCATTACCGGCTCTCCTATTCACCCGTCAGCGAGGATGGAGTCCCTGACCATCAGCATGGCCGCTGCCATGCCCATGCAGCTGATTTCCCGGGCGTAGGGAAAAGAGGGCCCCCACTTATCTCAAGTGCTGCCCGGTATACCAAGTGGTCAGGCAGCATTCTCTCCCATGCCATAAAAGACCCTCAAGAAAAACTAATATCCTTTTGCTCCTTAAAGGGGGTCTACAGTGGGTTTTGTGGGGGAGAAATGGTGCCCTGTTTTTGTTTGGTTTTGGGTTCTGAGGAAAGAGTGAGTTTTGTTTTGTTTGGTTGTGTGGGTATAACTATGTTATGTATGGAAAGTAATCTCAATGTAAAACATTTTGAAAATGTTAATAGTATAAAAGCTTTATAGATGCAATGAGACTCAGTTTTATATTTATGCAGTGTATTTTAAATATTAATAGTTAAAATGTTTTACTAAAATGTAACAAGAACTATTAATTTTAAAAGTTCAAAAGTTTTATATTAGAAATTATTTTCAAAGTGTTATTTTAAAATTTTTATTAAGTTTTATCAAGTTTAAAATTTTAAAATTTTATATTAGAAATTTATCAAGCTTTATATTTTAAAATTGTTATTTTAATTTTTTTTTTATCAAGTTTTAAAATTTTATAATTATATATGAGAAATTTATCAAGTTTTATATTTTGAAATTGTTATTTTCAAAGTGTTGTTTTAAATTTTTTATCAAGTTTTATCAAGCTTATCAAGTTTTAAAATTTTAAAAATTTATATTAGAAATTTATCAAGTTCTATATTTTAAAATTTTAATAGTTAACTAAAACATTATTCTTGTTACATGTTTAGCAAATTTAAGTTTACTAAAAAAAGAAGTAACTATATAGAGAGATAAATTTGAATTGAATAACTATAAATTGATAGATAATATTAATGTGATAAAATTTAATAAAATTTTCTTATAATAATTGGTCTTCTTATCATCCTAATAAAAAAAATATCAATTGAATATCAAATTCTTAATGTCTTTTTATAAACCTATTATTAACAATATAAAACCTTTTATCATTAACCTATTATTAATAAACCTATTATGAAGATTATTTTGATCTTAATTGTTAATAGTAAAATTTAGTTATCACTTTTGCAGGTACTTTAAATACAATAAGAATTATTTATCATATATAAAATCAAAATTATTTTTTTAATTTGCTAACTCACTTGTATTTAAATTTTTTATCAGATAATATCAAATTGAACCATCATATTTTTAAACTAATATATTAAACTTTATTTTACTTCTTATTAAAGCATTAATCATAACAAGAAAATTAAATAGTTTTAACAAAAGAAAAATAGGTAACACACCAATTTGTTTCTTAACTTAAAAAATATAATAATATAACTTTGAACTTTTTATAATTACTAATAACTATTGTTATTACTATTAATGATAATTTCTATGATAATAAACTTTGGTCATGATTGTGTGAACCTCGTGACTATAGGTTCAAAATATTTAAAATAAACATCTGTTTATTTGGTTACGATCAAATGTGAAATTTGTGACTATATGTTCTCATATAGTCACAGTCAATCAATGGTGTGACTAAAAGTCACAATATATATATATATATATATATATAGTCACGGTTTCACAAAAAATTATGACTAAAACACCCCTTAGTTACACTTTTTTTCATGAATGATAAAATTACTATGATTAAAATTATTGGCACCAAAATTTTCCTCCATAAATTTACAAATAGGCATAGTTTCAAATAAAATAGTGACTAAAATATCCTCTCATCAATCCTTTTAGTGACAGTTGATAAAATCATCGTGACTAAACATGTTTTTTTTTTCCACACTATGTTCATAAACACATATAGTCACAATTTTACCTTGGTTGTGACAAAAATATTTTTAGTGACGATATTTTGTGGCCATGACTAAAAACCTTTTTTTTTTTTGGTAGTGAGGATTCCTGAATAATCTGTGAATTTTGATTATGCACCCTATAGGCTTTACTAGAAGTAGAATAGCCTAGGAAGATACCTTAATCAAATTTTGCATCCCTGAGTATGTAGCATTCATTGCCAAAAGTCTTAAAATACTTAAGGTTAGGTGTTCTCCTAATCCATAATTCATGAGATGTTTTCTTTGTTCCTGGTCTAAGAAAAATCATATTAGCAGTGTAGCATATTGTATTAATAAATTCTACTCAAAATTGCATAGGGATATTTTGCATATAAATCATCATAGCTATTTTTTGTAACACTATTTTTTCTTTTAACCACTCCATTCTGTTAAGGAGTTCTAAGGGTTGAAAATTCATGTTTGATACCTCTTGACTCGTAAAATACATCCACGTCGACATTGTCAAACTCTCTCCCCCTGTCACCCCTAATCCTTACAATTGGAAAAGCCTATTTCCACTTGTATTCTATTGAACAATGACTTCAAGTGATCTATGGTTTTAAACTTCTCTCTAAGAAAACTTACAAAGAAGTATCTTAAAATATCATCCACAACAACTAGGACATATCTCTTACCACCTTTATTTTTAGTACACATGGGATCCATAAGATTCATATGTAGAAGGTTTAAAGGTCTAGTGGTCCTAATTTCCTTAACCTATTTTGTGTAAATTTTTAGTTTCTTTACCTTTCATGCACTTACCACAAATGGGTTTAGATTCATCACTTAGTCTAGAGATATCTATAACTTTTTCACTATTCACAAAGTACACAAGGTCCTTATAGTTTATGTGACCTAGCCTTTTATGCCAGAGTTAGGTAAGATCTAGCTTTGCCCTATAGCACACAAGACGTGCTCTACAGATAGGATTTAATGCATAACAATTATCAACTATCCTGTGTCTCATAATAATGACTTTTCCTTCTTTGTTAACAACCTCACATAAGTCTTAGCAACAATTCACCCTATGGTTTTTGTCACAAATTTGACTAATACTTAGGAGGTTTGCCTTTAGTCCATGTACATAGAGAACTCCATTTAATTTAGGACAACTAGGGATATATATATTTTCCTTGCCTTCACATTAGCTAAGCTCTCATCTCCAAAAGTAACTATTCCACTATATTATAATCCTCAAGATATGAGAAAAAGGACTTGTCTTTTATTATGTGTCTTCAGCAGCCACTATCAAAGTACCACTCTTTAGAAGATCTAATTTTGAGTACAGTAAAGACAACTTGACACTTGGCCCCATTCTTTCTCATCTAGACTTGTTTAGTCCTAGGTGGTGACTTAGAAGAGCTTTGTTGACTTCTAGGCTTTTGATTAGGTTTATTCTCTTTCCCATTATTCAAGATGTTATTTTTAATGGAATTAAAATCATTCATTAGCCTACTTATTTGATATTCAAATCTCTCTAGGAAGTTAGTGTATCATCTAAATTGAATGTGTCTGCAATGTGTTCATAGTGATGGATTTTTAAGAGATGTTGCTTGGTTAGGGGTTTCATCTTTACCTTTGACAAACATAGTTTCTTTACTAAATGGAGTTTTATCTTTTTAATGTACCCTAAACCTTTTTTATCACCATGGGTTTTGCATTTATCAATATTTCATTAAGCACTTTAGTTTCAAGGTGAAAGATTTCACTCATAGATGAAGAGGGCTTATTAGTTTTCATCTCTTGAGTTAGGGCACTATTTTTCTCAAGAAAAGAATGATGTTCAAACTAAAGAAATCTATTTTTGTTTTTTAAGTAGATTAGTCCTCTCTACATTAAGCATGTCAATCTTAGTTTTATGAGCTTCAAGGATATCATGATCTTTTAAATAATTATTAATTAGCTTTTCATGCTCAACAACAAGATTATTCAAGAAAGCAACTTTTTGTTCATTAGTGAATTCATCATCACTATCAGTATCATAATCACTATCATGCATACATGCAATAAAAGCTAAAAAGTCATTAGGATCGTACCTTGCATCTTCAGAAGTTGTGGAATTACTTTCTTTAGAGTTTGTGTCACTCCATGTAGCCTACATAGACTTTTTGATATCTTTGGGGTTAGGACAATAGGTAGTGAATGTCTCAAGCCTCCATAGTTAAAGTATTCAACCTTCTTACCTTTGGAGGAACCTTTATCTTTTTCTTTGGATGACTGTTCATTAGGTCTTTTTCTTTTTCTAGATTCTTGATTTTTGCAAAACCTTTTATTAAATTTCATGATCTTTTTAATTCTTTTAGCCAAATGAGCCAATTCATCCCTAGTTATATTATATGGCATTTCAGTATTTTTTTCTCATTTTCAAAAACCTTAAAAACAGAGTCCTTAGGATTTTGAGAACTAGGTAGGGTCATCTCATATGTTTGTATGGAGCCAACAAGTTCATCAACTCTCATGGAATCAATGTCCTTGCTCTCCTTTATGGCAGTAACCTTACTTTTAAATTTCTCTAGTAGAAATCTCAATATTTTTCTTACTACCTTTAAATCTGAAATAGGTTCTCCTAGGTTAAAAGAGGAGTTCACTATATCACTAAGTTCAAAATAAAAGAAAGAAAAGTTTTTATTTTCATGCATTATAATATTCTCAAACTTAATAGAAGTCAAAGTACATGTTGCCACCAGATTTTGAGTTCCAAATTTTCATGCAACTGAATCTTGCTGCATAACTCATTTCCCATGTTTTTTTGCCTTCTTTCTAACTCCATAATGGTCATTTCTCATATTCCAAAATTATGATATCCTTGTCTTTCCTTTCTCATGGCCCATGAGTCTTGACTCACTTATTTCCCAATTTAGCCATTTCTTGATCTTTCAAAATTTAAAGTAATTCAACTTGCACCCTTTTCTTCTCTTGAACCTGAGATAAGTCTCCAAAATACAAGTTAAACTCATGGCTAGAGCCTTAGCATCGATTTAGGTCAAGTTGGGTGATTTGAATGTCATTTTGTGTTCAAATCATATCGAATATGTGCCATTAGAGCGCATATTTTGGCTCCAATCAGCAACAACCACTTATTGCTTTAGTGAATACACCTTAGCCTCATTGAAGGGATGCAAGTCTTTAGCCCTATATTCAACACTTGAATCCTTCAAATGAGAGATCGAGAATGGTATGACTCGTTAGGCTTTCTCCTAAATGAAACTCTCTAAAAAAGTTTTGGATATCTTACCCTCAAGGAGTTATAATGAGATATATAGACAACTACGCTGAAGAGATTTGGTTTTGAAATATTTCTCAATTGAATTTAAGTGAAAAATTCTCAATAAAAATAGCATGACTACTCAAGCCAACTAACCCATTGCTTGAGCGCCTCGGGCACTTAAGCAATAAGGAGCGCTTAAGCAGTCCTGCCCTTTATAAAATATTAATTTTAAATCATTTTATGTTCAAATGTAAAATTGATTCTCTTTATATCTCATAGGAGCCTAACATGCCATAAGTCAAAACTTTTTAGACATACTTGTAACTTCATAATTAGATGAACAACAACCCTTGATCTTTATTAGAGAGCAAGTCACTATCTAAAAAGACTTCTATCTTCAAACATTAAAAGGAACAAAATTGTCAACACACAAACAAGACTCAATATTCTAACAACTTTCTACTTGTGTTTCATATCCTTTCTCATGAGGGTTGATAAATGAATGTGCATGCCTATTTTAGTAAAATCTTCAATCTAATTGTAGACCCTCAATTTTGTCCTCCTAGCACATGTCTTATTAGATACTTATTCGATACTTTACAGTAGTTTCTTGGTGGCCCATAGCTCCTCATACTACTTGCCTTTTTTTGAGCCACCTCGGAGACTTTTGGTTGAGGGATTATCTGACCCCTTATTGTGACCTTTGGCAGCCCTAATTTAGAATTAGACTTTTCATTCATTTTTAGGGTAGTTTTTAGATGCACTTAGCCCATTAAGCACCACCCTAAGCCCACTTAGATTCACCTTGACCCACTTAGACCCACCTAGGCACCTTCTAGCCTACACACACTCACTTTAGATCCACTTAGGCATCCTGGCCCACATATGTTACCTTTTAGGTAACTCCCACATGACTTATATAATTTGTATGATTTGCACTTTTAATGCTTACATGTACTCGATTTCTTATTTATTTATTTATCTATTTATTTTATTTATTATTATTATTATTTGGTTAGTTATTTTTATTTATTTATTTATTTATCTGATAGAATATTGCATGAGATTGATGATTAATTGTGTAAACTGATGTCTTAATTATTTTTATGTACCTATGATAAACATAATGTTTTTAATTGCATAATTTTAAATTAGTTTTGATTTTCAATTTCATGACCTTTACTGATTTTAATTCTTATTTTATTTTGGTATGAGATTCGAATGCACACATTGGAGAAGATTCTTGATGTAGCGTACACGGTTACAAGGAAGAGGAAGGAGTGGCTAGCCATAGAAGAATATATGGAAACTTCCATACAAAAAGGAATTTTTGGAGAGACACAATCTCCATGGACGGGCAGATACATGGGAAGAAAGAGGAGATTTTATTATTTTCTAATTAGAGGCACAAATAGCAAGGAGATTCGATACTGAGATCAGGCACTATAAGGAAGGCATGCATTGCATCCTTTAAAGGCATCCCCATGTCTATAGAGGAGGGGACTCTCTTGGTCGTTTTTGGGGGGTTTTTTTCAAGAGAGAGACTGGCAGCATCCATGGGGGAAAAAGGGAGATACGTGACTATTTGTTGATTCACCGAAAATTCACCCGCGTTCAGGAAGGTGCGTAGAGACTGACCTTGCTGAATCTTGAAGGAGTAGTAGTCGCAACATTCTGAAGATGGAGGGCCGCATCATCCTTAGCGTGAAAAAGGCTGTTTGAAGGGATAAAAAAAAATAGAGAGTTTTGAGAGTGTAAGAGAGGTGCAAGGTGCAGCCGCACCCTTTAGGAATTCTTCTAGAACAGCTACATCTTTGACGAACTTTCAGCATCACCCACACCTTTGAGAGAACTTTTGGAACAGCCACATCTTTGAGGAACGACCAGCCGCACCAGACTTGGGATGTTTTCAGCACGCATAAGAGAGGGTGATGCCATTAGGAAGATGACCACCAACCAACCGCACCATTTTGATACATTTTCAAGGCGCATTGAAGAGAGGAAAGGAAAACTGATAGCAACATTGGCATCCCGATTCCTGAACCTCGATGATTGGTCCACCTCCAATTTGCACATCAATTCTTCATCCACATGCTGCCATAAGCAAAGCGGTTGCATCCTTGAAAGAGTTGGACACAACACGCACTCCGCATGAGAGAACACGGTCCATGCATGAGGAGAAGTGGACATGCAGTCCACCATTAGTGCATAATACGCATATAGTGGGTTGTGAGGAGATTTTTTTTTGTTTTTTTTTAAAAGAAAAGTCAACATGGTAAGGATTTGATTACTTACCAAGGAGGACACATGGCTGCATCCTATAGAATCTCCAAGTGAAAAAAAAGAAACAAAGTATTCCATGGAATGAGAGACTGCCGTTTGGGAGGAGATGAGGAGGCATTTTGAAGGGATTAGAGGCTACTGTTTGGAAAGGATCAGCTTGCATTTTGAAGCGTGAGAGGCTGCTGTTTGGAAATGATCAGCCTGCGTTTTGAAGCGTGAGAGGCTGCTGTTTGAAGTGATCGGATGAGGGATTTTTTAGAGTCTTTGAGGATGCCGTTTGGGAGGAGATTAGTAGGCGTTTTGAAGGGATCATAGGCTGCTGTTCGCACAAAGATCAGTCCGCATTTTCAGAGCGTGAGGAGTTGCTGTTTGAGATGATCCGAAGAGAGAGTTTTGAGAGCATGCGATAGGCTATTTCAAGGGATATAAAAGAGAGAGTTTAGAGAGTGTGAGAGGGGTTGTTTTGAAGAGACCAGTGCAAGGAGATTTGAGAGCAAAGAGGCGGCTGTTGAACTCACTGACGGAACCATCTGGACAACAGCCCATTCATCCATGCATCTTTGAAAATGATGAATCCTCCAATTCCCGTCATTGTCAACTACACAACCAGGCCACATTTTATTCTGTTCTAGCCACTAGAGTGCTGCAGATTATAAAAAATAAAATAAAATTCTGACCTGGAATACATAAAAGAACTTGGTTCGGGTACTTATGGAATTGTATCTTATGGAAAGAGGAAGATGGCCGCCACATAAGCCACGCATTAAGAGATGATTTTCTTAAACACGCAAAGAACGGCACGCATCCAAGAGCGGTCTTCCTACAACAGATTCAGCAATATGCATTCTTGAAGGCAAGTTTCTTTTTTCTTTTTTTAAATTTTAATTTATTTCGTTAGTTTAGATGTTTTTTATAATTAGTTTAATTAATTCTACATGATAAAGTTCTTATTTTTTTTCATTTCAATTTACTTTAGTGCTGATTTTTCTTTTAGTTTAGATGTGTTTGTGAGTTTCTAACCTTTTGGTTTAATCAATTTTATGTGAAAAAAAATCATGTTTCTTTTAGTCTACTTTGGTTAAATTTAACTCATCTATTTAGTTTAAATACTTTTGTAGTTTTAGATCATTGAAAAAATTAATTCCATGTTTGAAAGTTCATACTTTTAGTTTTCTTTTATTTAATTTTGTTCATTTTAATTAGTTTAGGTAATTTTATAATTTTAGTTTATTAATAAAATTAATCCCATGTTCGAAAGCTCACTTTTTTTTAGCTTGCTTCAATTTAATTTGGTTCATTTTGATTAGTTTAGGTACTTTTATAGTTTTAATTCATTAATAAAATTGATTCTATATTTGAAAGTTCATGCTTTTAGTTTACTCTGATTTGGCTTCACTCATCTATTTACTTTAGGTATTTTCTATAATATTAGCTTATTAATAAAATTAATTTTATGACTAAAAATTCACGTTTGCCTTGACTTAATTTCGTCCATTTTAACCAGTCTAGATGCGTTTGTGTGTTTGATTGATCATGTGCTAATTCTTGATTGTTATTTTTAATTGATGTGTTTCTCGAAAATAGTCATTAATTCTTGGTGGGTATATCGTTAGCTTATATGATCTAAGTTCGAATAGTTTATTGCTTTGGTAGTCTATGGTAAAATTTACTTTTCGGAGGCCATCAGAAAATAGTGAAGATTGACCTCCATTCCCACTACTTCAATTTTCTCAGTTGTCAAAAGCTCTACTTTGTGATTTTAATCACTTTTGTTTTGCTTGGTATTTTGTTCCTTATGTCTTGTCGTTTTCAAATTAATTTCTTTTATTTTGAAATCCAACACTTTTCTTAAAAGATCCCTTTAAAAATCTATTTAAAAAAAATTCATTTAGAATCCTTAGAATTAAAAAAAAAAAAAAAATCTCATTTTCTTAAAATTTGCAACCATATTTCGATAGGTTTGCATCCTTCTCAATTTTCAACACAAATTTTGGTTTTAAAAAAAATGTGAATCAAAGCTTATGGTCCCAAATAAATGGGACAATTTTAGGCTAAATTCGTGTATATTAATTTGAGGAATTGGTGAAACCCCTACATAAGAAAATCTTTTTCAAAATTTATTTTTTGCTACCACCCTGCTATTTATTGTAATCATATTTACATTTTTCTTTTTAGGAATTGTATGCAAGATATGTATGATAATTAATTATTTCGAATTTTGATCATTTTTGCTAATTAATTAGATAAGCATGCTAGGATTTATTATTCATTATTTATTATTTATTATCTAACCCCTATGTCCTGAGGAAGTGCATTAGGAGTTATATATGCTATCCAGGTACGTTCCCAAAATTTCATGAATATGCATGTCATTGCCCTTGTTTGATGCCATACTTGATTGTCTCGATGCTTGTTTGATCATCCTTGATAAAATGCATGTCGTATGTCATATTTCTGAATTAACCATTAATGTTTTATGATAGCGCTTAAGAAGTGGTTCAGGTATGCACCCTAACTCTCCTTTATTGTGATTGATCTCTTTATTTAGCATGCTACTTTTTAAAAATCACCTAGCTTACTTAGGTATCTACAATTAATCAATTAATTGCCCCATTTCCCCAATTTAATCAATAAAGACCTCTTTAGGGCCTAAAGGGGTGCTACCTCCTAGAGGTGCCTTCCCAATAAGTAACCTAATCCCCGGACCTAGACTCGGCTTTTTCAAAGACATGCTTTTTCCAAAAATTATGGAGTCACATTTTGGGGTTTTTCTTGTTTTATTTTCCCTTTAAAATAAAAATAAAATAAGTGGCGGCTCCAACTTTTCCAAAACTAAATTATTTTTTCACCAATAAAAAGCGAGTCTCGCCAATTGAGTGGGGGCGCACGTGAAAAATGTGGGTCCTCACTAATAAGAAGTAGCAATGGTATCTTTATGCTTAAACTTAGTAAAGTAAATTCCTAAGTCATGAGTCCAATTTGACTCATTAACCATTCCAATTCTAACTTTTAATATTTTCTCCATCCAAAAGTACCTTTCTTGTACTAGAAGATATTAAGATATTCAAATATTAAAATCTAAAAAGTGATTAATTATTATTATTTTTTTAAAGGATTCCAATGACACTCACATAAAAGCAAAACAAAATAGGCAAGTAGAAGATGGAAAACCAGGGTATATCTAATACCTAATGTTGGATCATTAACCCATCCCATGAATAGGATTATACTAACTTTCCTTATCCATTTCTACCAACAAGAGGTACAAATTTTCCAGTAGGTAAAATTAAGTAAAACCCGCTTAAGATAGGAATTTTAGGAATAGCTATTGAATTTAGGGAATATTAGCATGTACAATTAACAAGCTCAACAATATTTGCTACCTTTGCATGTGCATCTTAAACATTTTCAGTAAGTTTTTGTAGAAATATGTTATATATTCCTCCTATAGCAATAGTGAATTGTTCAATGACTATTTCTTTTTTCTGTTTGATAGGTAAAGAAAGAATATATTAAAGGTCCAATGACTAATGTTATGAGTGCAATCTACCAACAGTTGAAGAATGTAATCACAAGACCATTGAAATAAGAACCTAAGAAGAATTTCAACACAACCACTCCTTATAACTTTTATTAGAAGTAAAGGGAGAGCATATTTTTATAAGATTAAAATAATTTCTTTTAATTTACATGAATTTTAGAAGTTGTTCTTTTGATCAAGAGAAGTCATCAATGTGGTCTAGAGTAGCCTAAAACCTTGACCAACATTATATGATAAACATTTGCCAAAGTGTTTGCAAAATTGATGTCTAAATATGATTAGAGAGTACAAAATTTAAGTGCACAAATTGGATTTAACCAAAAATCCAAATAATTCACATCAAAAGTCAAATAAATGTGTAATCATCATAAACTAATCTAAAGGAATTAAGCATTGAAACTCCATATATACTTTAGGATATTTATCTCCATCAATTTTCTAAATTGCATAATGAGTTTTCTTGTAGTTTTGGTTAGGTTCTGAAAGCCTTAAACAATAAATAGTTGGAAAGACTAAAGTAAGAATGTGAACTGCTATAGAACTTTTCTTTACTTCATATTTATTCATTTAATATATGAATGAACTTAATAAAGGTATTCTCCCCCAAACCCCTAGAGTGTCTACATTTGGGAGCAAAAGCAAAGCTTTAGTATGTTCTTAGTATTTCATAATAAAAAGGAAATGCACTTAGTTTGATTGAAAAAGTTCAAAGTTGATCTAGAAAAGGTGCTTGAAATACCTTTAATGCATGAGAAAACATAATCTATTTAGAAATAAGCATTGCAAGGAGGGTATGCAATCCCTTCCTTAAAACAAGAGGGGTATCTAAATGACTTTTAATGCAAAGCATCTAAATTAACCAATTAGATGCTTTAATGCTACATAGTATGCACTACCAACAAGTTGAAACATTACAAAAAATTAGGTTTTTAACAATAAATAAAATTACAACTAATATTTTAAAAATTGTCACTAAAAGATTTAGTGGGAATATGTTGGTTGCCACAAGGTTGTCACTGTAAGTACTGTCATTAAATGTTGTAGCGACTACTTTAAAAAATTACTCTTAATTATTACAACTTTAGCCACAATAGATTTTTTATAGGTAAAATTTTGTTTTTAGTAACAATATATATTAACACTATTTCAAATTATAATTACCACAAAAAGTACAAAGTTGCTACTAAATAATAAAATTTAGTGATAATTATTTATCACCATTAATGTGAGCATTTAGCCGCGATAATATTTTATCACTAAAATTATGTTTTTAGTGGCAAGTTTATATTAGAACTAAAAGAAATGTTTTAGTGACAATTAATTATTTATCACCACTATATATATGTTTTATTAGCAATTGTATATGATAATAGATCTACACTTTTTGTTGCAATTTTGTATTTAGTTTCATTTATACAATGTCACTAAATGAATTTGTCCATAATTACTCTTTTGTGTGTGTGTATATATATATATATATATATATATGTATGTATGTATGTATATATCACTTATGCGAGAATAGAAAATTTCATCACAAAAAATAATTAAAAAAAATTACATTGTCATAATCAACTTATGTAATTCCCTTAAATAATTGTTTATATATGAACTTCACTATGTTAAATAGTTTTGGTACAACCGAAAGAAAAATAAAAAATACAATGTCATAATTGATGAACTTTTCACTTTCATTGTATCACGTCTCTAACTTGCAAAAAAAAAGATTATCAAATTACTATTAAAAAATACCACATATAATATTTACTCATGATTATATAAAATTAATATGGTTGAAGTGAAAGATTAATTTTAATGTATCATAATATTAAAATTTTTAAAAAATAAAGTGTAATTAATATTAATTGTTATTGATTCACATATTTAAAAAAAAAAACAAAAAAATCAGAACTATCAATTCTAAAAAAAAAATTAGCATTTTTTTATAAAAAAAATAACAAATATAAAATTTTTCATCAAAAGAAAAAAAAATTAAAGTAAACTAATTTAAATACTTTATTATTCTTTCAGCGTGATACTCCAAAGAGAACCTATGTACTATCTTCAACCTTGAGGTAAGAGATATGAAAGAGATAAAAAAAGTAAATAAATAAAAAATAAATAAAACAACTTTACTATTGAAAAACTACTTTTAAGAGGAAAGAGATAAAATTGTAGCAAAATCTGTCTTCCTGCTAATATAGCTAGAATTTTGAAAGGAAATAGTTGAAAATTTTGACAAATCATTTAATATAATAATTTGTTCAATTCTTTATTTGATTTTAATATATTAAATTTCCCAAAAAGACAAAAAAATAAAGAATAAAAAATAGTAAGATTATAATAAAAGAAAGTTTTTTCTTTTTGTCTTTTTGTTAATATTTGACTTAGAGTATTTCTCTACGTGCACACAGAGATAGTAATTTCTTACATTTAAAGTGTAATATGAATACAATATAAATTCTTATTTAGTCCTTCATTTAGATTATCTTTTATTTAAATGTAATTAAACTAATCTTTTAACTCATTATAAATATGATATATAATTTTTACTTTAATTTTAATCAAAATCACTCTTGAAATGAAATTTGAGAGAATAAAAAAAATTAAATTAAATTTTAGAACTATAAATGAAGTGTAAAATTAGAAAAATGTTATCATAAATGTGAAATTTAATTATATGATATTTTTTTTTTTTGACAAAATGTATATGAGGAATATAATATAAATTTTTGTTTTAACTTGCATTCAAACAATATTATATTGAGATCTTAAATATGGCTTTTCCACAAGCTAAATACAAATCATTGATCTATTCATGTTTAGTCCTTAAACATGTAGTAATATAAAGCTTAATCTATATATATATATATATATATATATATATATATATATATATAGAGAGAGAGAGAGAGAGAGAGAGAGAGAGAGAGAGAGATTAATTTTAATGTATCATAATATTAAAATTTTGAAAAAAAAAAGTGTAATTAATATTAATTGTTATTGAGTTACATTTAAAAAAAAAAACTAGCTTATCTAAAAAACAATTAGTATTTTTTTTTTTTTAAAAAATAACAAATATAAAATTTTTCATCATAAGAAAAAAAACACTAAAGCAAACTAATTTAAATACCTTATTATTCTTTCAACGTAATACTCCAAAGAGAACCTATATACTACCTTCAACCTTGAGGTAAGAGATATGAAGGAGATAAAATAAAAATAAAAATAAAAAAAAATGAAAAAAAAATAAAACAACTTTACTATTGAAAAACTACTTTTAAAAGGAAAGAGATAAAATTATAGCAAAATCTCTCTATAAAATAATTTAAAGTTTCTTCTACCGTCCTTCTAATATAGCTAAAATTTTGAAAGGAAATAGTTAAAAATTTTGACAAATCATTTAATATAACAATTTATTTAAAGAAAATTTTACTTATTTGATTTTAATATGTTTTTTTTTTTTTAAATAATGATAGATCTTATTAATGAGAAGAAATAGAAACATCAGAGGCTAAGATAGCTCCTAATAAAGGTGGAGCATCCCGCCAAAAACTTGGACTAGCAAAAGAACTTGCTGCTTTTGCAAGAGCATCAGCAACAGCATTAGCTTGCCTTTTCACATGACATAGAGTAAAACTTTGATCTAGAAATAGAGATCTACAGTCTTGAATAAGCATGCCAAATTCAGACCTATCAAGAGCTTTAGAGTAAAATGCATCATAAACACCTTTAGCATCCAATTCTACTGTAACATTTGAAATACGTAGCTCCAATAGCCATCTTGCAGCTTCACGTAACCCCAAAGCTTCAGCCTCCTTAGGAGAACTCACACCATTAACAACCTTAGAGTAGCAACCAACAACAGAGTCGAATTCATTTCGTAGAATCACACCCAGCCCGATGGTTTGATGTTCTGAGAAAATCGCTGCATCCACATTACATTTCAACATTCCCGAGGAAGGTTTACTCCATTTGACCTGAGTGTTGGCATTTCCATTAGAAAGCTTTTGATCAGAACCCAATTTTGCATCGAACCAATCTTTTAGGAACGATAAGCTAGCAGAGACTGTTTGAGTAGGAGATGAGGCACTATTATTCCATAATAAGGAGTTTCTCTGCCTCCATATACCCCAAATGATAGACCCAACACGCCCCACCACTTCTTTATCAACATTAGTGAGGAGCATGAAAAACCAGTCAAGAAAAGAAGAGACACCATTAACTGAGGGAATCAAGTCAACTTGTGACCAACATGAAAGAGCAAACAGACAGGAGAGAAAAAAATGCATTAAATCCTCCTCATGTCCTCCATAGAGTACACACGTATTAGTCACAGGCATACCTCGTGCACAGAGAGCAGACCTGGTAGGTAGACATCCTTTGCAAGCACGTCATAGACATAATTTTATCTTTGGTGGGATAGACAAATCCCATAGCATATTCCATGCTACAGGCCGTGAAGGCAAATTACCATGCAAAGAAAGCCATCTCGCTATACGATACCCTGATTTCACCGTGTAGTTTCCATGATTGTCCCAATGCCAAATGAGCGAATCAGGTGGAGACTTCGAGCTTAAAGGAATACTAGCAATGGCTTGAGCATCCCTAGGTGAAAATATCTCCCCAAATAATTCCACATCCCACTCCTTACAGCCGTGGATCCAGAGATCATGAACTTTTAAGTGAGCTAAGTCATGAATAATAGGAGTTTCAACTTTAAAGTTTTCCACATCCCTAAGCCAAAGGTTGTTCCACACATCAATACTACAACCATCTCCAATTCTCCACCTACTACCCTTTAAGAGAATAGCTCGAGAACTCCATATCCCTTTCCAAGTAAAACTTGGATTATGGCCCAGATGGGCTGAAAGAAAATCCCTAGAACGGTAATATCTAGCTTTGAGGAGTCTAGCAATAAGAGAATCTGGTTTAGTGATCAAGTTCCATCCTTGTTTGCCTAGCATGGCTAGGTTGAAATCATGAAGATTATGAAAACCCAGTCCACCTTTTTCTTTCCGAAGGCATAATTTATCCCAACTGATCCAATTAATACGCCTTCCTCCATCAGACTTCGGGCCCCACCATAAAGAGTTCATCATTTTTTGTAGCTCTTCACTTAGAGAAATAGGCAATAAAAAAGTGCTCATACAGTATGAAGGAATAGCCTGACCAACTATCTTGATCAAGATTTCCTTACCTGCCTGAGAGAGCAACTTACTCTGCCATCCTTGTAAACGCCGCCACAATCTATCACGGAGAAAACCAGACACAGCTCTTTTACTCTTGCCAATCAAAGAGGGAAGCCCAAGATATCTTCCAGTGTTAAGAAGAGTAGAAACACCAAGAATATTAGAGATAAAATCTCTATCCAAAGATGAGACATTTCTGCTAAAAAAGATACCTGGTTTTTGAAAATTAATAGCTTGCCCCGAATCAGATTCATACTTAGCAAAAATAGTGTGCATGGTTGAACTCTCTACTGCATCAGCTCTAAAGAAAAAGAAACTATCATCGGCAAATAAAAGATGTGAGATCATAAGAACACCTCTACAAATCCTACAATCATGAATAGCACCCCGCATCTCTGCCTGCTTAATGAGAGAAGACAAACCTTCTGCACAAATAATAAATAAATATGGCGATAGAGGATCTCCTTGTCTTAGCCCGCGCCCAGGAGAAAATGGCCCAACC
This sequence comes from Vitis riparia, assembly GCF_004353265.1. Lineage (NCBI taxonomy): Eukaryota > Viridiplantae > Streptophyta > Magnoliopsida > Vitales > Vitaceae > Vitis > Vitis riparia. Next base: position 11,988,295 of record NC_048443.1, read on the forward strand.
AGCTCACCATTCACAGAGATAGAATAGGAAACAGTAGAGACACAGAACATTATCCACTCCACCCACTTAGAATCAAAGCCCATTCTCAACATGATAGCTTTGAGATAGTCCCAACGTATTCTATCATAAGCCTTGTTGATGTCAATTTTGAGAGCCACATCCCCAACCTTGCCATGAGTTTTTCTTTTCATGTAATGAATAAGCTCAAAGGCAACTGCCACATTGTCTGTGATAGCCCTACCAGGAACAAAAGCTGATTGAGATTCATCAATTAAAACAGGAAGGAAAACTTTCAACCGATTGGCCAGAACCTTTGCTATAATTTTGTAAAGGACATTACAGAGAGCAATAGGCCGAAGATCCTTCATTGAGACAGGATTATCATTTTTTGGAATCAAAACAATGATAGTCTCATTTAAAGAAGCTGGAAACTCATTGTTGTTTAACCAAGAAGAGCAAGCATGAAAAATATCATTGCCAATAAGAGGCCAAAAATGCTGAAAGAAAGCAGGATTGAAACCATCCGGTCTTGATGACTTGTCAGGATGCATTTGTTGAACTACAATGGAGAATTCTTCAAAAGAAAAAGGAGATAGCAAGTTTCCATTATGAGCCACAGTTACCCTACTATCCACATAGCTCAAATCCGGCAAAGAAATATTTCTTTCCATAGCAAAAAGAGTTTTAAAATATGATAAGGCCACCCGACACAGATTAGGTTGATCCTCCCACCAGGTCCCCATGTCATCCTGCAGTTTATTAATTTTATTGGCTCTCTTCCTTGCACTAGCTACTGCATGAAAATAGCGTGTATTCATGTCTCCCCCTTGCAACCAATGACTTTTTGCCCTCTGTTTCCAGAAAAAACACTTCTTACATAAGAACATTAGATAAAGCAGTTTTATAAGCTTTTAAAACTTGACTGTCCGTAGGCCTATCCTTGTCCTTATATTGCTCAATACACCTTTTGTAATGGGATATTTTATTCTTGAACTTGAAAGCATGTTCCCGACCCCACTCTTTTAAAGCAAAAAAACAAGTATGAATTTTTTCTATCAGACTCACAGCATGAGGAGATCTCCATGCATTTGACACTACAAAATCCAGTCCATCCTCCTTGAGCCATCCATTCTCAAACCGAAACCTGTGTTTATAAACACAAGAAAACTTGTCCACCGTAACCAACTCAATTGGGGAGTGATTAGAGATAGGAGCTACTAAATTATTTAGCTTTGCATTAGAAAAAAGATTAAGCCAAGATACATTTACTAAAGCTTGATCAAGACGCTCCTCAACCCAGTGACTTGACCCACGACCTCTTTCCCAAGTGAAAGGATACCCCTTGAGAGGAAGATCTTGAAGTTGACAGTCTGAAAGAGCTTCACAAAAACCTCTAATTAACCATGGAGGATGTGGGACACTGCCTCTTTTTTCTTTATTATAGACAATATCATTAAAGTCACCCAAACAACACCATGGAAGAGAGGAAGCAGAATAGAGAGACCGAAGAAGATTCCAAGACAAATGTCGTTGGCTTTTATCCGGGAAACCATAGAAACTAGTAACTCTCCACCGAAGACCATCCTCCTCTGAGACTTCCATATATATATATATATGTGATTGAGAGTAACTCAACAAATAAAACATCCCTGCTTTCCTCCAAAGAAAAGCCAAACCCCCTCTACGTCCCACACGATCAACACAGAAAGCACCTTCAAAACCCAGCTTAGATTTCAACTTCTCAACTTGTGCTGAATGTATAAGAGTTTCAATAAGAAAAATAAAATCGGGCTTGCAAGATTTGTTGATCTCACATAGAGCTAGAATTGTTCGAGGATTGCCCAGTCCTCGACAGTTCCAACTAATGCCTATCATGGTTGTTGGCAGGCCTGGTTACCAGGTCCCGCCAATGAAATGTCGGTAGTGGAGCATGTTTCCAGCACCCTGTTAGCAGCCCCTGCAACTTGACTCACAGTGGCCCGTTCTCTAGAATCAATAGCCATGCTATCTGAATGGCCTAAAAAAAATAGCTCAGCCCTTCTGCGTTTTTTATCATCCACAATCTCCAGCCCATTTTCCTTAAAGCCTATGTTATCACCTCCTGAAGTAATCACGTGACCATCTGCATGAGAGAAACCGGTTAGCTTGGTAGTGCATGTGGGAAAAGTTTGTAATCCATGCAATATTTGTGGCAACCTGTTAGCAATTTGAAAATCCTTGATCCCACCAGAGTCGGAGCTGATTACTCCTTGAATGGAAAAATCAGATCCATATCCTGATCCCATAGCAATATTACCATACCCGAAATTGTCTGCATGCATAGAATTCTCCATTGTTTCTCATAACCATCGTTCTCCACCATATTCAGAACCTCTTCTCACTGGAACATGAAGATCCAGACTCCATTCTCTTTTGATCTCACCATTAGTTATAGAGAAAAGCTTATCACAAAATTTTTCTGAATGTCTTAGCATGCCACATAGATAACAGAAAGTGCTCAGTTGTTCATATTTGAAGTGAACCAAGAACCACTCTCCCTGAGGTTTTCGAATTCTCTTCCATCTTTTTAATGGCTGCCTCACATCCAGAAGAACTCTGATATGCATGAAATTTCTCCACAGGCCAGCATTGTTATTTATATCGTAGTCAACAAATTTTCCAATAAAGTTGCCAAGTTGCTTACCAAAATTAAGAGACATAGACCCCACTGGAATATCATATACTTGAATGCAAAACAAAACATGAAATAAAGGTATAGCAGTTGGAATTGCACCTTGTTTTAGATGGTGGAGAATGAGTAGGTGGTTGTCAAAAGTCCATGGACCTCCCTCAAGAACTCTCTTCAAATCAACAATATGGAAAAATTGGAAAAGGAAAAGTTGTTTGTTGATTTCTTTGATACAGATACCTTTTTCGGGTATCCAAACACTGGCAAGGCGATGTTTCATAGCATTAAAATTGATCATCCGATCAGTGAGAAACCTTCCAATGAGACATAGATCAAAAGACTAAGTAGTGCTCCCATCCTCACCCGTATCAAGAACAAGTTCCTCCTCCTCATCAATTGAGAGTAAGAGATTTCCGGTCGAGAATCCATAACAGAAGCAAGCACGACCTTCACAAAAAGAAACAAATGGTAGGAGAAAAAAAACAGAAACTCTCACAAGGGGAGAGACAAATCGAAAACTCTCACAAAAGGAGAGATTCATAAAAATTTTAGGAAATGAAAGGTGATTTGATTTCAATATGTTAAATTTCTCAAAAAGACAAAAAACAAAAAACAAAATTAGTAAGATATTATAATAAAAGAAAGTTTTTTTTTTTGGTTAATACTTGACTTAGCTAGAGTATTTCTCCACGTCATAGGAATAGTAATTTCTTATATTTAAAGTGTAATATGAATACAATATAAATTATTGTTTAGTCCTTCATTTACATTATCTTTGATTTAAATGTAAATTAATCTTTTAACTCATTATATATATATATATATATTAGTCAAAATGACTCTTAAAATGAAATTTGAGAGAATAAAAAAAATTAAATTAAATTTTAGAACTATAAATGAAGTGTAAAATTAGAAAAATGTTATCCTAAATGTGAAATTTAATGATATGATAATTTGTTTTACAAAATTTATATAAGGAATATAATATAAATTCTTGTTTTAACTTGCATTCATACAATATTATATTGAGATCTTAAATATGGCTTTTCCACAAGCTAAATACAAATCATTGATCTATTCATTGTTAGTCCCTAAACATGTAGTAATACAAAGCTCAATCTATCTCATCCTTTTAATTGTACATAGCACTAAAGATGATTGTTTAAGTCTATCTATCTACATACATTTTTAATAGTGAATTCATGTGCACTAATAAGAAATTATGCAAATTATGCTCCTTTCCAAACATGATCAAATTATAAATATCATGTAATATCTCAAAAAAAAAAAGTCTTAAAGTCAACAAGATAAAGCAATATACAATCATGAGTTATGTAATCCAATACGATGTACATCTATTTAAGTTTCCATTTTGGAAAGTTTCCTATTTTAGAAAGTTTGTTTTAAAAAAATATATCAACATGGTAAGTCAACTTGTAATCAAGGATGAAAATGTCGTGTTGAAACTATTAATAGTTGAAATTTATGGAAATATCGAAGTGATATCAATATTAATAAAAAAATTAAAAACTAAAAAATCTGATAGAAAATATGAAAAATTTGGACAAAACTTTGATAAATGATCAAATAATTAATAATATAAATATTAAACTCACTATTTTAAAAGAAATAATTTACAAATAATATAGTAATCTTACGTAATAAAAGAATGTATGTTGATATCGATATCATGAAATAGAGTCATAGCTTATCATGATAGGATTTATGACATTCATGGAAGATAATAGTCAAATACCAATAAAAGTATCTGCATCCTCCTTTCCATATCAGCATAGTACACGTAAATTAAGGATATTTCGATGCAAATATGGAAAATATCATAGATATTTTCATCTTTGCTTGTAAAGAGATTTAAGATACATGCAACTAATGTCTTAAATCCTAGGTTGCCTTTTGTATTGTAAAATTCACATATATTCTATATTGCCTTGCACGGCCTGCGTGTTACGTCTTTTAAGGCTATGGAAACCACATAGGCTTTTTTTTTTTCCCTCTCTTGGGACCATGAAGCCCACAAATTTCAGTTCCTTTCTCCACTAGTGTTTTAATTAGTTGAAAATGATCATATTTGAAAGCATTAGCGTCTATGCATTCTCAGACTTGTCACACCAACTATTGTTAGATTGTTGTTGCTGCATACTAAAACAGGCTCACATGCATGCTTTTTGTAGATTTTGTTGGTTAAGAATTAGTGGAACTGGTTTTCAAAAAGCTGCATGCAAATGCCTTCCTCTTTCCAATCATTCTACTCAAATCCATGGAATTTAGACTCATATATATATGCCTATTCAGTTAATGTGGGGCTTTAATATTTTGGAAGTAGAGGCCATTAGCTTAGCCATGTGGTTCACCTAATCACACATGCAATGGACCCCTTGTTCCTTGAGTACAGTTTACACAAATTTGGAAGCACTGGCCTTTGTTGCAAGATGTTTCCCCATCTGAAAACTTCCCCACTACCATAAGCACATTGACCATTTCTAGGACAAGTTTCTTTTGCTTCAACAGTCTCTTATCTTTTCAAACTTTTTTACATAAATCACATTTTTATCCTTATTCAAGGAAACATTTTTGTTCAACATTGAAGTACAAATTTATCTTAATTACCACATTAAGATGATGAAATATTTAGTTTTTATCATGAATATAGATTAATATCTTCCGTACATTCATTGATTTTCTAGGGGCACCACATTTTATTTTTGCATGCTTGTTATCAGAAGACATTATTATATTCCTTTATGAGTTAAGAGTCTTTGGTAGATCAATTTAGTGATTTAAAGTAACTTAATAACTTAATTTAAATTATTAAGTATATTAAGCATGTTTGATAAAATAACTTAATATTATAATTTAAAGTTAAAAATAATCATAAACATTAAGTCAAAATAGTTAATTTATTATTAATTTCAAATATTTTTTATTTTATTTGTTCACGTTTGATAACAATATACTTAACGATCATGACTTCATATTCAAAACTCATTTTTTATAGTATATATTTTAAGGTTACTTTATATATTTATAATACTTTAAACATGAATGTTTAATATAAAAATTTGTTACTTAAGATTAATAAAAATAAATATTAATTAAAAATAATGATAATAAATATCAATTACAACTAATGAGAGTAAATATGTCAATTTGATAATTTAGAATAAATTTTAAATTAACCTTATCAAATAATCTTGATATTTAAAGTAAACAATAAATGATAAATTTTAAATCAATAACTTAAAAACAATTCAATTTAAAGTTAATTTAAGTGATTAAGTAATAAGTTTTAAAGTTTTACTGAATACTCACTTATTTTCAAAATAAGCTAATTAACATTATAAATCAAGGTATGTCGTCTTACACTCACATCTGAATTTTCACTTGTCGTTAACCATGATGAAATCATGCATTCAAGAGTTCATTTCAATGTCAACTTGATTTCAAATTCTGAAAACAGATACATATATTGCCTATGGTTTACTTTCCAAGCCATAGAGCTCTAACAAATGATCAGTAGCAAGTTTCCAAGAGTACCATAATTAATGAGTTAAATTTTTTGTTGCTCTCACTATAGTAATCCCCCATAGAAGGGTATATCAAGGTTAGTCAACCAAGTATCTCCCATTGTGAAATTATACACAGTAAAATTCACAGCTTGTGAAACATTCATCAGAGTATAACCAGGCCATTGCACTCTCATACTAGTATTTGCACCTGGCCCATAATTCTCGAACTCTCCATAGTAAAGGGTGTCCAATCCCACTGTTCCATTCCATTCCAGCCATCCCACTGGATCGATGAGGCTGCCAATATAGGACTGCATGTACACAGTCCTGGAATACTGCTTCCATGGACGACCCAGATAATTCAAGGTGGAGTTCAAGTCCATGGCTAAGTCAGGGGCAGCTTCAATGGTGCAGTTGTGAATGGAGATGCCAGTGTTCTGATTTGGATCCATCCGCCCCTGGGCTGTGAAGGCGTTTTTCTGATTGGGCATGGGCTTTCGAGCATACAAGTTGCAGTTCTGAAAGATGCAAGCAGAGTTCCCAAAGATGAAATCTACAGTTCCATATACGATGCAGTCCCTGTAGAATTGCCTTAGAGAATGTGCATAGAGTGTGTCTTGATATCCTTCAAAGCTGCAGCGGTAGAAGGTGGAGAGATCAGCATTGTTCCTCACGGCTACCGCTTGGTGCTTCTCTGGACCGGCTGTGTTCCTGAATGTTATGTCTATGGCTACAAATCTCTCTCCAGATACAGCTGCATCATATATAAGTGATCAGAATTAAATATACAAGCTAATAAATCCATTTGGAGAAAGACCCACCAAATGAAATTAAACCATGAAAATTAATTCACTCACCGAATGTGGCAGAATTGAAGGTGGTCCAGCCATCAACCACACTTCTGTTTCCTGTGATCACAGTGCGATTAATCCCGTCTCCTAGCAGCATTATACCCTTCTTATATTTGGGAACCATGGGATACTCCTCATAGTATCCTTCTTTCACATATATTACAAAGTAGCCGTCCTCAATGTTGGAACTGTTGGGAGCAAATGAGATGGCATCTGCAATGGTAGTGAAGTTATCGGTACCGTTTGGGGACACAGTCACAGTATTGCTAACCAGAACCCCTCCATCCACCAATTCAGCAAGAATCCTTCCTCCTCTTGACGACCCCCTTGATGTATTCAAAGACCCTTTCTTCAGAACCTGCAGACAAATTGATCAGTTTCTTCTTATTCTTCATTTTATGATTGCTGTATTATTAATCTATGCATGCATATGCTTAACTATGATCGATCGGAGGGATTCAAGATGATACCTAAAAAGGTGATTAATAAATCAATTTATAACTTAATTTCACTTAATAACTTAATTTAATAAGTTATTCTAACCTAATAAAAAATAACTAAACGTTTATTAGCTTATTATTTAAATTCAATAATTTTTCTGTGAAGAACAGATTTTTGATATAACCCGTCTTCAAGTATGAGTACCAACTCCCTCGGATTCTATAATTGCTTTACAAAATATCTGCCTTAGAAAAATGTGCCAACGCGCGTCTTTTCAGACATCTGGCAAGCAAATGGTTCATGCACTTGGATCATGGGTTGGCTCATCTTAAAATTGGCCGGTAGGCGCGACTCAAATTTTGTCCCATCCATATCATACCTCATCTGGGCATCCCACCGGACCCTAGGCCCTGAAAAGGTTATGGGCTCCTTATCCTAATCATTGACAAAAACAAAAATAAATTATTGTCATCTTTTCCTTTTCTTAGTCATTCCTTGTCCGGGTCACTAAAAAATTTTGTACACATATAAAAAGAGATTACTCATCATAGTGGCCTTACTCTACTAAAAATAGATCAGATTGTGATAATATTGATGATTAAAAAATGACTAACCACTTAAATTTCTTAACATTTTCTAATAATTTAATGGTTAGAATCCAACATTTCTTAGATTCCTTCCAAATAGGGTTTAAATATGCAAGTCATGTGATCATGGGCAACCCCACAAAGCAGAGGCTTGGTAATTGACAGCTCAAGAAACTATCTTAGCAAGTTGGGAAATGAATAGCATGTTTGACTTGAATGCATGTGGGTGTAGGCGTGGCTGACTCAACAAATTTTGAAATAACCCAGTCCTTCCAAACTCTCATACTGACTCTATTTATTACTCCCATGCTTTCGAGCCTCACGCCACTTCAGTTCAAACTTCAAACCCTACGCGGAATGTATATAAAATATTCGTTCGTGTCTTATTATGTATCTCTTTTATAATAAGGTAAGCATGTTTTTACCAATTTTTGCAGGCTTATATCACACAAATGATTCCTATTGCCAATTTTTATTGGCTTTAATACATGTTTTTACTATGTTCCCGGGGAAGGCTGATGTCATTTTTTACTTAAGTCTGACCCATTCAACGAGGGTTTTAATTGGTTTGGTTTGGTTTGGTTTCCATCTTTCAACTTCACTAGATAATGACTGCATATAATATTTTGGTATCGTCCAAGAAAATCTATAAAATCTTGACCAATTGAGTTGGAAGTTGGAACTCCTACAGTCCACCGTGACTCAATCATAGCTTTTTTCCTACTTATTTTAACAGCACTACTTCCAAAATAAAAGCAAGGAAGAAATGATATATAAAAATAAAAAGGAAAATGAAAAACCTCCGAGACAAGAGTGACGTTGTGTATTACCTCGATGATCTTGGAAGTCGGTTCGCGAACCCGGTCCAACTCCGTGAGGAACCGGCTCTCAGTCAGTCCACGTCTCTTGCGCCGCTTCCGAGTCTGGCTTAGTGCTCGACTCACCAACCCCAGTGAGACACTGTACAACTGATTTACATTGGACAGCGGCGCTAACAATGCAGCCACCATCGAGTTCCTAGAATCCACGAGCCCGTCGTAACAGGTCTGCTGATTCGTGACGATCCCGCTAAGCAGAGTCCTGACTCGCTCCACCAGCTCATCTGTCATCAGCTCGGCCGACTTCAACTCCCCAGAAATCGTCTGCAAATAGTCCACATTCAGTTCCGACAGCTGCCGGCAGTCGTCCAGAGCTCCGGCCTCCGCGTGGCTCATTGGCCACCGCTGATTATGGGTCAGGTAGTGGCCGATGAGCCCCGACATTCTCCGAGCTTGCTTCAGGCACTGCTTCACAGAGAACTTACCGTAGGCGTCAGGACGGACCGGCGATGACCGGAAAGTAGAGAGAATGGAGCGACAGAGCTTGGGATAGAGTGTGGCTTTGCATGCAGCGGAAGGGGTGAGCGGCGGAGCTTGGCCCGAAATGAGGAGAGCCGGTGAGAAAGAAAGGAAAGTGAAGAACAAGATGAAGAGAAAGAGAGAGAGTTGCATTGTGGGTGAATGTTGTTTCTTGGTGGAGGAGATGTGAGATTGAAGAGGGGGTGCATGAAAAAATATATAGGGAACACAAGAGAATGAAAGCGCGTGAAAATAATTGTGGGTTAGGGTATGGTGTCTGCTTGTGGATTTTGTCAAAGAATGGGCAGAGGAAATACGATAGGAAGGTCCAAAGAGAACAGATGAGACGAGACGCCAGGGAAATGGAAGTACGGTAAAAGAGAAAACGAGACAGTGAGAAGAGGAGTAGTTATACTATAATAAATGGTAATAATTACAGTCTGGTACTCTACCAAAGCCTTTGGCCTTCACCTTCAACTCAAATTTGGCCGAGTGTAGCTGAAATCCACCCACTCTATTTATCATTCAAAAGTAAAAACATAAATGGTAGAGAAAATGATTGGTGGTTCGTTGATAAATTTAGTTATGTATTATGTCAGATGGAGGATATTAGTTTATGCATTGATTATATTTGAAAAAGTGCTTTCAACCCTTAATTATACGGAGTGATTTGTAATTTAATTTCTTTTTAAGTGTATAATTGAAAGAAGTATCGATTTGAAATACAAAATCATTTTTTTGCCTTTAGTTAAATGTAAAAGGGTAGATCATATATGCATATGTCGAATTTCCATGGTAATGTTTTTTTTTTTTTTTTTTGTTAATAAGTCGTTAGTTCAAAATTTTAGGCATGGGTTTGTGGGATGTTATTACTATTGATTGCGAGTGATTTTAATAAAATATATATTTTTAATTTTATTATAATTTTATGTTTAAAATTTTTGTTAAAAATAATTTTATAAAGAATTAGTTATTTCTTACCCATAAATCAAAAAATATTTCTAATAATTTATTCTATAATAAAACATTTAACAAATACTAATTTAAGAATCATTTCAAATAGTTATCCAAAATTTTTAAACCTAGTAAAGAAAACGGTTTTCAAATATTAAAAAAAACTTCCAATTCTCATATATAGCACTTCTCAAATGAGTTTGGTGTACAATGTTAGAGGTCGAACTCTCTAGTTAACTTGTAAGATTTAAAGGGGTAGCGTTTATCGAGAAATATGTAATGATTGACGAGTTTGTTTTTATTATATATTTAACTCTTTTATATTTATGATGATTTTGTTTTTTTAAAGATTGCAATTGCAATTGAAATTTTTTTTTTTTTTTTTTTTAAAGTTTCACTATTAGAACTTTTCTAATTCGTTTTTATTAATGAATTATTGAGTGTTTCACACTTTATAAAATGGATCACATTAATTGTTAAATCATATTAAATTTTTTGTCTTTTTCTTTATTTTCCTCATGTGTATGATTTGATTATCACTTCGAGATTTGGCAAAAATTTCCTAAATAATCCACAGGATTTTTACCTATGTGGATGGAAGAATATTGTAAGGGAAGAATCCAAGAAGAACAGAAAATTTTAAAGCAACTAAAGCAACCCGTATTAAAAGCCGTGAACATGATTAGGATATGCATGCTTCTGCTTTAAGACTTAACTTGTAAAAATGAAACTAACATATATGGTTGGGCAATGTCAACTCAATTCGGTAGCTGGCAGGAACACGTGGTTGTGCCACAACTTATTCAGTTCTTAACGTGGGAATTGTTCAGCTATCTTAAATAATGGCGACTGGCTGACTATGACCCACCGACTTCTCTCAAGTAATTTCTCCCCATCCTTCAAGTGGTTTTTGTGAAATCAGAGACTAAATTCTAATATTATTATAATTTCTCAGGCAAAGTCATGGCGTAAGCTAGTCCTCTATTGGACTTAAACCATTTGTTAGTTCAATATTCCTTCGTTGGGCTTGTATACTTGTATATTCCCAGGCCTGCATTTTTTTAATTTTAAAATATGATAAACTTTGTTAAATAAAACAAAATAATAATTGAATAAAGATAAGGTTCTAATTAAAATAGACAATAATGATACTAATTCAAATATTGGCATAATAAGAAGAAAATGTAAAAATACCGTGAAATTGAATAATATAACCTATAACAATATGTACCCAACCGTATACATATTGTCTATTTTTTATTCAAAAAGATTCTTACAACTTTAAAACACGTTTGGAGGGTTAAAAGAAATTCATACAGATTAAAAAGGATTCATACACTATAGGGGTTTGTTTCACCCCGCAAGAGATGTTTATCTATTTAATCCTATAATTTCGTAAGATACAATGAAAATATTGTGTCTATATGAAAAAGTTTTTATGATATTTTACATCGAATAAAAGAGAAAGTTGCTAACGTTATATATATATATATATATATGTTCTTATTAACCATGTAAAAACGTTTTAGAGTTATAAAAGTCTTTTTTAATTTAAAACGGATAATATTTACACGGATGCGAATTATTGCATAACCTAATATAAAAATCATCAAATTTAAATAAAAAAAAATATAAATAAGTAGTAATAAATTGATTAGAATTAAGGGATATCATTGTGTATATTAAAAATCAAATTAATAAAATATTGCATAATGTAAATGACTTAAAAAAACCATAGTGGGCATGCAAAGTTGACACCTAAGTTAGGTCTTATTTGGAAGGAGTTAACAAAAACTTCTTTCAGAGTCGAAGAAAAGCAACATTTTAGTTATGACCTTACATGTTTTGTTTTTCTATTTTTAAAGTCGTTTCACGAGAATTCATCTTAATTATGTGATATAAACCCGGGTAGCCTGTTTTGTGCTCCAAAGGGTGGCTAAAAGTGAATCTTAAGCTCTATTTGGTAACTATTTCTTTTAAATAATTTTTTGTTTTCTAAAAAAAAGAAATGAAAACTCACGTAATAATTAGAAAATAAAAAATATATTTTTTCTTAAAAATAAAAAGATAATTCATTAATTACTTAATAAAAAATATATAAAATGATTAAAATCAAAATATTACATCTAAAAGTTATTTTTAAAATATCTTTAAAATTAAAAACATATGTTTCAGCTTCTCAAATAGAATTTTATTCTATAGGATATTGAAGAAATTAAAAACCATTTTTGGAATACTTTTTTTAAAAAGAAAACTTTTTTAAAAAAAGGCTTCTTTTTATCTTCGATTTTTTTTTTTTTTTATCTTTGAGTTTGATGATTTAAATTATTTTCATTAAACTTTTAAAAAATTATTAATTAATAATTTAATCCTTAAATTTAAAATCAAGTTTTCGATTAAAAAAAAAAAAAAAGTGTGCTCACTTTGCTTTCAACTAATTTCAGTCTTCGCCTCGATTGTTAATTAAGTACACTTGTTGGGTTTCCTTTAAATATTCCTTTCTCACAATCCCATGATTTAAGGGTCCTAGGTTGTCCGTGAGTTTCTTGAACCTAACTATAACTCTATAACCATATATGTTCCAAACGATCCTTTACGATTTGCCATGTGTCTTTTACAGGTTCCTCCATTCATACGTCTTTGATTTGGTCAATCAACTCGGTTGCTTCTTTATTTGCCCCATCAACTCGGTTGCTTCTTTGTTTGCCCCGTCACCTTCTCTGCCACCTTGTGCTGCTACTTTCGCGAATCCTTGTGCACCTCTATGATTAATCTACCGTATACTATATATAAATTTTTTGTTGGAAAGTGTTAAAATTATATTTTGAGTAAATTGAAAAATTATAGATAATTTCCTAATAAAAGATATTCGGTTTCTATTATTATAAAGGAAATATCTTATCACAGGATTTTCTTTTAGGAAAAAACATTTTTGATAATTATATACTTAGTTTCCAATATAGAATTTTCCTTTGTAATTAGGAGAAAAATATATGAAGAGATTTTGACTAAAATAGTGAGAGTTTGGCTTTGGGATTTGAGAGCTCTAAGGTTGTAATTTTTTCTTCGTTTTTGCTTTTAGATGTATTAGTAAATAATTTATATTAAAAAATTAAAAAAAGTTAAATGAGTTTAAAGTAACGTGTAAAAATAATTTATCAATTTTAAATCTATATTTTACTTTTTTTTTCCACTTTTTTTTTCCTTTAATTTTTTTGGGAATCAAACATTACATAAGAAAAATGATTTTATCATGTTTGACTGTATGATGAAGTATATATATATAATCAAAGATAATAAAAGTTAGTTAAAAACTTATGTATTTTTAAATTAATTCATTTTTATATTGAAGAATTAAAATAAGTGAAATAAGTTTAATGTAGCATATAAAAATAATTTATTGATTTTAAATCTATATTTTATTTTCCTTCACTTTCATTACAACAAAATACATGATTGATGATGAAATGTTTGATCTTCTACAATATTTCTTTTATGGTCAAAAGGTTTTTTTTACAAAAATTTCATCTCCATGATTGTCTCTACAAATGTGTCACCCTATATTTTTTGAGACGAATAATTAAAATTGATTAGAGAACGTATCTATGACAAAAAGAAATATTGTGACCAAAACTATTTGTCAACGAATTGTTTTTGTAGTGTAAAATAAAAACTTTCATTGGGAATTAGATTTTCAAATATTTAGTAAACCATTTGGTGACACGAGATTTCATTGGACAATGAAATTATTTTGACTTTGAATATTACTTCATACATCAGGGGACAAAATATTTTCATTTCCATCATGTTGACGAACAATTTTTGAAACGAAATAATTTTGCCTTTAAATATTTTCACTTACATTTGGGAAGGAAATGTTTTCATCCCAAAATATTGATAGACAGTTTGGGTAACAAACAAATTTTGTCTTCAAATGCTTTAATTACAATTGGAGATAAAATTATTTCATCATGGAAAGCTAATAATGTTGTGGCTTAAAACTCTATATCATTGTCTTCAACACCACCAACGAAGTGGTAATTGTAGTTTTAAACTCCTATAACTTTGTGATCTTTTATTGCAACTTTTCTATCTCTTCATTTAGCTGCACTCAAATGGTTTAGTCATGACCCATATCTTGAACCTTGAACATAGCCTGATCACTTCCTGAGCACTCTCATAATTTCAATTTGTAAACATATTACCATGTGTGAACCCACATTTTTTACTTGCATCCCCACTCGAAACGACGAGACTCATTTTTTATTTGTGAAAATTTGATTTTTGAAAAAGTTTGAGACACCACTTATTTTAGTTTATTTTTAAAAGGGAAAACTAAATAAGAAAACCCTGTGACTTTTTTTTTTAAAAAAAAAAAAAAAAACATGTGTGCAAAAACCAAGTTTAGATTTGAGGATTAGGTTACCTATAAGGAAAGTATAGTGAAAAGTCGTAGTACCCCTCTAAGCCCGTATACCTATAGTTTCTACTAAACGAATTGAGTGAATTATGACAATTAATTAATCATGGATATTAAGATTAAGGATACAAATTAATATATAAGAAAATAATCATAAAAGTATATTATAAGAATGCAAAAGGTAAAAGACAAAAGAATTAAGCATATTGATTTATTAAACTGATTAAAAAAAGAATATTTCAAAAAAATACTTTTTCAAGAAATTTCTAAGGAGTTTATTAAAAAAAAAAAATTGAATTAATGATTTCAATTTATTTATTTACAAACAATTATTTTCAATAAGTTATTTGATTCAATTTTATTTGTGTTCAATTTTCAAGAAAGTATCAAAAGAACTTATTACAAAAATTTCAATTTGGCAATAAAAAGATTTTTTTACTTTTACTAGAAAAAGAATGAAATTTTACAACTTCAATTTGCAAAAGACTCTTATCTTATTATCATTAAAAACATATTTAAAACCTATATTTATTGAAATTACCTTTAATCTCATTCCAACTAAGAAAAGAGAATTTATTTAAAAATCACTTTTTGGGACAATTTTATTAAAAATTAACTTTTTGGGCAAGTCTATTTAAAAATCAATTTTATGGACAATTTTTATTAAACAAATAAATTTCTTAACAGTAGTTATTAAGATTTTTTTTTTGAATTTGATTAAAAACAATTTTATGGATTTTCCTAAAACAATTTTTTCGAATTTTTATTAAAAAAATTATTTTGTTAAATAGAGTATTTTCTAAACTATTGTTTTCATTAAAACGTAATTACTGAACTGTTCCTTTTATTAAAACAAAATGTCTAAGCTATCAACTGTTCAATTCCGTAGACACCCATCAAATATATACATAAGAAGATTTACATGAACTAATAAAAATGAAACTAAATAGAAATGGGGAAATAAAATATGTACCTAAACAAACATATGACAAGCTCAATGCCCCATTTATAGCTTTCTTGAGCCTATTTTTCTTCAATGAAATTTAGTTCTCCACATGTGATAAATTCATGCTTAGTGAACATAATACCAATGGTGGAATGGTCCCATGCAAAACAAAAATGAATCCAAATTAGCAAATATAATCTAACAAAAATATTCCACATGTTATAAGCCCTACTTTAAAATCTTCAAATTATTAACCAAAATATAAGCATAATCAACCAAACCTAAATATAACAAATCAAAATAAATCCAATTAAGCCTAAATGTAATATTTCATAATTCAACCCTAATTTAATAAATAAACAACTAAACAAATTAAGAAAACTCAAAATACCCAAACCACTAACGCATAAATCAAGTAATAATAATAATAATAATAATAATAATAATAATAATAATAATAATAATAATACTAATAATGACAATAATAATAATAATAATAATAATAATAATAATAATAATAATAATAAAACACAACAAAATAAAATAAAAATAAGAATTGTACCTTTTGAAGCTCGATGTGCAATGGGTTTGGGTGATGTCGGTTTTAGGACAGAGAGAAAGAAGAAATAAATAGAAAGAAAAATGGAGAAAAAAATTGGAGGGGCGGGGGAGGGGAGGAAGATGATGAGGTAGCAAAAATGGGTTTTGGGTGGAAAAAATAGAAAAAAGAATAAAACGAAGAAGAAAGAAAAAGAAAATGGGAACCATAAAATGAGAGGGGGGGAAAGGGTGTTGTGCTTTAGATGGGTGGTATGTGACCGAAGGGAAAGTGGGGGAAAAAATGGAAGGAAGAAAATGAGGAGAAAAAGGAAAAGAAGAGGGGAGAAGAGAGAGTGGGGGTGGGGAGGAAGGAGGGTGCTTGAGATAGGTGGTATGTGACTGGAGGTAGAGTGAGGAAAAAAATGAAAGGAAGAAAATGAGAGAGAAAAAAAAAAAAGGAAAATGGAAAGAGAAAGGGAAAGAAGATGGAAGAAGAGAGAGTGGGGGCGGATGAGGGAAAGGGAAAGGTACTTTATAGTGAGGAGTGGGAGTTGGGGAAAAAAATAGGAGAAAAATGAGAAAAAAGAGTTGGGGAGAAAGAGTGTGGATAGGTGGGGTAAGCGGGAAGAGAGATGAGAGAAGAAAAAGAAAAAAAGAAAGAAGAAAAGAAAAGAAGAAAAATAAAATAATAACAACAATAATAATAAGGGGAAGGTTCTCTATGGTGAAGAGTGGGAGTTGAGGAAAAAAATGGAAGAAGGAAAATGAGATAAAAGAGTTGGGGAGAAAGAGTGTGGATAAAAATATAATAATAATAATAATAATAAATAAATAAAATAATATACAAAATAAAAATAACACAAAATAATAAAAACTAAGAATTAAAGGATGTAAGTAAGCTAAAAAATTCAAATGTAATCGGTTTTGAAATCTTATAATAAAATTGAACTCAAAATTAATGTAAAAATAAATTTAGGGGTCTACGCCATGGTATATAATGAAAATATAGTTTTACATGTTATTATTATAACATGACACTTATCGAGATTTAGTTACATCATTTATCCATCCTTTACATTGCATTGTAGTGGGTGACACAAAATAACTCCACTTTCCTTTGCAACTCTTCAATGACAAGACTCTTAAGTGCACAAAAAAAAAAAGTTATTTTTAAAGATAATTATGTTGACGATGAAATGCAAATGGTTTAAATCCACCATGATGATTGAATGAAAGCTTTCACAAATTTCACTATTTATAGAAACCTTTTTATACACAATAATATTACTTAAAAAGTAAGTAAAATGAAAATGAAAAAAATTATAGCAACCTAAGAATTAGAGAAAAATGTTTGGCAAAAACTTAACAAACAACTAACATGTAATAAAGTGAAATCTTTCTACCAAACTTTTAGTAGAGTCTCTATTGTTCAGACTATATATATACTCATGTACAATAATTTAATTTTTCATAATAAACTAATATTTCAATACAAAATTTAAATTATTCTTAATAAACAAACATTTTAACACAACATTTCAATTTTTCATAATGAACCAACATTCTAACACAACATTTCAATTTTCAACTTGTTTCAAATAACAAATTCCTACTTTTTACTTCCAAAAATCAAATTTTGATTAGAATTTAAAATTTAAAAAATGAAAAAGCATCATAGTGTGTTAGTATAATTATAAATTATAATTAATTAAAGTATTTCTTAATTAACAATAACTCTTACTAAAAGAAGTTCAATTAATGGTTGTGTATTAATCACTAAAATAACAAACCACTTCTTGAATTGTAGTGGGGTGAATTTTCTAATGAGATAGCCACATTCGTAACAAAACTTTATAGGTTTATTGTAATCTTTTGGTCTTCCACTCTCTATGTTAAAAACTAAGGACTTTTTTGGTTGTTATTTTTGAAAATTGTTATGATAACAGTTTTTAAGAACAATTTTTTGTGTATTTAGAAACAAGATTGTGTTTGACAACTTAATTTTAAAAAAAAAAATTTATTAAAAAAAAAAAAAACCATGTTTGATTGAGTTAATAAAAAAAGTTTTTTAGAAAAATTAAAACAAAAAACATGTTTAGAAGTTGTTTTTTTTTAATTTAATGTTTTTTTTTCATAACTCTTCTCTATTTATGAAAAAATATAAATAAAGAAAAATTCAACAAAATATAATAATAAGAGGGTGATGAATTTGAATGGGAAATCAATTTACATTTTTAGTTTTTATTTTATTTTAAATTTTGATATGTTTCTTATTTTATTTTAATTATGATAAATAAGAAGATGAAATATTTTAATAATAAACGGTTAAATATCATACTAAATGAGGATAAACAATAAGGTGATTCCCTTCAATAAATAGTTAGATTTTTTAATAAAAAGAAAAGAAAAAGACAAAAAGGTTATAATTCAAATTTAAAACTTTTGTTAGCACTCTAAATTGATTGTACAAACATTACATGCAAATATTTAAAGAAAATAGGGAGAATTGTGTTTTGGGCCCAAAAATTAATAAATGGTCCATATATCTAACAAAATTAATAGAAAGGCTATGAGATATTAACAGACCGATATGCCTTTCATTATTTCCAAATCTAATGGTTGTAAATTAAAGTGGTTTCATAGGTGTTAAACTTGAAATGTCATGTCATCTGACTGAAAAATCTCAAATAAATGGCAAAAAGGGTCACCACCCTCCTACCCTTATCTCTCCTTCCGTAAACACCATGGTCAAAGAAGAAGCCAACTGTGAATGTCCCCCAATCGGTTTTTTCAAAAGCCGAGGATTGTGAGCAACTCAGAAAAGCCTTCGCATGTATGTGATCATCATCATTCCCAAATCGAAATGAGGGTGGGTGTGAATTAATTTTTCTGACATTTTGATTTGATCATGTTGGTTCCTTTGATGATGTGGTGGATGTTTGTTTACTGGATCAGTACAAGGTTTGAGGAAAGACATCCATTTTGATCTCGTGTTGGGGTGTTCTTAAAAAATTTTGAACTTAATAACATCGTGTTTTAAGGTGCAGGGTGGGGTATAAATGAGGCTTTGATCATATCCATCTTGGCTCATACGAATGAAGCACAAGCTAAGTAAATGAAAGAAACTTCCAGTTAATCCGTTGGAAAAGATCTCCTAAAAAATGGCATTTCACCTATTTGAAAATTCTTCACTTTATAATCTGGTTGTTGGGTTTATATTCTAAAGAATAAATGGGTATAGTGCAGACGGTGAGCTGTGAGGACTAGTTAGTGCACTTATGATGAATAGAAAACTAAATCGGGTTTCATTTTCCCCCTTTTCACTGAGCCATGACATTGGGAAGTGGTTAACCGACCCATATGCACTCGTTAATTTGTACCTAGGTAGATTTCCTACAACTGTACAAGGCATTTACACTAAGTGTACAAGGCCAATGTACTAAATTAAATGTGCAAGGGTGTACAAGGGTGTGTATCTTAAGGGTTTTCAAGTGATGTTGAAGAACTTACTCATTTACTTTTTCTAATCATCGGGGACATTCCTCACACATATTGCTTGAATGGTGACTCATTGCACGCATTTTATCTGATGTCTACCATGTTAATTCATTTTATTAGCTCCCTTACTAATGATGCATATGAACCAAAATGAGGGTTAACTTTTTCCTCATTTTCCCTTATCCATGAGAGTAGAACCATTGTTTTCCCACCCATATGCACTTGTTCAGTCGTCCCTATTATGAATTTCGTTATTGTACAAGGCATTTACATTAAGTGTACAATTCAAATGTGCTAACTGTACAAGTGTGTACAAGGCTACCTATCTTGAAGGATTTCAAATTTTTTTTCAAAAAATTCCTTTCTCATTTCTTTTTTCATAGGGGGACATTCCTTGTACGCCTTCCTCATTTCCTTTCGTACACATTCATTGGAATGTGCTAGCACACTTATGATGAATGAGAACCTAAATTAGGTTTCATTTTCCCCATTTTCACTGAGTCATGACATTGGCAAGTGGTTAATCCGCCCATTTACACTCATTCAGTTGTAGCTATGTCGGATTTCTCCAACTGTACAAGGCATTTACACTAAGTTGACAAGGCCAATGTGCTAACTGTACAAGGGTGTGTATCTTAAGGGATTTCAAGTGATTTTGAAGAACTTACTCATTTACTTTTTCCCAATCGTGGAAGACATTCCTCTCACATATTGGTTGAATGGTGACTCATTGCACGCATTTTATTTGATGTCTACCATGTTAAGTGAGCTTATTTAAGGGTGCTATCAAGTCCTGAAAACTTCTACAACATTGTGATGTACCTTTTTTTTAATTAAAGCTATATTCTTTCAAACCTCCTTTCTTCCTATGTTCATCCTCCTTACTTTCGATGTCACATAATGTTGCCTACCATGACAAACTAATTTTGAGTGACATAGTAACTTCAAAATGCCTTGATTTATCTAAGTGTTGTATGTGTGCTTAAAAAAGGGCAAGAAAACATCCAAGTTGTGACAGTAGGCCATATTAATTTATTATGACTCAGTAATTGCTATTGTTTCAAGGCACCTTGGAGGATGCGAGAATGACATTACCCTCTTTGTTTTGTTCGCTTTCAGATTGAAATTTTGGTTCGAAAGACCGAGAATTTTGATGAGTTGATGGTTGCTACAGTTGAGGAAAGGGAAATTGGAGACTACAAGGAACAAAATTGAATTAATATGTTTTGATCATACTTGTGTTAGGAGTTTTTAATTAAATATAAACAAAAAAAAAAAATCAATTGACATACAAAATTCATAATGTTTTTTGAATTATTACCATTACTTAAGTCTTCACATTTGCTTTATAAATAAAGCTTCAGTCCCACATAATGGACATGTTGATCAATTACTTGCTGTATTTAGAATCTTGAAAATTTATCTGAATGCATTATATAACCATACTATAACTGGATATAATTGGAATGACCCTTTCCATATACGATTGCATAATTGAAGTAACCCGTAGCCTTTGTGTGAGGGTAGTGATAACTTTCGAATGGTGCCTTGTATTATCCCCTTCATTGGCCCTATGTCAGGCCATTCGGACATGGATCCAAGGCCAATCACATTGAAAACTTAAAAAGCCATGTCATTTCAACAACCAATTGCTAGTTCATAATTTAACCTAATATAATGCAAAACCACAGTCATAAAATATTGACTCTCCAAGATGACATTGCAACCAACTATGTGAGAGAGAGGAAATGGGTCTATGCGACCAGTACTCAACCGGTACTCGACCGATCTAGTGTAACCGGTCGACCGATTCCCCCTATGGATGACCGGTTGCTCATACCCTTACCTGTAACAGTCGATGAGATGGATCGGTTGAAAGTTGGAGGTTTTACTTTAACTTCATACATACTGTTGGTCCATGTTTCTGGAAGTTTAACTTTTGGGACACAATGATTAGAAAACGTGTATAGAAGGCATAACTTACCTTACCAAATTACCAGGATTGTTCAATAAATACCTCAATCCTCTCATTTGGATCTTCACTTCACTTGTTACCTTGGAGTGAAGATGGTATTCCAAGGATAGCATTAAATTGGTTAAACAAATTTTTTGAAAAGCATATTATATTGTTGGTCCAAATTAAGTGCTAAATTAAAAAAAGTGTTTTTGAAAAGAAGTGCTTAACCAAAGTAGAAAAAGTGGCGCAGGTCTATGTACCATGTAGTTTATATGTCATGAAAGGTTCCTGCTTTTCAATAATTTATTTTTATTAATTTATTTTTATAAGTTAAGATTCCATTTATTGTGTTAAAATTATTGAGCACCCACGTAATTTATTTTCACAAATTTATTATTTTGATTTTGAAAAAAAATAGTGAAAAATAACTTGTAACAGAAGTTTTAAAAATATTACATTTGAAATTCTCTATTTTTTTTTTAGGGTTTTTTTTTTATAATTTTCTCAACCCTTTTCCATGGTTGGAATAAAAATAAAAAATAAAATAATGAAAATTCATTTCATTTCCCATTAAATACCCTTTTATAATTTGTAAAATAAAACAAATTTAGGACTTCTTTGTTGTAAGTCAATAACGCCCCATAAAAATAATTTTCCTTTTGAAGTTATGTCACATTGTATACTATTGAATAATTTTGATTAGTATCATGTTTGAATTTTGTAAACAATGAAAAAGAAAAAAAAAACATCCATTATCAAAAGATAAAAAAAAAAAAAAAAACTATCAACATCTCATTATCATGATTTTGATTATTGTGATCATATCCTATCAACCTTTGATCATCGATCCTTATCGGTTATTAGATCTTTATAGATATTTAATTATTGTGAATAATTCAAATTTCCTTTCCATTTTTTACTAAAAAAGTTGAGAAATCTTATTAAATTAAAATATATTTTATTTTTTTTCCTTCATAGTAACTTCTAGGAACCAGCCATAATCCAAAATTGGGTGTTACTCACATTTGTTGCAACTTCTAAGAACCAACCATAAACCCAATTGGGTGTGACTTATTTTTGTCCCCTAGCTTTCACTACTCTAAAATTTAAACCAAAGTACGCGTACCACGTGTTCCCACCCCTATAAATTATTTTCCCCACCTTTAGTGCAAATCTATACATCCTCTCTCCCATTTTTGACAAACATGAAAAGCCCAACTCATTTTCAAACAAATACCACTTTTTATAGCTTAAAAATTCCATGAGTTGGGCATGTGTTATTTTTTAAGTACACATGAGTCCCAAATTATCATCATAAAGTAAAAGGAAAATGTTGAAATTTCCATGAGATGGGCATGGGTTATTTTTTAAGTGTACATCAATCCTAATTAATCAACTAGCTATCATAAAAAAGTAAAAGGAAAATGTTGAACATCATCAGTCTCTCTCTATATGACTATATAGTTTTTGGGACCTCTAGTTAGGTCAAAAGTTTGCAGCCGTGGAGACATTCATGAACCTTTGAAATTTGATGGCAAGACAATATCTTGGACTTATTTTGGACACATGTCCCTTAAATTGTGATGGGACAATTAAATTAATTAGGTTAAAGCATCCAAATTATATTGTTGGTCCAAAAGAAAAAGTACCCTCCAACATTAGGAATAAATTAGGAAGTTTGTTGAGTTTAGTACCAATAAAAGATTAAGCTCAAACATTGGTTAATTGGGTGTAATTGATGACAATCACTAAACTTTAATAATGTCGATGATAAAATATTACTCGATCATTTCCCAACATAATCATGACTTAGTATCTTTTTTGTTAAGCATATATGTTAAAAGTTGCCAAGGGCACATAGAAAATAATGAAACTTTTTCACAAAAAAGTTTCAAGTATCAAAGTCAAATATAGCCTTTTCCTTTAAACTTCCCCCATTTGAATACATTTGTGTCCAATCATATAATTCACATAAGACAAAAGAAATCATATATATATAGTCAAGTGAAATGTAGAGGAAACATAGACATATGAAACAAAGATGGCAATGATCTGCATATACGTATGCTAATCCTAAATATCTCTCGTTTTGCCAACAAAAAAAATAAACGAGGGGGTCTCGTTGGTATCAAGGCTGAGGAGGTGGTGATGGAAACACGGATCGAAGGTAAGCCATCATGTCCTCATGCTGACTCTCCTAGCGATCAAGCCTCCGGAGGATATGCTCAAACATAGCCTACTGCTAATCCATGCGATCCTGAATAGTCTGAAATCTTTGTTGCATACACTGGAATTGCTCGGTGAAGCCAGTTTGATAATGATCCATGCGATCCTCCATAGAGTAGAATTGCGTATCGCTGACAACTGCAAGCTTCTCCATTCAAGTGCCAAGTGAGCTGATCTAAGCACCTAAATCCATCCAAGGCGCCTGACTAAGACCGTATGGAGCCTGATGAGGTGATGTCTGCGCGTGAGGTGGCTCAGTGAATGATGGCTGCAAATATGGTCCCGCTGTGTAAACTGGCTTAGACATCATCCCCTCTAATAAAGTCGCCCCTAACTGGCAACCCTCGGACTGCTGTGGATGGATATCAAACTCAGTCTCTCTATGCTCATAATCTCTCTGAGGGGCGACCCCAATCTCCATCTCCTAAATCTCGGTCTCCTCTTCAACTACAGGATGCACCTCTCCCTATCCCCCAGGTTGTGCTACTGGTCGCTCCGCTTTCCTAATCCATGAGCCATCGTGGCCCTTCTCAAACTTCATACAACCCAACGACTACTCATCATATGTATCATAACTACTCGGGGCCTCGAAGTCCTACTCCCTGCTTAAATCAACCCCCATATCCTTGAATACTCGTGTGGAGCTCTCGCAGCATGCCATCATGTGCATCATCATGACATATCCAACGTCAATCCGCCTCCCTATCATAATCGAATCAATGAGGAATACCTCTAGATAGGAGACCTCATCTTGGTGGCCACCTCGTGGTAGGAGGATGTACAAGATCATGTGGTGAAGGACTTGAAATCTCACTGTCAGGCTATGTGCCGATGGTTTACCCATCCCCTCTACATCTGCAAGGCCGCACATCATCTGTATCGCCTTTGTAGGCTCAAAACCCGCCAGAGTGGGCCAAGCCTTAGACTCATAAACCCTGAGTCCTACTGGAGCGATGTCTAAAATATGACATATGCTCTCTAGGTTAAGCTTGATCTGCACACCTCTAACGGTGGAAAAGATCGGACTTCCATGTCCATATGTCACTCGTGAATAGAATGCCCTCACTAATGTCGGAAATATCGGCTCTAAAATAGTCACTAAGGGCAGCCACCCCATCCGTGTGAATAGTTCCTCAAAG
This sequence comes from Vitis riparia, assembly GCF_004353265.1. NCBI lineage: Eukaryota > Viridiplantae > Streptophyta > Magnoliopsida > Vitales > Vitaceae > Vitis > Vitis riparia. The sequence continues at coordinate 12,013,386 of NC_048443.1, forward strand.
CCGAAATGGTGTAGTTGGGAGAAATTAATATTTCTTCTTGGAACAACCTTCTTCTGGGTAAACTTCTGCTTGTACCTTTGATATTCCTTCATGGAAGTGAAAAGGTCGGTGTCAAACCTTGCCTTTCAGCGAGCCTCCGCCTCACCGGGCTAAGATGGTTCAATAGGGCGCTTGCCCTGTGCCCTAGAGGCAGCCGTATCTCTCCTAGGTGCCATTAGAGAGTCAAACTGAAGGGGACGAGGGTGGTGGAGAAATAAATGAGTAGATCAAAGTGATAACAAACCCAATCTAAGAGGCTTGACATGCAAGAACAGGTGAGAAACCGCCTATGACACGCGCTGAAAGAGGAGCCCTTCCAATACACACAATCGACGTCCCAAATATCAGTTTGTACCCTTCAAAACTCACTCCGAAGCCATGAAATAGCTGCAATGGCATTAAAAGTAAGTTTCCCAAGATGAATACCCAAAACCCTTGAAGCCTGAAAGGAGTCCACTATCAAAATGATGCGCAGGAGGGGTATTTCAAAAGACAACCCCACCAATAGCTTGACTGGTCTACCACTGGTTGACCGCCTCTGTAAGTCACAACCCGAACAGTCGATTTGGTTTGAAAATTGTGAGAGTTGATTTGTGTATTGGAATTCTTATCATATAATCTATAAAAATGAAATGAAAATGAGTTTAACTTTCATTTCTAATGAATTATAGTTCTCTAATGTGACATAGTGTATTTGGTAATATTTTTAAAAATTACATTCACTTTATAGTTTTGGTTTTTAATGTCTCTATCTCATAGAGGATACAATTAAATTAAGGTTCATATTTCTTTTATGAAGTATTAATATTTAATATTTGAATAAAATTTGGATTAAAAAATTAAATTGTATTTTAAAGTTTTAAATTAATTTATTTTTAATTATTTTTAAGAATAAATTAGGTTTAAAGTTCTAAGGTAACTTGTATCTGTAGACCATTTGACTTTAAATAAATTTAATTTATAATCCATTTGATACTGATTTTAAAACATATTTTTTATATTTAAAAATTTTTATATTTAAAAAGTTAAAAATGTTTTTTAAAATCACTACTATTCTTAGTTGTATTTTTTGGTCAAAGATATATTCAAACATAAACATAAACATAAGCCAAGCATGAAGACGAGGCTAAAGAACTTTAAACCCCATGCTTAGTTGCAAATTGAGATCTATACACCATTTTGTTGCAATTTAAGGTATGAGAATGCCCATGAAATTGTCATACCTTATATTTGGTTCTTGTAAAATCTGTACAAGAAGAAATTCAAAGGTAATAGTTTATGTTTACATGCTTTTCAAATTCATTGTATTTGTTTTTCTTTTTTTATATATAAAGATTAAGGGATTTTATTTTGTATTTTTTTTCATAGACAATTAAAGGTAATAGTTTATAATTTTATTATTATTTTTTTCTTTAACTGGAATCAAACATAGTTTTAATATTTCAAGAATTATTTTAAATTATTTTAGACTTTAAAAATGATCATCTAATTTTTGTAAACAAACATTTTAAGCATTAGTAGTCTAGTTTGTAAAATAATATTAATTTAAAATTTTGGAGATTCATTTTTATATGTACTTCCATATTAATGAATTAAAACTCATTTTGCCCTTGTAAAAATTTGAAAATTTGGAAAATCACTTACCATGATTCATAAATAATTACTTTACAAAATAATTTTCCACAAACTTATATGGAATTTTAATAAAAGCACTTTCACAATATATTTCTTTTTTTACTATATACTCAATTTTAAAATTAATTTCAAAACCTAAAAAGCTTGGCTTAATAAAATAAATTTAATAGTCAATTTATTTAACAATTTTTAAGTCTCATGATCCTTTTAAAGAAATTTTGCATTTTATGTGAAAATTATTATTATTTTTTATATTAAAAATATAAAATATAAGAATATAAGAATTACTATTATTTTCTATTTTTTAAAATAAAAAATAAAAAATAAAATAAAAATAAATATTCAACTAAACTATTCACTTTGAAAATTTTTATATTTTGAGATTATTTAATCTTTACATTGAAAATTAAAATAAATTAAAAAAGGAATTTATTATATATATATATTTAGAGAGGAAAAATAGAAAAAAAAAGTAAAAAAAATAAATTAAATTCAATAAATTATTTTGATGATACTTTAAATAATTTAAATATATATAAAATTTAAATTAATTTTAATTATATGTTATTTTAGCTCAATTTTATATTATAAAACTAAACATGTGAAAATGATTTTACCTAAACAATTTTTTTAAATTGTATACTTATATAATTAGTTCTTTAAATAATAAAATACAAGTACATTATTTGATTTAATAGTGAAACTATAAAAATACTATGTGTTTTGGACAAATTAGGTTGATCGGTCGAAGGTCATCTCGACCGGTTGAGACACCGGTCGACCGGATACCTTTGACTGGTTGAAGCCCAGTCGAGGGGTGATAAACATACTCTCTCATCCAATAGCTGTGTGTTCTCGATTGAGGGAGCCTCTTACCGGTCGTGTTCCGATCGCGGACCGGTCGAAGACCAGTCGAGAGAGTGTTTTAAACACTCTCTCTCATCTAGTAGGTAAAAACGACTGATCGATGTTTTAGGAACCGATCGACCAGTTCGACTTTCCCGATCGAAGACCGGTCGACATCCGGTCGTAGAAAATTAAACTAGCACACTTTGTCCTCTATGCTTGGTTGATGAACCATCAAGACCGGTGTAAGAATATAGAGGATGTGTTCGAAATAAGCTGTGATTTAAGTAAAAATGTAAAATGAAGTAGCAATATTTGATCCATGCAATGACCAATCAAAGTACGACTCCTCTTCCTACTCAACTTTGTATAATGTATACATTTGAAGTATCAACCCCATTTCATTTGTGAATAATTTTGAAGCCAATGGCTTTTCCACGCTTAACTTGTTTGGTTTAAAGATGAATCATACTGTTGTTAACCTTAGCTATGAATTCATCACAGCTGTGAATTCATCACTAACTTCTATATATAAGTCATAATATGTGCAATACATTGAAAAGAGTTATGTTTGACCAAATAATGTACAATCAAATGAAAATATCCTTGGCACATCCAATTTAACAATCTCCCTCAATCCGCCAGAAAGCGATTTCGATGTGCATTATGTGATGAAAGCAACAATCTCCCCAATATCTTCAATCTATATTTCTTAGTCTTGCCCTGCATTCATTCATGTTTAAAAGACATATTAGGAAATGTTAAATATTTTGGCCATGGTATGCAACTTTGATATAATGATGGTATATTAAAATCATGTATGGACATACCACATCGATGGATTTCGAGAGTCCTCCATTTGACCAGTTGTCCATGAATTTCATAACAAATACTCCACAGTCATTGCTAACACACAAAGTAACGGGTAATTATTTATTAGGCATGACATGGCAAGTATAATATACATAAATTGCTTTGCAATCAAATTTAAATCTAGTTACGGACTGCAAAGTAAACACTCACTCATTTGGCTGACATGCTACGTCTGGCATGACAAAATGGAAAATCTTCAAGTCTATATCCACTATTTCTTTCTTGTAGCCAACAAGCCATATAACAACCTTCGCCTTAATAGTGAAACAAGGTACATTCAAACTTCCCATCTTATGTACAATGGAAGCAACAAAAATTACGGAACTAGAAGCTACTTTACCAAATTTTGTTGTATTCCACTCATACAGCTCCTTCTCATTCCTGGTCAAGAATCCAAGAGTTGGATTCGTTTGTTATGCAAGTCATACTCATAAAGTGTCCAATGGTTTTTGAAAAGATCCGGTAAGTAGACATGCATGATGCCACTCACAATGGATTACAACATATATTGGGTGAAGGAGATGACAAGTGTAGAAACATCAAACAATGCATTTAAGCTGACCTCATTAACATTCTAATACGAAACATCTAAGGGATACAAATATGGCTCAAAATGGGCAATTACTGCGTCGTGCGTCAAATGTTTGGCGTTGGAACGCATGGCCATTTCCTGCATATCATATGGAAAAAGTTTAAGCTTTAAAAGATAGGGAAACTTCTCGACATGTTATAACAACAAATCATTCAATTGTAGTATCCATAAAATCATTCCATTATAGCTATGTATGGCAAAAGAAAGAGTTTGGTCCTTGATACATCGTCGAATTGCAACATTCTACAATACTCATCCACGACTTAAGACAAGAAGTGATTAATATGTAAGCAATATTCAGAGAGACTAATGACAAGATGTTACATGAACATTAAATTAAAAATAATGCAAAGTAATGGAGAAATTGATATATTAACATGATTGCCAATCCAGCTCTCTCCTTAGAAAGAGGCGAGGCTGCCTCTACTTATACTCATGTCATGCATTGAAACAAGTTCCTCGTTGTCAACAAAACCATAAATGTTAGGGTAATACCAAATATTTGGAGGTGAATACATTTAAAAGTGGAGTATTATATGCTATAACAAACCTGGGGTCCAAGTCCCCATCAAATACAATTGCAGCTACTTATTTGAGGTCCATCTTGATGGCAGACTGGCGGGTTTGTGGATGATTACTACTCAAAAAGTGCTATTTGATAGCTTATAATTAATCCTTTTAAACACTTTTGAGTAGTAGTTAGTGCCTTTTAACCAAATTAGCATGTTAAGGCCCCTTTCAATCAATTCTAATCAAAATGTGTAAGTTTTGGTGTTTTTGTTAGTATTTTGATCACCAAAGCATTATGAGATTGAGGAGAGTTATATGGAATCCTTGGAAAGCAATGGAGAGCTCAAATTCATGAAGAACCAAGATTTGGAGCTCCATAGCCCTTTGCCAAAGTCGTTCAAAGCAAGCAAAGAGGAGAAAAGCAAAGAGAAAAACAGAGTGAAGAAAACAGGGACAGTAGCTACAGTTTTCTTTTGCACTTTTGGAGCACTTCCCGAAGTCCATTTTCTACATGCTATATACCATTTCAAAGCTCAGGAAGTCAAGAATCCAATGCTTCAAACCGTGTACGATTTGGAGCTGAAATGAGGAAGTTACAGCCGTTGGAAGCCGATCACTCCAAGCTGAAGGAAGGATTCAGCAAAGTGTTGCGAAATCACCCTTTTGTTGCGAGATATTTCGCAACACTTTTGCACAGTGCTATGGATTTCCCCTGAAGCTTCACGCCGCGATGGAAGCCCAGCACTACCAGATGGAAGTCAACTTTGTGAAGGTGTTGAATCAGCTGGTTGCTATGAAGAAATTTCGCAGCCCCTCTTGTGCATCTGCAAAATCTCGCAGACCTCATTTTCACCTGCGAAACGGTCCTGAAGCTTCCCGATAGCTGTGCACCGACTCTTTTAGATCTTTTCTTCTGATATTTTTGTGTCTAAATTTCCATTTTCTCCTTGTATTCAGCCACTCATGTAATTCCTTAGTTAGGAAGTATGCAAGGAAGGGTAAATTACCTTCCTATATAAACTCTCATGAGGACTCTCGGAGGAGGGGTTGCAGGAGATCCATCATAATATATGTGAAATTAACGAACAGGGCACTTGCTCTGTTTCTTCTTTATATTCTTGTTTTCTCTTTAGTTTTCTTTCTAGCCAACCAAACTCTGAGGATTTTTCCTCAGAGGATGAGAGGCTAAGCTTTTTGTCTCTTGGAGTGAAGAAAGCCGGGTGAGTTTCCTCAGGCATAAATTGGAAGTTTTGTTGTTTTAGTTTGGAATGAAGAGTAAGTGTGTCCCATGAATGGTTTCTACGTTTTTAGTTAACTTAAAACACCTTGGAGTCACCTGGGCCAACACTTGGTAAGGCAAGTGATCTCTAACCATGGAGATGCACTAGTTTACCCCTTGCGAGCCTCTGGTAGGTGACTTGAAGGTAGGATTTTCTAGAATAGCCAACACTTGGTAAGCTTTTGGACTCTTAGGAGACATCCATTAGTTACCTCTTGCGAGCTTTTGACGGGTAATCCAAGGTTAAAGATCACCTTGAATGGTAAAGGCTAGTGAGAGGCTCAAACCATTGCAAGTTGCATCAGTGAGAGAATTAAAGCTGAAATCCAATTGAGGGATGCATTTGTGCAGCACCTATTAGAGAATTGACTTTATGTTAATTCTCTAATGTGAGGAAATGAAACAAGTGACCGGAACTCTCCTTTTTGCATGAGGAATCTGAGCCTAGTGATCTAAACTCCAAGAAACACTTTTCTTTTCTAAGTAAAATCAGTTACTACTTTTGGTTAGCTTAAAACCAATCCTTTTTCATTCAAACGTCTTTATGTTTTCTTTTAAAGCTAACCTTGAAATGAAAAGGCACCAATTCAGCTTTGAATTAATATCATTTGTGAAGTGAAAACCCATCCCAGTGAACGATCCTAGAGCCACTATGCTATAGTAGCTTTGTCTTTGCTACCCTAGTATATGGTGTAATAGGTTATAAATTTTGTTGATTAATCCCTCAATCAAGGAGCACCAGCTGGACACAAATCGGCTGAGACACCAATTAGGCATGAATCAAATGGCGCCGTTGCCGGGGATGGTGCCACTTTGCAGTGATATGATCTTTTGAGAACACTTGTGATCTTCATCACAAGTTTGGTGACTTTTCTTTTCCTTTTACTAACTCTTTTTAATTGCTATTTTTCTTTATTTGTGTTTTAGTTAACCTTTCAGCTAGTTTTAGTTAGTCTTAAGTTTTTGAATTGTTTTTCTTTTGTGTTCTCTGTTCTTAATTCACAAATTGCTAGTTGTGCATGCCATATTGAATACGAGATAGCAGAGGAAGCCATGAACTTCATCAGTTATGTGGCTGAATTTTCAAGAGAATGGGGTGAACCAAATGCTAGAGATATGGGAAGAATGATGTCTCAACCTAAAGCTAGGGGTGAGATGTATATTTTGAATGACGGCATGGACATGAAGGCAGAGATTGCAGCTATGGAAAGGAGATTGGATGAGCTAGAAATGAAGAATATGCAACCAGTGCAAGCCATCTCTCAGACACCATTGCAAGCTATGCCTTGTGCCATTTGTCTATCTTATGAGCACTTGGTTGAAGAGTGTCCTATCATTCCAACAGAGAGGGAAATGTTTGGTGATTGCAACACCTACAATTCCAATTGGAGGGACCATCCAACATTCTTTTGGAAATCACAGCCACCTCAGTACCAGCAACCTGCTCAAGCACCTCAGCAAGCCTCAAACCTTGACCAAGCTATGATGAATCTTAACAAGGTCATGGAAGACTTTGTTGAAGCTAACAAATCCATCAATGCTCAGCTCAGTCAAAGAAATGACTGTGTAGAGAAAAAGATGGATGAAGTGCAAAATTATCTATCTCAGAGGATAGATAATCTCCAAGATTCAATCTCAAGGTTTGCTAACCTCAACACAGTGCAAGAGAAAGAAAACTCTCCTTCTCAACCTTATCAAAATTCCATGAGTATCCATGAAATGGAGGCTAAGGAGGGAGAATCTTCACAAAAGAGGGAAGTCAAAGAAGTGATCACTTTGAGTGGTAAAGAGGTTGATCTGCCCACATGCAAGTTAGAGCATGAGGTTGAGAGTGAAACAGAGAAAGAAAAGAGGGAGGAAATCAAAGGAAAGAGAAAGGGGAAAAGTACAGAGAAAGATGGCTATGATCTTGAATTAAATGAAGAACCACAGAGGATAGTCATCAAGGAAGAAATGAAGAAACACATGCATCCGCTTTTTCTCCAAGCTTTGTATGGCAAAAAGGGAATTGGTTTTGTTGCCATCATACTCAGCAAGCCTCAAGTGAGAGATGCAAACTTCATATGGGATCCGGGCAAGCTGAATCAGGATCAAATTTTTTGATGGACTTAGTCTTTCTTAAGACTAACTAGTCCATAGCTTTTTGTTTTACTTTTTACTTGTTTTAATTTTGATTTCAATGTTTTAATTTTGATTTCAATGCTTTAATTTTGATTTTAATGCTTTAATTCTACTTTGTTTTGATGTAATATAGGTTTTTGGATGATCAAAATCAGGAGGAAATGCAAAGGAAGAAATCGGGAAGAAATCGGAGCGAAAACAGAGCAAAAACAGAGCAAAAACAGGGGAAAACAGGGGTCTGCGAAATTTCGCAGCCTCTGCGAAATCGGCCTTTTGCTGCGAAATCACTTCGCAACACTTTTTAGCCCTCTGCGAACGGTTTCGCAGCTGCGAAACCAGTGTTTGGCACACGAGTGCCACTCCGCAGCACAGGAGCCCCCATTTCGCAGCTGCGAAGTGGGCTGCGAAGCTCCAAAGCATGAAATCCTCCATTTCGCAGGGAAAGCTCCATTTGGAAGGGTGTTTTGAAGCTGCGAAACCGGTGTTTGGCACACGAGTGCCACTCCGCAGCACAGGAACCCCAATTTCGCAGCTGCGAAGTGCTCTGCGAACCACTAAGGCGTAAAAAGCCCCAATTCCGCAACGATTCCTCAGCAATTTCTCCATTCCGCGGGGTGTTTCGCAGCTGCGAAACCACCTTTTGGCACACGAGTGCCATTCCGCGGTACAGTGACCCCAATTTCGCAGCTGCGAAGTGGGCTGCGAACCACCAAAGCATGAAAGATCCCATTTCCGCAGGAAAGCTCCATTTTGCAGAGGATTTCAAAGCTGCAAAACCAACTTTTGGCACACGAGTGCCATTTTTGCAGCACAGTGACCCTTATTTTGCAGCTGCGAAACGGCTGGGAAGCATAAAAACTCCAAATTTCGCAGCCAAAGCCCAATTTCGCAGGGTATTTTAAAAGCTGCAAAATGGCTGCGAACGTAAAAACTTCCAATTTCGCAGACAAAGCTCCATTTTGCAGGGCACTTTTGGGCTGCAAAATCACCTCCAAGCTTCGAAATGGTTATGAAATGATCTCCAAACTTCAAAATGGCTGCGATATCACCACCAAAAGTCGAAATGGCCTTCAAATTGTGAAATTGACTTGCAAAATGGAGGGAAGTTTGCAAAAACACCTTGCAAAGCTAAGGGAAGTTGCTAAAATGCCAACAGAGCCCCACTCACCAGCTGAGTACCCTCTGGAACTCATGAACAGCCACCTCTCCATTTCAGCCATGGCCAAGACTAGAGGAAAGCCCCGCACACCCTGAGATCACACATGAAGTCTCTCATTCCATTTCTTACCTCCTTAAACCATCAAATCCCATAGCTACCAACTGAGAGCTCTAGTTGATGAGACTATGCCATCTAAGGAGACTACCAAAACAGAGGTTGAAGTTCTGATCCAACCCACTCAAGAGGCCACCACAGATGCATCAGCTCCATAGGACTCTTCCATTACTTGATCATCTCTTTATTTTTTGTCTTTACTTATTATATTAGTATACATAATTCCATGTTTTGATGTCTTATATTCTGGGATTGGATGTATTACTGATGATGCATCATATATAGACATCAATTTTTGTTTAAGCTTGGCATTTTTTTATTTCCTCTACTCACTAACTCTTTTGTTTTTTTTGAAACATGTGGTTTCTCCAATAAGACTCAGACTTCATGTCACTAAGGAGGTACCACTTCCTCCTTATTTTTTAATCGCTTTTGTCACATTGAGGACAATGTTCAGCTTGGTTGGGGGGAGAGTTGAGGAAGTAAGTATTGTTAATAATGCTAAGTTATTTTGGTAATTTAGTTGCTTTTTGTTTAATTTTTAAAATTTTTAAGTTTTTATTCTACTCTCCATGGTTATTAAGGAAAAATTTTCAAAATGAAAAGGGAGAAATTGAATTTTTGTCTTTTTACTTGACTTAGAGTTTGTATTATGCTTACTAAAGTTGATGAATTGTTGAAACTTCTTTTGAATTCAACCTCAGTTTTTCCACTTTAAGCTATTCACACACTGTGCACAATAGGTTCCGATTATAAGATGAAAAACTATTTCCCTCTTGACTTAGGAAAATTTTAGACTTGGTACCTTTGACCTCATTTAATAGTGTTGGGACACCTTATAAAAGGCCAATGAGCCTTTGAAAAAGAAAAAAAAAAATGTTTGCTTGCCTTGAAACCCGAGCAAGGTCTGAGGGGTATATGGTGAAAATCTTTAAAACCTGGTGCCCTAAGCCTTCATTGGTTGGGAGTCACCGACCTCAATGCTCGTTACATGGGTGAATAGGTGGAGTTTAACATACTGTAGGTGCTTGGGTATTAAAATTCATTCTCAAAAGTCCGGGGTGAAATCCGAGGAGTTAGTGGTTGAAAGATCCTTAAAGCTTGATGCCCTAAACCTTGATTGGTTGGGAGTCATCGATGGACCCCCGTTACATGGACAATTTAGAAAAGAATACCTTTAAGCCTTGTACTCCTACAATGAAAAAAATTGTGAGAAAAGAGGTGCGTTCTTAGCCTATTGGAGGTTGATTAGTTTGCTAAGCTTTGAAAAAAAAACTAGGTTGAGGGGAGAGATTAGTTCAACATACTATATTCGGAAACTAATAAATAACACTTAGATTTTTGTGGAAGAGTAAGGTTTGACCCTTTGGGAGTGGAAACTCTTTTAAAGCTTAAATTTGCATAATGCCTTCTCTTTAAGAATTGTGACTAGGCAAATTATTTGATAACTCTTGTTGAAGTTTGAGTTTTATTTCTTTAATGTTCCATGTGAGAGTTTGATTAGTCATGCCACTTAAACATTTTTTGAAGTGATCAGCATGATGTTGTAAATTATGGTAATTTTATTTTTATTTTTCTCTCCTTCATTGCTAAGGGACTAGCAATATGTCGGTTGGGGGGAGTGATTACTACTCAAAAAGTGCTATTTGATAGCTTATAATTAATCCTTTTAAACACTTTTGAGTAGTAGTTAGTGCCTTTTAACCAAATTAGCATGTTAAGGCCCCTTTCAATCAATTCTAATCAAAATGTGTAAGTTTTGGTGTTTTTGTTAGTATTTTGATCACCAAAGCATTATGAGATTGAGGAGAGTTATATGGAATCCTTGGAAAGCAATGGAGAGCTCAAATTCATGAAGAACCAAGATTTGGAGCTCCATAGCCCTTTGCCAAAGTCGTTCAAAGCAAGCAAAGAGGAGAAAAGCAAAGAGAAAAACAGAGTGAAGAAAACAGGGGACAGTAGCTACAGTTTTCTTTTGCACTTTTGGAGCACTTCCCGAAGTCCATTTTCTACATGCTATATACCATTTCAAAGCTCAGGAAGTCAAGAATCCAATGCTTCAAACCGTGTACGATTTGGAGCTGAAATGAGGAAGTTACAGCCGTTGGAAGCCGATCACTCCAAGCTGAAGGAAGGATTCAGCAAAGTGTTGCGAAATCACCCTTTTGTTGCGAGATATTTCGCAACACTTTTGCACAGTGCTATGGATTTCCCCTGAAGCTTCACGCCGCGATGGAAGCCCAGCACTACCAGATGGAAGTCAACTTTGTGAAGGTGTTGAATCAGCTGGTTGCTATGAAGAAATTTCGCAGCCCCTCTTGTGCATCTGCAAAATCTCGCAGACCTCATTTTCACCTGCGAAACGGTCCTGAAGCTTCCCGATAGCTGTGCACCGACTCTTTTAGATCTTTTCTTCTGATATTTTTGTGTCTAAATTTCCATTTTCTCCTTGTATTCAGCCACTCATGTAATTCCTTAGTTAGGAAGTATGCAAGGAAGGGTAAATTACCTTCCTATATAAACTCTCATGAGGACTCTCGGAGGAGGGGTTGCAGGAGATCCATCATAATATATGTGAAATTAACGAACAGGGCACTTGCTCTGTTTCTTCTTTATATTCTTGTTTTCTCTTTAGTTTTCTTTCTAGCCAACCAAACTCTGAGGATTTTTCCTCAGAGGATGAGAGGCTAAGCTTTTTGTCTCTTGGAGTGAAGAAAGCCGGGTGAGTTTCCTCAGGCATAAATTGGAAGTTTTGTTGTTTTAGTTTGGAATGAAGAGTAAGTGTGTCCCATGAATGGTTTCTACGTTTTTAGTTAACTTAAAACACCTTGGAGTCACCTGGGCCAACACTTGGTAAGGCAAGTGATCTCTAACCATGGAGATGCACTAGTTTACCCCTTGCGAGCCTCTGGTAGGTGACTTGAAGGTAGGATTTTCTAGAATAGCCAACACTTGGTAAGCTTTTGGACTCTTAGGAGACATCCATTAGTTACCTCTTGCGAGCTTTTGACGGGTAATCCAAGGTTAAAGATCACCTTGAATGGTAAAGGCTAGTGAGAGGCTCAAACCATTGCAAGTTGCATCAGTGAGAGAATTAAAGCTGAAATCCAATTGAGGGATGCATTTGTGCAGCACCTATTAGAGAATTGACTTTATGTTAATTCTCTAATGTGAGGAAATGAAACAAGTGACCGGAACTCTCCTTTTTGCATGAGGAATCTGAGCCTAGTGATCTAAACTCCAAGAAACACTTTTCTTTTCTAAGTAAAATCAGTTACTACTTTTGGTTAGCTTAAAACCAATCCTTTTTCATTCAAACGTCTTTATGTTTTCTTTTAAAGCTAACCTTGAAATGAAAAGGCACCAATTCAGCTTTGAATTAATATCATTTGTGAAGTGAAAACCCATCCCAGTGAACGATCCTAGAGCCACTATGCTATAGTAGCTTTGTCTTTGCTACCCTAGTATATGGTGTAATAGGTTATAAATTTTGTTGATTAATCCCTCAATCAAGGAGCACCAGCTGGACACAAATCGGCTGAGACACCAATTAGGCATGAATCAGTGGATGCGCTATGAATGGTGACAATAGATTGGGAGCCAACCGACGCATTCTTCGTCGCCTCCGACTCCTATCAGATGGGGCCACAACCATAGAACGCAAAGGCAACTGGTCATAGACGATTACTTCTTCATCAGCTGTTAGTTTAGAGTAACAACAGTTTAGTTAAATGAAGGGGAATATAATATGAGTTATTATGTACACATTCATGCAGTAATGAATGTCCCCCATACTATTACCAATAACTTTTGGATGCCAAATTGGAGTGTCAGGTACGTCTCCAGTGACATGGGATGCCATGTCATCTCCGCCATAGTCTGAATGCGGTTCGGCCTCGGGAAATTCATAGGCTGCATAGCCTAAGTGACTAGCAGCAGGCGAAGGTCGACTTCATTCTTTTCGGCCATCCAATGTATGTATCAGACCATGCATGATGCCAAGCTGCTGTTGAATGCCCTTTTGATATGCATTAATTGCGTGTTTTGCTGCATAGTACTTCTCCAATATTTCCTGTGACATGTTAACGAATTGCTTGAAGATAAATTACTATAAAAATATTGAAGAAAATATTTATAACCAATGATTTACAACATTCCAGTCAGTAAACTTAATTGTAATGGCATTCAAACGGAGTTAATTTGTAAAGTAACAAACAGTATACGTACATGACTACTTGTTGGGCCACTCTCAGACTCCACATGTGTACGGGGCGATGACAAATTATCAAACCCCTACAATTAAGAACATGACACATATTAAGAACGTATAAACCTTCAAGGTATTCAATTTCCATGTCATCAAATTACATAACAAAATGAATGTAGAGTAAATGACTACCTCGCCATGTCTGAAACTACCAAACTGACTAATCTCAGCAGCTAAGCGCTCCTTTATCAACTCATCTGACCATGCGGAGAGGAGGGGCACTGTCATGGGAACATGAATGGAAGGAATCTTGAATTTAATTACATACTGGAGCTGCACAATGGAAATAAACATATGTGGATCGTTACTTGCTGGTAGTGATGTGAACAGTTTAAAAGTTACCAAGTAATCAATGTAAAATAAGGGCAATACCTGGAGGAAGAGGATGCAACCATGTACCCACACACTGTTTCGTTGCTTAAATCGTCTAATACCCTCAACAAGCTGGTCAACAACAAATTGGCCCCAATTGACATTGTTTTGAAAACCATCTTCATGGATGGTATGCCATAAGTTTCGGCATCCATCTATCCTTGAGGTTAGTATCAATATCGTCACACATGCGTAGTAAATGAAGCATCTTCGGAACTCCTCCCCGACAGGTAAGTTGAGGAGTCTCTCCTCACAAGTGTTAAGTGTACCGAACAGATGATCATCAGACGAGGTTGATGAAATTTGTAGAATCCGTCCGCTTGTCGGGAGGCCAAATACAAGGCCCACATCTGCAGTAGTTAGATCATAGCTTTTGTCAGATGATATGCCTATGCATCTGAAGCCAACGTTAAAATGGTCGATCAGTCATAAACATATTTATGTCGTATCTCCTTGCAATTTAAGTTTAGAAGACCTCCAAATTGAAGGTCTCGAACCACTTCCAATTTCTCAACTGGCAGCTTGTTACATAGTTTTAGGAATCTTGAAGATGAATAACGTGTGATCAATCTTGTGGCCTGCATTAAAAGTATAGGACATAATTAGTATCTTACACATGAATTTTAGTAATCAACAAAAAAATAAGAAAGTTAATATGAATACATAAACGTGGTGAAAAAAGAAATACAATTGAATGAACTACCTTACCAAATAATGTGGATGAATAATTTACTACTGGATGTTTATGTAATAATGAATATGTAAGACCCATAACAAGTAATTGTGTTAAGTAGGTTAAAATATCAAGTATCCAAAATAAGTTATGAAAAATAAAAACGAAGAAATAATGCAATACCTCTGCAGTGGCCATTGAAGAATGAATTTATTGTTGGATGTTTGAACCTTTGAAGATCCAGTAACTTCAAATGGGTTCTATAGTAGTTATTGCTGACCTGGAGAGACTAATAATAAAGGGAAAGGTCATTTGACTATTCGTACCATTAATCGGTTGGATAAATTTGGTAATGGTATACCAAATTTAGATTTATAAGGTAAAAATAAATAAAATAAATAAAAATGCCAATTGAGGAAAGCGCTAACAGTTTGGGTGCAAACACATGTATGAAGTACTATGCTATTGCCAACAGATCATATAAATTACTAGATAATAATTGGAATGCTTATAACGTGCGTAACAAGTATATCTCATTGAAGACAAATTGAAAGACAATTTTTAGTATGTGGTAGGAATTCATGCCACATTCAAATAGCTGGAACCATAAATGCTTGATAATGTAGACACACTGGTGGAATTAAATAACAACTGAAAAGAAACCATATTCAAATTGCACTTTCAATTAAGTAGGTTAAGCAAAGCAACTATAAATCATGAAAATAACAAGATAGTGCATCGTGCCTATAACCAGGCCAATACATAAGAATGCAAATCAACAACACTGTACCATATACCCTACAATAGAATGTATGGGATGATGCAAATTATGAGAATCGTACAAGCACAAAAAAGGCACATGTCACGGCAATGGATTATTACATTTAGAGTTGTTGTGACCTATGCCATTGCATCGAGAGCAATGAATTGCTCTCTTATGACTAAACCGTGACTCAATGCGTCTTTGGCGGGGTCTTCCTAGAGGACGTCTCACATGAGGGGGTTGGAGAGCAGGAAAGAAGTTGTCAACGCAATCTTGCAAACTTCCATTTGAAGAAGGTGGTTGGGCAGGGAAAAAAGGAGAAGGAACATAAACCTCTAGTACCCACCACTCAGTGTCCTCTATCCATGGAAAATGGCTTCCACTCTTTGCAGGTTGGTGCTCAGGGGTCATTTTGTCAGTAGAACGATAAATTGGATCATCTCCTTTTTTACTAAAACTACTTGATTAGCCCCAGTTACACAACTATGCCAAGCTGCGATTGGTTGGTTTATTTTGTTTATCAACAGAGTTGAGAATATAATTGTGAATACCCAGTTTCTATATCCTATTTTCTTCTGTTTTTATCAGGTTAATTGAATTTGTTGGGTTCTGTCACATACACATGCTAGGCTAGTATACTTGTGTCTATATTCTAGTATATAAAGCTTTTAAAAAAGTAGCTTAACATCATATCGTGGGTGACCCTCACAAGGGAGTATACCTTATAGGTTTTGATCATAATCTGGTTTGAAATAACGCTAAATATATATATATATATATATATCAAAACTTTTTACCTGATGCTAAGAGAACCTCCCTCCTCAATTCAGACAGCAAGCAACCTCCACAAAGTCCCACCTAACATCAAATATCCAACAATGCTCACCACGGAGGGCACCGTCGGTGGGGATCGATCAGGGTACAATATATGGCAAACTGAAATCGCGAGATAAATTAGGGCAATGTATTTGGGCTGAAATCAAATGGTCCGAATAGCCAAAATGAAGCATAAAATGAAATTGATCAACCTACTAACCTCAACTATCAACTATTTCGCCACGGAGCCCAAATCCAGTTGTGATCGTCGACGCCAATGGATCGATAGAGATGAAAAACTCCACTGCCTACACCTAAAATCAGAAGGCTGGGAAATACGAGATCGAGAGATAACGAGATTGGCACTGAGGATTAGGGCATTATTTGGGCAGAAGCGAGGGATGAAGTCGGGAATGTGAAAACGACTCCAATTTGGGGAAAACAAAAGGAGAAATCCAACGTGGATTTCAGTTTTTTTTTTTTAAATACCCAACAAAGGGCATTTTCGGCATATTATAGATGAGATATCCTTCTTATCAATTTTGAGACTTTGCTTGGGTGGTGGGCTTAATTTTGTTAGATATATGGACCATTTGTTAATTTTTGGGCCCAAGTGGGCCCAAAACACAATTCTCCCAAGAAAATATTGACAATTATCTAAAATAAGACATTTTATTATTTTAAATATTGGTAAGAAATATTATTAATTCTAAGATTTTTTTATTTATAAAGATATATTTACTTGAAAATTTCTTAACTATTTGTCCTTTTTTCTCCTTTTTTCTACCAAACCTTATGCATCCAACATCCTTTCCAATTATTCTAATTTTTAAAATAAAAATAATAAATATATTTTAAACATAAAAATAATTTGACAATTAAATTAATCTATAAATGTAAAACCTTTTCAACATGTTTATTTTTTTTAAAACAAAAAATAATTTTAAAAAATTATATATTTTTTAATCAACTTAATATTTTAATAAATAATTTTAGATTAAAAAAATTTATATCCATTTTAAAAATAATTTTTGTAATTTTAAAATTTTAAAAATTGTATGCATCTTGAATATAATTTTTTTAATATTTTTTATTTTTTATTTTTATTCAAAAAAAAAAACATTTTTCGTATGGACCTTTTACCCTTAAATTATTTTTTCATCTCCACCTTCTTCTTCATCCTATGAGATCTCTCTCACAATCTTTCTCTCAATCACAATCTCTCTAGATGCTTCCATAAAATCCACACTCTTCTCTTCCTCTTTCATCTCAACACCTCAATTTTCCCACTCCTGTTTGTTAGTAGTTGGTCTCTCCAACATGTGGGCCCACCATTAACAATTTTTTTAAAAAAATGAATTGCTTGGTGAGCACCCATACTCTTGCTCATAAATAAACAGGAGATTCAGAGTAATTTCGGGATGAAGAAAAAGACAAATAAACAAATTCTCTGGAAAAAAAAAAATCAAAGAAAGATTTTAGGGTATTTTTCCTTGGAAATACCTTGAGTGTTGTCGTTTTTGGGTGAGATCATTATTATTATTTTAGGTTGTTTTTGCCTTTAGAATTAATCTGGAGAAGACTCTTTGTACTTGTTGTTTGTTAATGGAAGAATTTCTATTTGAAGTTTGACCCGTAGGTGTAACCCAAGTTAAAAGGTGAACCACGTTAAATTGTTGGTGTTTTTTTTGTTTACCTTTTTATATTCCACAAATAGTACATGTGGCCTCAACAAGTGGTATAAGAGCCATTGGTGTTGATTTTCTTTAAAATTCTTAGTACACTTTATGGTTGTTGTATTGATTGATCTTTTATTGAGACTATTGAGGCGGAAAGGCAACTTATAATGGAGGCAAATACAAGCAAAATGATCTACTTGAATGGCACAAATTATCACATATGGAAAAACAAGATGAAGGATCTCTTGTTTGCGATGAAATTGCATTTGTCGGTTTTACTACAACTAAACTCAAAGACGAATAAAATGAAGAATGGGCATTTGAGCATGAATAGGTGTGTGGATCTATTTGACAATTTGTTGAAGATAATATGTATAATCACATTTGTAATGAAACTCATGCACAAACATTGTGGAAAAAGCTTGAAAAGTTGTATGCTTAAAAAATTGGCAATAACAAATTATTTTATCTAACAAAATTGATGCATGTAAAATACTGTGAAGACACTTTTGTAGTAGATCATTTGAATGAAATGTAAGGGATTGTGGACTCGTTGTCATGAATGGGTATAAAGTTTGACAATGAAGTACTTGCTCTCATGGGGTGCTCACCTCTCTACCAAAGTCGTGGGAGACCTTGAAGATTTCAATTACCAATTTGGCTCCTAATGGTGTCATAAACATAGAGTATGTCAAAAACAGTATTTTAAATGAAGATATGAGAAGGAGATAACAAAATTCATCGTCTTTAGCACAACCAGATGTTTTAGTTACATAATCCAAATGAAAGAGCTAGTACATGGGTCTAAAGTTTAGAAACAAGAGCAAAGGAAAGTCAAATAAATATGCAAACATCATTGCAAGAGAAGGGGCATATCAAAAGGTTCTGTTGAAAGTTCAAAAAGGAATAAGAAAATAACAAAGACTAAAAAGTGAGGAAAGGTGACAGTAGTGATGATGAACAAACAAATGCCACTAATGAATTTCACAATTTATGATGATGATGTTGTCAATTTTACATCCCATGAGACCAGTTGGGTGATTGATAATGGTGTTGCCATTCATGCTACATCTTGAAAAGAATTCTTCTTATCTTACACACAAGGAGATTTTTGAGTTATTAAAATGGGAAATGACAACTTATCAAAAGTTGTTGGCAAAAGAGATGTTTTCTTAGAGATAGAGAATGACACAAGATTAATCTTAAGATGTCAAACATATTTCAAATATTCGCCTAAGTTTGATTTCTACAGGCAAACTTGATGATACAGGTTTCTACAACACCTTCATAAATGGCTAAGAAACTCACAAAAGGTTTCTTGGTGGTGGCCAAAGGTAAAAAAAAAAAAAATACATTAGACAACACCTCCAAAAACATCACAATTAAATGGTTTAGTTGAGAGAATGAACAGAACTTTGATGGAAAAAGTTAGATGTTTACTCTCACATGTAAGGTTGCCCAAGACTTTTTTGGGATAAGCTTTACATAAAACTGTACATGTGTTGAATCTTTCACCATGTGTTCTACAACTCGATGCTCCAGAGAGAGTGTGGTCAGGAAATGGAGTTTTTTATGATCATCTGCCAGTGTTTGGCTATAAAACTTTTGTGCATATTCCTAAGGATGAGAGGTCTAAGCTTGATGTGATGACATGACAATATATTTTTATTGGCTATGGTCAGGATTAGTTTGGTTATAGATTTTATGATCCAGTTTAGAAAAAGCTTGTAAGGAGTCGTGATGTTGTGTTTGTTGAAAATTAGACCATTGAAGATGTTGACAAAATAGGGAAGGATGTTCCTAACTCCAATGGTGATTCAACAAAGTTGAAATTAATTCCTCCAACAATGGTGCCAAGATAGATTGGAGATGAAGTTCAAGATGATCAGCCTGATACAAATGATGCTCCTATAGAGGTTGAAATAGAAGATAATAATAATGATGATGTTCATCATCAATCACTAACACCTATGACTTCCCCAGTTCCATTGAGGAGAGGTGATATAAACAAAAAACAATCTACTAGATACTCCAACAATGAGTATGTGTTACTCACTGACGATGGAGAACTTGAAAGCTTTGAAGAAGCCATGGATGATGAACATAAGTAGAGATGGATTGAATCTATGCAAGATGAAATCATGAAGTCCTTGCATGAGAATAGAACTTTTGAGTTGGTGAAGTTTCCAATAGGCAAGAGAGTTTTGAAAAATAGATGGGTGTTCAGGATCAAACATTAATAACATAGTCCACATTCACAATTCAACGCCAAATTGGTTATTAAAGGTTTTAACCAAAGAAAATGTGTTAATTTTGATGAGATTTTTTCACCAGTTGTGAAAATGACATCCATTCGCATAGTGTTGGGTTTAACAACAAGTCTTAATTTAGAGGTTGAGTAGATGGATGTAAAAACAACCTTCCTTTGTGATGATTTGGAAGGAAAGATATACATGGAGTAGTCTTAGGGTTTAAAACAAAAAGGAAAAAAAAAATATTATGCTTGCAGATTAAAAAAAAAAAAAAGTCTTTATGGCTTGAAATAGACACCGAGACAATGATATTAGAAGTTTGAGTCAGTCATGGGGGAGCAAGGTTAAAAGAAGACTATTTCAGACCATTGTGTTTTTGTATAAAAATTCTCTAATGATGATTTCATTATTCTTTTACTCTATGTGGATGATATGCTAATTGTTGGTTGGAGTGTTTTCAGAATTGATTACTTGAACAAATAGTTGAGCAAGTCTTTTCCCATGAAAGACTTAGGGCTAGCAAAATAGAAACTTGGCATAAAAATTATTAGAGATAGATATATGCTAAGAAATTATGGTTGTCATAGGAAAAGTATATTAAAAAAGTACTTCAGAGGTTCAATATGGACAAGGCTAAAATGATTAGTTGTCCTCTTGCTAATCACTTCAGACTAAGTTCTAAACAAAGCCCTTTTACAGATAAAGAGAAAGAAGAAATGGACAAGGTTCCATATGCTTCAGTAGTTGGGAGTTTGATGTATGCCATGGTGTGTACATGACTAGATATTGCCTACTCGATTGGAGTAGTGAGTCAGTTCATTTCAAATCTTGGTAAGGAACACTGGACTATAGTGAAAGGAATTTTTAGGTATCTTCATGGTGCTTTCAAAATATGCTTATGTTTTGAAGATACCAAACCTATGTTAGTTGGCTACACAAATGCAGATATAGTTGGCGATGTTGACTCTAGGAAATACTTTAGGATACTTGATTACATTTACAGGGGGAACTATGTCATGGCAGTCAAAGTTAAAGAAATGTTTTACTATCTCTACTATTGAAGTAGAGTTTATTATAGCAATAGAAGCGTGTAAAGAGTTGTTATGGATGAAAAAGTTCTTAAATGAACTTGTTTTTCAACAAGACAGATATCAACTATTTTGTGATAAATAGAGTGCTATTCACCTTGGGAATAATTCCTTCTTCCATTCAAGATCAAAGCATATTGATGTGAGATATCACTATATTAGAGACGTGTTGGAGATGAAGCTACTACAACTTGAAAAGATCCATATTGATGAGAATGGATCAGACATGTTAACAAAGATTCTACCAAGGGAGAAGTTTGAATTATGTTGATTAGTTGCAGGAATGGTGGAGCCATCTATTTAGTCAAGAGATGGAGATTTGTTAGTAGTGGGTCCATCCAATATGCGGGCCCACCTTTGACAAATTGAAAAAAAAAAAACGGAATTGCTTGGTAAACATGCATACTCTTGCCCATAAATAGGTAAGAGATGCTGAGTTCCCTCAGGATGAAGGAAAAGCTAAAAAAAAACAAATTCTTTGAAGAAAAAAAAATCTGAGAGAGTTTTTGGGGTATTTTTCCTTGGAAATACCTTGAGTGCTATTGTTTTTGGGTAAGATCTCATTTTTTCATTGGGTTATTTTTGCCTCTAGAATTAATCTGGAGAAGACTCTCTATACCTGTTGTTTGTTAGTGGATGAATTTCTATTCAGAGTATGACCCATAGATGTAGCCCAAGTTAAAGGGTGAACCACATTAAATTGTTGGTGTTTTTATTGCTATTTTTGTTTACCTTTTTTTATCCCACAAATAGTACCTATTGCCTCAACAAAGTTATTGTTCTCTCTCTCACACACATACTTACCAACCTTTGTTGCCCTATGTGAAGTTCAAATTACAGCATTGCCACCATCACCAACACTATCGCCGATCAATTTTCTCATTTCGAGAAGGAAATTGGGAAAAAAAAAAATTAAGAACACAAATTTGAGGGCTTGTGGGTTTGTTCTCAATGTTTGGATTTGAGATTTGGTTCAATTTGTTCTAAGATACATTTTTTGAGGGTTTGAAATTTGTTTCCTGTGAGTGTTTGTTTTGTTTTTTGTTTTTTTGGTTTTTTTTTTTTTATTGTGTGTGTTTTCAGTTCATAGTGTAGAAAACATAAAAAACAACTTCGATCAGATTGTTCTCCACAAACGTCAAATTGGGAACACGAAGAACAAATTTGAAAACATAAGAAACAATTGACAAACGTGTTTTTGAGTGTTTTCTATTTTTAAGAGCGGAAAACTTTTTTTTGGAAACAACAACCAAATAGGCCCTAACTTGATCTTTTCTAATATTTAAATAATAGTATTTGCGTCCCTACCTCTTGTAAGTTCACCTCTCCTTAATGGTGGATGTGAATCTACAATTTAAAAGCAAAGTTAGAATGCATAGTTAAGTAATGACCAAGAAATATAAAACTTTAATAGTGTATTTAATATATTCTTACCAATACTATTTCTAATCGTTGTTTGCATTGATGATGGTTTATGATTATTAATAGGAGTATGAGTTGAAACAATAGGAGTAGGAGTTGAAAAAATAAGACGACGAGGAGGAGAAATAGGAGTAAGAAAGGCAACACTAACACCAATTTTAGTACAATTGTTCATATTTTTGGGCAGACCTCGAGATTTAGTATTAGAAATATATTTAAGGTGATGTTGATTTTCATGCTCCATTTATTATAATACTTTTTGCACTAAAATCAATTAGACAAATACATTGTTACATAGAATGTTTCTATTTATGTTCTTTAATTCCACATAAGCTCTAATAAATGATTTTTTTTAATTGAGTTTAAGGAATGTATTATGCATATGTTTTAAATAAATAAGTCAAAATAATGCCAAAAAATATATAAATTTGTTACAAAATATAAACATAATACCATATTGTTAAACTGAATGAAATCCAAAACTCAAATGAATATTAAATTCAAATATTTTATTTAACTCGATTAAGTTGTAATGGAATAAGATTAATAAAATATATAGTAAACAAGAAAAACGTAACTCCAAATTACATTGAAATCATAAAACTAACTATCCCTATCACTATCATAATCTTCCATTACTATTTTCATTATTTTTACTACAATAATCTATAAGTGTTTCATCTTCTTCATCTTAGTCATTTATAAAAGCAGTTAAATCATCACTTTTGAATCTTTTTCCATGATCAACCACATTTTCAATGTTAATATAGCTTAAATCACCATCATCCCTTTGATATTGTTGAACATTAAAATTTTGGTTTACTAACAAAATAATATTTGTTGAATCTTTTTCTTGATATTCTCCTTCTATTGTTAGATGTTGACTATCATTTTCATTATTATATGTTGTAGTTTGCTCTGAGACATCAAATATGTGTTCATGATGCACTTTTTGAACGACTTTCCAACTTGATCCTAACTTTGGATCATTTACATAAAGGGCATGTTCAACTTATTTTGCAATAACATAAGGATCTTCTACTTTCCACTTATTATCCACATTAATGCACTTAAGAACAACATCATCTTGCAATCTTTTTTTCTTAAGATCAAGATCAATATCAAACCATTCACATTTGAATAGAACAACTTGGTTGTTGAAGATATAATCTGACAAAATAATATTTAGAAACACACTATAGAAGCCAATCATATCCAATGATGAAAATATCGGTAATCATCGATATATTGGTACTTCGATTTTACGGATATATCGACAGATATTTTGATACAAAATATCGGTGAGTCTAAAATTAATCAAAATTCATGGAAATATTAAGAAAAAAAATCTAAAAATGATATAATAAATAATCATAAACATAATAATAAATATTTTAAAGTTGTTTTACAAAAAAAATGATTTATGCATATGATATCATTAATTATATTTGATAATAATATCATATGCGTTAATAAAAAAATATGAATTTTATAAGTTTATATTTATTATTAAATTACATCAAATATTATTTGATAATAATATTGTGGTATTTGATTATGATATATTTAATATTAAAATTATGATTCATTTTAATTTAATTGTATTAAATGATACAAAATAAATAATGATATATGAATAAATTTTTTAATATCTATATTTTTTATATTTAATTAATATATAAATTATATAAAAAAAATGTTAAGAAAATTATCACAATAATTTTTTATATTTTTAGTGATCATTTAAATGAAATTTTAAAATAAAAGAATTAGAATTAATTTGCTTATTAAAATATTTTTTAATATTTTGTTTTATGAAGGTTTTAGTATATGTTTATTCTGGTGCATATAATATAATGAGGAAGCAATTTAGGCCAAGCTGAGTTTGTTTGTTTTGGGCTGGGTTCGAGTCCTAGCGTGAGCCAGCAACGTTGACTAGACCTAGCGCCTTCAACAAGCCAAAATTGCTGAATTTTTTAGGGTTTCACCTTGCTTTGACCGAGCGAGCAAGCAACGTTGACTAGACCTTTGACCAAGTTGACCATAGCGAAAAATCGTCATAAATAGGCAGAAACTTGAAAAATCTGCGAAAAAAATGATGAATTTGTGGAAAATATCTTCCCAATATTTCTATTGATGGCTGCCAATACACCGAAATTTCGGGGATATATCGGCGATATATCCTGAAATTTTCATCCATGATCATATCCTCATTATGGTCACTTGATACAAGAATACTACTATTTTGAGTTGTGCGTCAATCATCTCAATCTTTAGTATGAAATCGAATTTTATAAAGATACTTAATGATCAGGTTCAAAAACTAATGAATACAACTCATTAGTAGCTTATGGTAATTCTTGATGATGCATTATTTTAATTTGCATGATTGAGAAAAATATGTAATTAATAATATCAATTTTATTAATTTTTTTTTTTAAATAAAAATGTATTTAGTTATACATGCATTGCAAACCACTTTAGAAACAATTGTTCTTACCTTTAAAATAAATTAGCATCAATTTTCTTTTCCAATTGCTCCATGTGTTCACTAGTTGTACAAACTTATATTAGTACATTACGTTGAGTATTGTGTCATAGATAATTATAAATAGTTGCAAAAATTATTTCATGTTTTATTCTAAATATGGTTACAATTCTTGATCATTGTTCAAGATATACTATGAGTGTTCTCTATTTCTACATGAAAGAACTCAAGTTGCTGGTGACTTCCAAATGGATGAGTTATTGGAAAAAAAAAAAAACAAAAACAAAAACAAAACCAGATAACTCATTTGAGTGATCATTCAAAGCATCAACATTTCGCTTTTGTCGATTATATTTAGTTTCAATTTCAAGAAGATATTGAGAACAAAATATTAATTGTTCATTCATAATATATCCCTCTACTATTGACCCTAGCCTTTTGGATGAACCTTGTTTTTTACATAAATCTTATAAGTCACTAAAACCTTGAATGAGGACAAAAGTCATTGAAATCTTCTTCAAATTGTTAAAGAAATCAAAAATTTGAAATTGAATAGAAAGTTAATTCAATATTAAATTTTCTATCTTTTCCTTTCCTTTTTAAAAACTACTATTTTTTTAAAAACAATTATCTTTTTCATTTTGTTTTTAAAAATTATTTTCGGCAAAACGGTCAAACAAAGTTACAAATTTGTAAAAATAATTTTCTATTTTTAAAACAAAAAATTGTTTTTAAATCACAACGCTCTTTGTGTCCCTTAGATTCTCCTCAAAATGAATTCTACAGGTTTCCACATAAATCCTACATGAACAAAGGTGCTCTGGATGGACTTTTTGTGGATTCCATAATAGTAAATCCTAAGAATGCTTAACAAATGATGGCCTTTTTCTTGAAAATGATGAACACCAAAAGAGTGAAATGGTCTTTTGCTTTGGTTTGGTGTAGGAATGGCAATTTCGCGGGTTTTCCGGGTCACCCGTCTCGCCCCGCCCCGATTAGAACGGGTATGGGAGCACAGCAATCGGGGATGGGACGGGTTCAGGTTTTTTTAAAAAACCCGAATCGGGTTCGGGGCGGGATCTGGTTTAGTAACAATATACCCCGCCCCGCCCCGAATATGGAATTACAATTTTACCCCCCATATATAAATATTTACTTCCTATCCTTTCTGGTCTTCCTCTCCCGTTTTAGGTTTTTTTCTCTCGTTTTAGGGTTCTCGTCCCTGGGGTTGTTGATGAGAACACAAGCGATGATGGAGGCGGAGCTATCTCGAATCACCTGAGACGACCTCATCATACTAGATTGCCTTGACCCCTTTCTGTACCAGTCTCCAATGTGAAGAAATGGCTTCCGCAAATCCCTCCCATCCTCGTTCTCGTCCCTGAAACTCATCCCTAATATGCAATCAGCAACTCAAGTGTTCGTCAAAATGCTAAAAGATGGTGTGTTTGGGACAGTTGGAGTACTCAATGCAGAAATCATCCGAAACTGCCATTTTCTCTATGGGAATCGTTTTAGGTATTTTTTTTTTTTGAATGTTGATTTTTTGGTTTGGGGTTTTTTTTGTAGTTTTTGGGCAAACGATGAGAGATTTGAATGTTGATTTGTTTGGTTTGGGGTGTTTTTTTGTCAATTTCTGGGCAAAAGATGAGAAATTTGTTGGTGATATTTGGGATTGTCCAGATTTGTAATCTGATAGCAACAAGGTGGTTTTTTTGCTAATTTATTCTCCTCATTTCAACAGTCGATCTGTAACTCATTTCTTTTCACCTGTTTTTGGGCAACTCGGGTTGGAACAGCCGGGGATGGGATTTTGATTATTATTTCAAAACGGGGATGAGATTACATACCCCGCCCCGCCCCGGGTTTGGGACGGGGATGGGATTTATTTTGAATAAACGGGACGGGGTTGGGATGAGGGCGACCCGTCCCGAACCCGCCCCGTTGCCATTCCTAGTTTGGTGTGAAAGATCATCTCTAAACTAGGGAAAATACTCCCCTGTGACTTTAAATTAGAAAAATCATCATTTTGTGGGACTCTATACTAGCTTTATATGAAAAAGACCTTACTTGACTCAAAACTGGCTGGATAATTTGAAAAGATTCTTTCCTTATAATTTCAACTAGGTAATAAACTGTGAGTGCATATGTTGAAAATTCTTAGCATTTGAGTTTTGAACTACTAGCCACCTTAATCAATTTTTAATGCCTTCAAAATCATTTCGGATCTGATTTGGTGTAACTGAAGGTGGAGGGCCTTGGAAGCACATTTAGAATGGAATTCCTCGTCCGATAAATTTATCCTGAAAATTCAATTCTATTGACCAAGGGTGCAGGATGGGTGGGCAAATATTGACGGTGTCAAAAGTTCCATTCTTGTCGATTTATATGTATATGGTTATAATTACTCATGAACACTTGAGGCCGAGTGGAGAAAATAATTCGGAAGGCCCAAATGGGCCAATAGCTTGCTCAACAACCAGGCCCATGCACAATGGGCACGTGGCTGTGGATCCACATATGACAAATACAACCCATGCTAGAATCCCAAGAAAGCAGAAGACAGCAGCCTAAGTGGACGGCATGCTCTCTTCTCTTGATATTACTGGGTCTCTATGGAGGAATATTGCGACTTAATATTCAGGGTATGAGCTGAGTCCTCTATTTGTAAGCAGTGTAATGCAGCTCCTTATGCGCCCTTCCCTGTTGCTAATTGCAGGCCATACCATAGTAACTGTCCATGCATTGAAGCATATATACACAGAACCCGACATATATCATGAATCTCAGTACACTGAATTCTCTTCAATTGGTCTAATTTTACAAATATGACTCCTGATTTAATGACAAAGCTTTCAAGTACTATGAACTACATATTCCCCTCAATTAAGGAGATTAACTCTTTAATTTAAGTACCCAAAAATGTCACATTTGATGATCATTACATTCTCTTGTTCCTGATCTCTCCTATCACCTAAAGTTCCTAAGCTGAGAGAAGCATACATCTAGCTTGACATCCACACACGTTAGGGAACAAAAAAGACACCAACACAAACAGAAAATTGAACCAGAAATAAATAAACAATTAAGCTACTAACACATTTTTCATCCATATGTCTGCAGATCTTCAGATTTTCTGCTCTTCAGTCCTTCAACCGAGGCTTCGACCTGCCACACAAACACCACTTAAGTCAATCAACAAGTTAAAATCCATGTTCAATAATAGTTAGGAGTAGTACCATAACCCAAAAAAACATCAACATAAGCTCAAGCCGAGCAAAAATAAGAATGTGACAGTGGATGTAAACATTACTTATTCTGGGTCGGATTAGGATCGCTGGCAGGTATTCTTCTAAGGCTTTCAGATACCGGCTTCACGCTGTGAGTTTTTCTACCTTCTGACTGAGAATGTTGAAAAGCTTTAAAGGATGGAAACCCTGAGAAATGTGGATAAAGCCTGGCTTGTGATGTGTTAACCCCAAGAGACAACATCAGCACAATTGCAAGGATAACTGCAACTAATGATCTTCTGCAGGCATTCATTTTGCTAGTTAGGAGGCCAGGTACTATCTTCTTGCTAGCTAATACTAAGTAACTATTGCTCAGTGAAAGAGAGAGCCTCTTATGAGTTAGCAATTATGCATGTGTAAGCAAACTGATTCTTATACCATTTGGAATCCATTGATGATGATGACTGTGTTACACAGTGGAGATATAATCTCTTTGGAGCCAAATGGCAGATTTAATTTATGACCGTTTCACTATTTAAATATATGGTACTTACTCTTGAGCATAAATCAAAATAAAGGGGTTAAAATCAGTGCAGTGGTGTCATGTGATTCATCTTTGACTACTAATTTTCAGCTTCCAAATTCAAACCTAAAAGGCTAAACTACCACAGATTTGGTTATTTTTTAAGAGCATCAATGACTTACTGTGATTAGGCACGTGATATTAATATATATTTGGTGGGCTGGCACCCCTTTGGATTCTGCCTGCTAAGAGTTTTTTAACATTGAAAATAATATTCCATGATCTCTTTCATGGCGTCAGTGACCCAAAAAGTATATCAGTGATTGATCAGAAAGAAAAAATAAATGGACTATTCTATGGCTACTGACTTGTTTTGTGATACCAAAGTTTGAATATAAGCAGTTACATAATTGAATAATTGAAAGGTGGATGCTCACGTCATATATTAATGTGATCTTATACTTGATAACATTTTTTTTATGCTCCAAGTTACAATGAGAGAGAAGAAAATTTAACATATTTTCCTCCAGTACTTTCTTTCTACAGTATCAGCAGCAGAAGGCACGGAACTGCGCGGATCAGAGACAGAGGACCCTAAGTGACTGATCACATGCGAGTAATGAGAAAGCCAGTCCACCCTAATTCAATTCTAAAATATAACTATTTTTTAATTTCCTATGTAAAGTAAATGTAAATATATATCGGTATAATTGAGACTTTAGCCCTAATTATATTGTAGTTATAAGTAGGAGTGATAAAGTTTGATATGATTCATCAACATGATAGGAACCCAACACACTTTTTACAAGTTTGAGTTGAGTATGAATGAATTTGAGTCAAATTCGTGTCAACTATAACACAAAATTGAACTGAATTTGCTCATTTAATAATCTCATTATTAATATAATTATATATTTAATTCATATTTGACTAATTTAAATTTTTTTTCAATAAATAGGTCGATTGAGTCAAACATATTTAGTTGAGACATTAATCATATGCAAGATTTAACTTAATTTGATTATTAAAATGACCTAATTACACGACGTATTACATGTTTCATAATTAGGTAGTATTTGGACCTATACTATTTGACATAGTTATTATTTATGTCGGGTTTAGTTTGAGCTACACAGTAGAATACCTAGATTTTAAAACGACATGAACATAACAACACGAATTGCAACTCTTAGGTGGGGGTGAAAAAGGTTTCAAAGTGCCAACAGAAAGTGAAACCCAGCAACTGGAGCAAAAGGAGACTGGATATATGAATGATCGCTCGATATCCATCCACCCTAAAATAATGCCACAAGCACGGTGCTTCTAAAGACATTTCTACAAGAGCTTTTTCCCCTCTAAAGAAGGAAGGAGTAGCCTTCCCTTAGATTTTGTAGGTCAAAACACCATTTTGCCAAACTAAGCAAAAGGATTTTAAAATAACATAGATTAATTAAATTGAAACATACTTTTAATTCAAATTCTTTGGAATCTAACACAATGAAAGAAATTAGTAAGATGTCTAAAATGAATTCATAACCAACACTAGCAATCGAATCCACAATCTCCTGATGATGGTTAAATGAAACATGCAGGCACCTATCAACCATTTTTCACCTGCCTTTTCGTCATCTGTAATAATCGAACAATCATGAATGTCTTTGGTAAGAAAGGCTTATTTTTATTGAACATTGCCCTCATATTACAACTAATCTATCTGCAAGTTAGGGTAAATGAATTATACCTAGCAATGAGTACTGAGTTATAAGACAAATCAACAATGATCCATTATACAAAATCAGTATGCAATCCTATAATTTTGGAGATATAATTGAATGATTTATTCTTTATATCACAATTTAGAGATACAATTTAAGAAGAGTTTGGCATTATCAACAACAAGATTACTCACTATCTTATGCTCCTCTCTCTTTGCCTATAGTTATAAATTTACACATATTTAACTTGAGAGAGATAAATCCTTGAAATAATTCTCTTTTATGTATTTATGCACAAATAATTAACAACTGTACTAAATGTCAGAGAGAAATCAAACATATCAATTAAGAAATATAGAGTGTATTTGATAATGATTTTAATAAGTGTTTATAACTTTTTTAAGACTTAAAATTTTATATTTTAAGTATTAAAAAAAATTAGAAACACTTTTTAAAATCATTGTCAAATGTACTCATAGTTTCTAGAAGGAATCATGCTCAACAACAATAACAACAACAACAATAATAATAATAATAATAATAAAACTCTCACCCACATTCAAGAAATAATATGACACTTATCCCTTTTTGTCACAATTTAATGAAGATGATGAAACTAGTTTTAGTACTCAATTACTCAATTAATCTTCCTAAAAACAAACACTAGAGAAGCTTGTGCAAGTAAATATTTTTAACGACCAAAAACAAAACTTAGACTCAAAATCATGTTATATACATGATTCTTTGCTCAATTATTATGGGTCTATTTAGTAACTATTTTTTAAAACAATTTTGAAAAATAGTTTTTTGAGACTAGTTTTTGAAAATTGTTCTCTAAATTTTGTAGAACAAAGTTTATTTGGAAGCCTAAAATGTTATTAACCCGTTTTTAATATTTTAAAATATGTTTTAAAAATAATTTTTATATTTTCCGTTTTATTTTTAATCATTTTACATATTTGTATAATTATCTCTTAAAATAATTATTAGAAGACAATAGAAAACAACTAAAAAATGTTATATGAAGATACCTTATTTTCTATTATGTTTTGTGTTTTTTGTTTTGGAGAATAGAAAACTATTCTAAAAAATAGTTCCTAAATAGGCTCTATATTTCATTTTTGCATAAAACATTTTAAGATTCATTCAAACATCATGCAAGTTAAACAATATTGATTCGATATACTCCAAATGTGTATGTAGTGAATTAAAACACATCTAAGACATGTTAAGATGTTATCATGTTTTAAGTGAACAAACTTTGAGTTTTTAGAGGGAAGATAAACATTTGAGTTAAAACATGATAAACATGTCAATAGATTAGCCTATTTATAGCGACACCCTATTTACAAAATGCATCACCCTTGAGTTATGATGTCACATCATTGTAAATGATTATAGAAGATATGGTTGTTTTTGGTTTATTAGCCTATAGATTTTTGTAATGCTTATTAATAAATAGATCAACCTATTTAAATTTTGTCCATAAATATAATTATCATATTACATTTAACTTATATTTTCATAATGCTTAGGGATTAACTTGTAATACATTACATCATCTAATAATGTTTGTATATCAAATGTTTACAAAGCGATAGTACATCAAACACATCAAACCCACCAAAATTGAAAAAAGAAAAGTGAATACACATTAAAACATGATTTAGAAATGTTAAGTATCCTAACATTCATGTATATTTACATTTCATTTGCATAAAATCGGCTAACCATAAAATGACACAAGAGTTACATCCAAAAACCCAAAATTCTCAATTTCAAATAAAGTAACATTTATGTCCTATAATGTATGACATAAGAGTCACATAAAAAAAAACCTAAATCTTGTTGCCTCTTTCTCCTTTCTTTTTAGTCTTCATTCTGTCCTCCCAAGAGTGTATACCTGCATTTCATAGTTTAATGAGTTTTAGAGTTCTTATTGAAAATAAAAATGTGATGTTATAAAAAATAAACAAATCTAAGTACTAATGTTTTTTTTTTCTTTTTCTCGTTCTAATATAAAAATAGTTTGTAAAGAATAAGCAATGCTATACAATACCAATGAAAAATTCATATAACAACTAAGGGACTAACCATGCATGATCACAATACATCAACATGATCAATGATTAGTTATAAGATTAAAGAAATCCATTATCCTCTAATTTAATCAAATTCTGCTTGAAAATATGTTTCTTGTCATCAAATGAGAATAACATTAATATCACAATAATTGGAAGGATGAAACTATGTACAATTCATTAAATGAGTAAAACCTTTAATGCAATAACTGTAGAATCAACAGTTATCTCTTCAATGAATTTCATAACAAAGTAGTCACATTTGAACTCAAATAAAAACAATTCAAGAAAATAAAAAATAATTCAAAACTACAAAATCAAAATATAAATCTAAAATTTTAGAAAATACTAATCTTCCACTAAAAATCTACACTTTTTAAATTTATTTTTTATAATTCATTATGCTTTTAAAAATCGATTTTAACATCTAATTCTTTTTATATTTTTTCATTATTTCTTGGAAGGATTTTTTAATTTCGATATTTTTTTTAATGTTCATTTTGTGAAATAACAATGTCCATTAAATTTCATCTCAATTATATAAAATAAAATTTTAGTAACAAAATATAAAAATGTTTTCAACTACCAATATGATAGGACATGATATTATAACAAGCATGAAAATTTTGTATATAAGACAAAAAACCTAATTCATTATTAAAAAATACTAAGAGAAAAATGAGTATGAGAGAGAATTAAAGAACCTTTCATATTGATTTTTCAATCATAACTCCAATTGATATTTCTTTTTTCTAAGTAAAATAATTAATAAAAAATTTAGATATGAAAAATATGTTCAAATAAAAATAATAAATAAATAAATAAAAACATCAAAGGAAAAAATATTCAATATTTTAAATTTTTTACTTTTAATATTCTTTAGATCAATAAATTATTAAACATCTTTTTCAAAAAAAGGAAAAATGAAGAAAAGGAAGAGTTTTATGGAAGGAATTGGAAAAACAATTTGTAATAAAAGGATTTTATAGAAATTTTCTAACCTTGAAAGGAAATTTCATCATCAATCTCAAATTAATCTAAAGTTTGGTCAATGCATATAAAAACAATAAGAGAAGAAGGCAAAAATAAAACATATTTTTAGAATCTTTTTGCGTGAGATGACAACATTGAGAATAATTTTCTCAAAAATTATTTTCCAAATATCACTAATCAATATCCTCATCACAACATATCGTAATATTATTAGAAAATAAACAAATGGTTCAATAAAAGAAAATTTCATAGAAAATCAAAAGAAAATTATCAAACATCTTCTTAAAAAAAAATGAAAAAGGAAGAGTTTTATGGAAGGAATTGAAAAAATTATGTAATAAAAAGATTTTATAGAAATTTTCTAACCTTGAAAAGGAAATTTCATCATCAATCTCAAATTACTCTAAATTTTTGTCAACACATATAAAAACAATAAGAAAAAAAAGGTAAAAACAAAAAACAAAAAACATATTTTAAGAATAAAAAAAATATGAATAGAACAATATGAGATATTAAACATAACACCATGTAAAAGAATAGAAAAAAAA
Organism: Vitis riparia; assembly: GCF_004353265.1. Classification (NCBI taxonomy): domain Eukaryota; kingdom Viridiplantae; phylum Streptophyta; class Magnoliopsida; order Vitales; family Vitaceae; genus Vitis; species Vitis riparia. The sequence continues at coordinate 12,047,464 of NC_048443.1, forward strand.
AATTAAAATATAAGATTTGATCATTTTTATGATTATAAAAATTTTCATTCCTATTTAATTTTTTTTTAAAAAAATTCATTTACTTTAATAAATAAAAAATAAAATTAATTTCTCATTGTTAATTTGTTAATTTTAACATTCCAAACCAACTCCAACATAATATGGAAACTGTTTCCTTTCGTGGGAGATGACAATATTTAGAATAATTTTCTAAAAAATTATTTTTCAAATATCACCAATCAATATTTTCATCGCAATATACTATAATATTTATAGAAAACAAACCGAAAGTCTCATCAAAGGAAATTTCCTACAAGATCAAAAGAAAATTTCATGTTGTAAAATGTTTATCTCTCATTCTGAGTATGAAAAATATTAAAACATCATTCATTTTTCTTATTTTCATTCATTTTGGGGTTTATGGGTTTAATAATAAAATGAAAGATATGGTGGAATGTTAAACCTAGCTTTTACTTTCCTACAACTCAATAAAAAACACTATTTACACAATTCACATTACAAATATATCAAATCAATGAATATAAATCAATTGTGCTAATAAAGATTTTGACATTAATAAAAAAAAAATGAAAATGATAGATTTAAAAGATTTTGGGTTACCTGAGAGTCCACGAAATAGAGAAGAGTAATTGTGTGTTAACTATGAGTGTGAGAAGAGGTAGAAGAAAATTTTGGTTAGGGTTATGGAATGAATTTTTTTGGATTGTGGGTATGTGGAAACAATGAGTTTTTTTATATACTATCATTATTCTCAAAGTGGGCCCATTAAATTATAATATTTAAAAAAAATTATTTTATGTGGTGTCGCTTTTCGAAAACTGACACTACAAACCTAAAATTAATATCATCAATCATAATTGAAACTTTTATATGATATGTCACCTTTGTGAATTTTAAGTCATATGAGTCATTATTTTAAAAGTGACACTATAAATTATTTTTATAGTAGTGACATTACTTAATTAGCAAAGTCATAATCTCCATGAAGATTTTTACAAAATCAAAAAGTCACCAAAAAAGAAATTCAATCAATTTCAATTAGGAGACACGACATTCAAATTCATGGTGCTCCACCTGACAAGGTGTCAATTTCTATTTAACAAACACATGAGAATTTCCTTTCAATCCATTCCAATTTTTTTTTCTTTCATTTTTCTTTTCATTTCATTGGTAAATTCAAGGTGTTCCACCTTACAAGGTGTCAAATTCTATTCAACAAACACATGAGCATTTCCTTTCAATCTATCCCAATTTTTTTTTTCTTTCATTTTCTCTTCATTTCATTAGTAGTGATGATTTTCACCCTTGGATTTGGAATATAACCTTTCCATATACTAAAGTAACCCTTTTCCATCACATGGATTTTCCAATCTTACAAATAAGAAGATAAAAAATAGGGAATAAAAAAAGTGTTTTAATATCCCAGAGCTATCTTGGTCAAAATATTTCATGCCAATAAAAATGGTTGTAAGATTGGAAAATCTTAGTCAATAGAGTAGGAGATAAACATAGAAACTTGTCTAAATTTCATGCATATCAACCACTCTCCAAATTGCAATTAAATTGCATTCAAACACAAATACACACTCAAAATGCACAAATTATTGTTTGAGATGCTTAAATATTTTAATCACAGGATTAACATGCATCTCAACCTGATCGAAACATTATCTCCTATTTAGTACTTGAAAATGTTTAAGTAGTGCATGAAAAAATATGATGACAAGAAAGACAGAACCTTATGACAGAGACCAAAGAAAAAAGATAAAAAAGATAAAAAAGAAAAACTACTTTTTCTTGCTTAAATAAAACAAAGTAAAACATACTAACTGTTAAAATTCTCAAAATTTGACTGTTAATGTAAAATTTTGTGCTGGAAATGTTATGACAAGAAGAGTTTTTTTTATTTTTTTTTTATTTTTTATTTTTTTTTATGTAAGTTATACCATAAGAATTTACCATTATATGTCCTCAAGATCAATCCTATCCACAGAAGCCCATGAAGATCAAGCTCGGTGAAGCTCCTATGAAGAGAAATTCAAAGACAAGTTCATAACATTGAAATAGAAAGAAACTTGTCTCAAGAATTGAATATTTACTTGGATTGTTATAGATTGACCTTTTTGGACCATAGAGAGTGATTTAGAAAGTGTCTAAGGCTGGTCAAGTTAGTCCAAGTCTGTGAGTTGATGTTTGGGAGTTCAAAATGTGGGGTCGAGTTTGATTTTGGCTCTAGCAAAGTGAAGTTAAACTTCCGTAAACTTAAAGCATGGGAAGTTGGTCTCCTAGTGTAGACTTCGCCTCACCTCCGTCAAAGAGCTCCGAAGAGCCCCAGGAGTGAAGTTCACCCCCCTGGTAAATTGGTTTTGGTGGTCTAGATTCACCTTTGGCTAGTAGTCCTTTACAAAAAATTTCTGGGTTACTTTTTGTCTGTTTACCTATGGTGAACCTAAAGTTCATTTCTACAAATTTGAAAAGGTTTTGGCATGATTTTTTTGGTCCCATGTTTGCCTTTAGTGAATTGGGCAATTCACCCTCTGTGAACTTAGTGCAACAGAGAATTTTCATTCTATGTTTAGACCTATTTTTAAAATTCAATCCTAACTATTTTTGTCACTCAAAATTTAGATTCACTGTGAATTTATTGAGTTGGTTTAAGATTGATTCTCCTATAAATAGGAGAATAAACTTCAAATTGAGTGAGAGAACATTCTAGAGAGGCGATTGAGTGAAGGTGCTTAGGGAGAATTTGTGATTCCTTCATATTGTAATCCCAAGGTTTCTATGAAGCAATCAATTAGTATTGTTGGACTTTGAGAAAATTTCACCTGTAGGATAAGAATCATGCTTTATCCTTTGTTGTACATAAATTCTTAGGGCCCATTTTTTTTAATACTATAATTTTAAAAATTATTTATCAAAATATGGCACTTCAAAAAATATGTCCAAATTTATAGCACTTTGTACCCGTGAGGTGCCACATTGATTTTAGTTTATTTTACTAAAATCATAACTTGAAAACACAAATTTATGTAAAATATTGAAGAATTCATTAAAATAAAAATAATAATACAAAACTTCAATAAATATAGAAAAAAAATAAAAATAGAAAAACATGAAAAAGAAATAAATTAGTTTACATAAAAAAAAAATATATTAAAAAAATAGTTAAAAGAGAAAATAATGAATGAAATCATGTCTTCAAAATACGACGCATACTTAAATCGTGTTTTCTAAATATAAATTCAAAATAATATACTAGGATTATATATATATATATATATTGAAAATAATACTTCACAATAATGCATTGAAATTGTGTCTTTAAGACACAATTTTAATCCAAACAAGTGTAGATATAGAACTTGAAATAAAAATTTAAGAACTTACAAGTGAAAATATCAACATAATTCACTACAAAAAAAATTTGACATTTCCCAAGAAATATATACTATTGGGAAAAACTATTCCCAACGACAACTCACTATGCATGGTAGTTAGGTAAAGGTGTGTCACCAAAAGTTTTGTGATAAGATTTTTCTATCACCGATAAAATGTTTTTGACAACAAATTGTCCTATATGGTTTTACTATCACTGTTATTAACAAATTAAGTTAGTTGAAAAATGCAAGCAAAATAAAAGTTTTATGGTAACAAACCATTCCATGAAATTTTATTGTCACTATTGCCAATGGATTATGCCAGTTGAAAAATACAAACTAAATCACTATTGTTACCAACATGGTAAGTTGGTCATCATAAATAAGTAACAAAAATGATTTAATAATTAATTTTGATTAATTTACTAATGGATAATGTATGTCATTATCACCAATATGTTTTTTATTAAAGAAGATGATTTAACCAATAGAAAATAATAGAATTTAAACTTATCTATACACAAATACAAAATAAATTAAAATATTTAACTAACATATTTAAAAAGAAATATAAATTTCAATAGTTGTTCTTCCACCACAAAATGTTCATTCAATCCACAAGGTTTCAAGAATCAAAACCTAAACCCTAAGGACTACATTTATTCTTTTAGTAAATCTTCTTTCTTAATAGCATATCTCTTCATGCAACACCTATAATATTAAATACAATTTTATTATCAATTTAAAAGAAATCAAATAAAACTAGCAAATAAGTTATTAAAATGTCATAATATAATAAGAGTTAAAAGAAATACATTTTTCCGACTAAACAAAATAATTAAAATTTCATAATTATATAATTAAACACAATTGATTTTAATCCACATACTTTTTTTTTTTATTAAATCAAGTTTTATTTTTATTTTTTCACAATTACACTTAAACTCGTTTCTCTACTTTCTTAATCTAAGTTTAAAATTTGTAATAAATATCATAGTCAAAAACTAAAATCAACTATTTACTATTCCTACCAAATAACATTAAAATTAAGTAAAATAGATGTACATATTTTTAATAATTGAAACAAATCCAAGTGAAAGAGTTGTCTTCAAACATTGTATAGAAATCATAGAAATCTTTTTCAATTAAAAAAAAAAAAGACATTGTTAAACTAATGCAAATTATAAACCAACAATTTATTGCTAAATAATGAAAGCTTAATAATGTATAAAGTAGCACCAATTAAAACTTTCTTACATCTCCATAACACTCCTTAGATTACTAAATTCAGTCGAAGTAAATCCAGAACCTCTTTAACCAAAAAGGAAAAAATTATTAGCAAGAAAAAACTTAAAGAAACAAGAATGAATTAAGTAGGTTCCACATCACTAAGGAACAAAAAAAAAAGAAAAAAAAAAAAAAGGAATCACTAATCTTGATATTTGAAATGTCCCTAGAAAAAATGTAATATTTAAATAATTAAATAAAAACCTTAGAAAAACTAAAGAGACAAGACATATTAGGATAAAGAAAAGGACAAAGAAAAAAATATTTTGTGAACAAGTAGTGCTAAAACATTTGAATATCACCAACTTATAATTTTATCGGCTTACTTAAATCAATGTGATTTCAATATAATTGTACATATATTGAAGATGGTTTATGCATGTAGAAACCTTTGTGGGGCAAAAGACTATAGGCCTAAGGTTGACAAGAAAATCCACTCAAGTTGTGGACCCTGCATTTTGGCTCATGCGCTTCCATTCGATGGCGAGCTCGATTTTTATTTGAAAAATGATTTATTTATTAAGAAAATGACTTGGAGTCGCCATTTATTTTTGTTTTATTTTTAAAGGGTAAACAAAATAAGAAAGAAACCCTAAGTGTGACTCCTTAATTGGAAAAGGTGGTCTGCGAAAAACCAAGTCGGGGTTCGGGAGTCAGGTTACTTATCGGGAAGGTACGATAAAAATCGTAGCACCCCTTTAAGTCCCTAAAAATGGGTTTCTACTAATAAGATGAAGCACGTGTAGCAATTGATTGATTAAACGTGGATACCAAAATATGATCATACATTGGGAGACAAAACAAAACATGAAGAATGGTTAGAGTGAGAACGGGTGCGTACCTTGGCAGTAAGTGAGTACTGTGCTATCATAAAACAGAGTTAGTGCGCAATAATAAATACAAAATATATCGCATGCATGTCAAAGATCAAAACAGAAATCAAACAATATTCATTAGGCTTAGCAATTAACAATCAGAAAAGAAATCTCATATGTAGGACCCCCACCAAAGCCCAATTTGTTTTGTACGAATTTATATCACAAATTCCATTATTTTGGAATTATGAAAAATTCATTCACGCTTATTAAAATCAAGAGGAATAGAAGATTATTTGAGCACCAGGGTGAAATTAAAATTATTCGAGAGAAAATTGGATTTTTGAAATTTATTTGAAAATTAGAGTCTTGGGAATTAAATTTAAGAATTGAAATTTTGGAAATTAAATTTGAAAGAAATTGGAATTTTTAAAATTATTTTAGAATTAGAACTTTGAAAAATAAATTAAGGAATTGGAACTTTGGAAATTAAATTTGAAAGAAATTAGCAAATTATTTGAGAATTGGAGTTTTGAAAATTAAATTATGAAAATTGAAAACTTGGAAATTATTTAAAAATGGAAATTTTAAAAATTGGAATTTTGAAGAATTATTTGAAGATGCAATTTTTAAAAATAAATAAATAAATAAAATAATAATAATACTGAAATTAATAATGATTAAATAAATAAATGTGAAAATTTGAATTTTGGAAATTGGAAATTAAATTTGAAAGTCAAAATTTTGAAGAATTGTTTAAAGATAGAAATTTAAAATAAATAAATAAATAAATGGAATGATAATAATAATAACGAAAATAATACTTAAATAAATAAACGTGAATAATGGAATTTTTGAAATTTGAAAATTGAATTTGGAAGACGGAATTGTGAAAAATTGTTTGAAAATGGAAATTTTAAAATAAATAAATAAATAAATAAATGGAATAATAATAATAATAACGAAAATAATACTTAAACAAATGAACGTGAATAGTGGAACTTTTAAGATTGAAAATTAAATTTGGAAGACAGAGTTTTGAAAAATTGTTTAAAGATTGGAATTTTTAAAATAAATAAATAAATGAAATAATAATAATAATAACAAAAATAATAATTAAATAAATGAACGTTAATAGTGGAATTTTTTAGATTGAAAATTAAATTTGGAAGTCAGAATTTTAAAGAATTGTTTAAAGATGGAATTTTAAAATAAATAAATAAATAGAATAATAATAATAATAACGAAAATAATACTTTAATGAATGAACGTGAATAGTGGAATTTTTGAAATCGAAAATTAAATTTGGAAGACGGAATTTTGAAAAAAATTGTTTAAAGATGAAATTTTAAAATAAATAAATGAATAAATAAATAGAATAATAATAATGAAAATAAATGATTAAAGAAATGAACGTGAATATTAGAATTTTTGAAATGGGAAATTAAATTCGGAAGTCGAGATTTTGAAAAATTGTTTAAAGATAGAATTTTAAAATAAATAAATAAATGAATGAATAAATAGAATAATAATAATGAAAAATAGATGATTAAAGAAGTGAACGTGAATATTAAAATTTTTGAAACGGGAAATTAAATTTGGAGTCGGAATTTTTAAAAATTGTTTAAAAATGGAATTTTAAAAATAAATGAATAAATAAATATAATAATAATAACGAAAATAAATAATTAAAGAAATGAATGTGAATATTAGAATTTTTGAAATGGGAAATTAAATTCGAAAGTCAGGATTTTGAAAAATTATTTAAAGATAAAATTTTAAAAATAAATAAATATAATAATAATAATAATAATAATAATAACGAAAATGATGATGATTAAATAAATAAATGTGAAAAATGGAATTTTTAGAAAATTATTCAAAAGTGGAAAATTTGAAATTATTTGAGAATTGGATCTAAGAAAGACTATTCTAAAATAAAAGTTTTGATATTATTTGATAAGTAGAATTATGAAAGGCATTTGAAAAAATGGAGTTTGGAAAAGTTATTAAAATATCAACAAACCAAAAAAGTCTAGTGTTCATTGGGAATGTGTGCCAAAATGACCACACTTAGTGGTGAGCCCAAGGTGGAGAAAGGCTTTCAAGTAAAGGTCATGGGCTTGGAACATCATGGCAGCCCAAAACAAACAAAAGAAAAAAAAATTACTGCCCATGAAACGTGCCTGCAAGCATGCACTCCTCACCTGTGGCTCCACCAAATATCCATGTATGCCATACAAGAAGATTACCCCAATCGAAATCATTCCACGTACTGCTAACACTCACAACCCACTCCATGTGCTACCAGAGAGCACCACAAACCCGTTTTTTTTACATCACATACTACCACATCTCTTGAAGTCTTGCACGCTTGGAGCTTCATATACGTGGAGAATGGAGGTGAATGGAAGGGGTGAGAAATGTATGATGGAGCCGGTGATGGAAGGTGATGAGGGGAATGGGTTTGAGAGGCATTGGAAGGTGGGTATGAAAATGGGCAGTGGGTGTGAATGGTGCATGAGTTAGTGGGAGAAAGTGAGAGGAACGGGTAGTGAGTGAAAAATGGGTACATGGTGTAGAGAAAGAAACGGGTATGAAAGGTGAAAATTTAGAGATAAATGGGTATGAGGAGTTTGGCGGGTGTGAAGGTGGAGAGATGAGGGTGGTTATGTGCATGGGATTGGTGTAAAGTATAACCACGGGTAGTGAGAGAAAGTGAGGAAAATGGGTTATATTCATGAGTGGCATGGATGATGGGGATGTAGTGTAGGTTAGTAGGGTGGTTAGAAAAGATGAAAATATGAGTAGTGGGTATGGAAGATGGGAAGGAATGAAGGTGACTAAATGCATGGGGCTCCATGCACGTGAGATTTTGGCAGATCAAGGTTATGGAGTAGTTCTCCTGTTGCTAAACTAGCACTTTTTCTTTCATCAAGAAAGGTATTTCTCCCAATCAACACGAAAATTTGCACCCATAAGAAACAAGTATGAACCAAAGAAGAAAAGAAAAAAAAAAAGAAAATGTGATAAAGAAAAAAAAAATAGAATATGGGTTTAGCTTTATGCCATGGACTGTCAAAGAGCTATGGATGGGTGAAATCCAGAGGAAACGAGGGCATGGGTTTGATACATTTAAGTTATGGAAAAAAAAAAAAAAAAAAAAGAGCATCAGATGCTATCAAGATGAGTAAAAAACACCCAAAATAAATCTAAAAACATAGCAAGCATACCTAGGATCTCACAAAACAAACGAGTGGCCTATAACATCCACACCAATCAGCAAATGAACAGAAAAAAAAAAAAAAAAAAAAAAAACACCGAGATAGAACAATATGAAATGAGGAAATACCCGAGAATGTTAAAATCACCTGGACCCTTCTGACGAGCCCCCTTGCTTCTTTTTCAGTTTCTCTCCCAAGCTCCCCACTAGTTCCATCTCAAGCCCCCTCCAATTTTCTTTTTTCCTTAATTTTTTTGTTTTTTTTTTCATTTTCTTCCCCCGTTTTCCTTTTTCCTTCCAGCTGATTTTCTTCTTCCTCCCCCCTCCCCCTTGGTGCTACTAGCTCTTTGCTCTTGGTCAAAGACGTGCTTCCACCAGCTCCCATCCACTCCACTTCTCCTACCATCATTTTCTGAAGCTCCAACCACCACCATGGCAATGGTCACCTACCTTATCACATGTCTCATGCAACTCATTTATTTCCAAAGTCATCCCCCACTCCAAAAGAGATTTTTAGCTCTTCCCCACTCCAGGTGTTTCAAAAAAAAAAAATAAAGCCCCCCACCCCTTGTTTTTAAAGGGGTCTACACAAGTATAATTGCCCTTAGGAGATGATTTTCAAGATATGAGTATTTTAAAGAAAGTTGAAATCGCCTCCACACGTATCATTTTTCCTTTCAATTTCACTTGAACTTGAAGTTTTGGAGGGCGAGGAGTGCATTTAATAGTTTTTTTAATAAAAACATTTTCTCTAAAAGTTTTTTTTTTTTAAATTACCTATCAAGTGTTTCTCTACCAAACAATACAAATAATTTTTTATCACTATAATTGATTTTTTTTTAGATTTGCAAAAATATTACCTAAATTTTATCAAATACTTTTTTTTTTTTTTCAAAAAAACATTTTTTAGATTAAAAGCACTTTTTAGAATAAAAAAAAGAAGAAGCTAAAACCGCCCAAAAAATGAATTACTCTATTTTTAACCACCAAATGCTAAATTAACTATTGAATCCATGTTTTGGGCACATTTTCCTAAGCTTGAGATCTCAAAGGCTAAATCCAAAGTTGCCATATGTCTATACTTCCATCCAATTTTTATTTAGATGGAGTTCTTTCAATTTTAGGTTTTAGATTTTCTAATATCTCCCTATTATCTCATTTTGTTTCACTTTCAAACCAACATGGTTATAGACATTTTCTAAAAAGATATATGAAGATTATGATGAGAATTTGACTCATGTGGTGTATTTCTTGTTTTAATCTTCAAAACTCTTTTAATCATTTTGTTGATTTTTTCTTATTGATCTTACCTTGGTTGAGGTATAGTGAATGCCTCTTTGGTTCATTAAAAGCTCCATTTTTGCTTGAGTCTATATCTAGAACAAATTGTTCATGATTTTCTCAAAGATGGGTGTTATATATAAGAAAAATATTTGAAGTCACTATTTAGCTCCCTTTTTTTTTACCTTTTTTTTTCTTTTTTGTAATTTATACAATGATGTTACAAAATAATTCATGTCTTGAATGACGAAATTCCTATAATAAGTAAAAGAAATTTAATAGTATGTGGGCGTTTGATAAACCAATTTAATAACTTAAAGTGATTTAATAACTTAATTTAATTCATTAAGTAAATTAATTATGTTTGGTAAACTAACTTAATTATATGACTTAAAGTAAAAAACAATTTTAAGTAATAAGTAAAAACAGTTAACTTATTCTTTAAGTCTAAATCTTCATTTTACTTTTTTATCACAATTTACCATGGTTTTAAAAATTGGACCGGACTAGCCAGTCCGACCGTTGACCGATCACGCTTCCGGTTCGGTCCGACCAAGTAGATCAAAATGGTATTGAATCGGGGTCGGACCACTTGAACCGGCGGTCCAACCGGTAAATCGGACGAACCGTTCGGTTCTATTCAAACCGGTCGGTTCGATTAAAATTAATTTTTCCTCCCATTGTTGTCGTCACTCGCTGGCAACACCATCATGCTGGAAAATAAAAGCTTCCCCATTTTGCCCATTGGAACCCACCCTGCGTTGGAAACCCCATCATTCCATGACCCCGTTGGAACCCCCGCCCCCACCCCCACTTCCGATGGAAAAGGTTTCATTTTTTGCCCGTCGGGCCACCTCCACGCGACTCCCAGGAACCCTTGCCCACACCCCGCGCCAAAAAAGCCAACCCCCCTCTGCTGTTGTTAGAGGAAAACCCTCCCACCTCGTGCTGCTGCTGTTGTTGGAAGAAAAGCCCAACACCTCGTGTTGCTGTTGTTGGAGGAAAAACCCTCCTCCTCCCAGCGACTCCCACTAGAACCCCCCACTAGAAAAAGTAACCCCTTTTTGCCCGACCCTCTCATCCCTTTTTCCAGATTTATTTATTTTTTAATTATTTTTATTTCATCTCTATATTATTTATTTATTTTTATATTTATTATTTTTTTACTTCATGTTTAAAACTTATGATTTTAATTTAAATTAATAAAAATTACAATTTTAAATCAATTTCTTATTTTAAAATAAGTTTTTTATAAAAATGAATTTTAAAATTTTAAATTTTAAATTAAAATTATGATTTTAATTTAAATTTTAAACTTGATACTAAATTTTTTATTTTCAAATAAAATTTTAATTTTTAAATAGTATATAAATTATTATTTTTATTTTTATAATTATTTTAAATTTTAATAATTTATAAATTATATATTTATGACGTTACCGATTCGACCACGGTTCGATCGCCGATCCAACCAGTGAACTGTGAACCGATAACTTTTTCAGTTCAATAACCGGTCCAGTTCTGAAAACATTGCAATTTACGATAGTTACCTCAACAATCTTTTTCACTACTCTACAACCTCTATTATTACTTGAACTCCTTTGCTCTAATTATAATTTATGAGGATAAATATATCAATTTGATAATTTAGAATAAATTTTAAGTTAATTTTATTAAATAATTTTAATACTTAAAGTAAAAATTAAGTAATAAGTTTTAAGTTAATAATTAAGTATAATTTAACATAAAGTAAACTTAAGTTATTAAATAATAAATATTAAGTTTTACTAAATACCTTTACATCTATGCAGAAATTAAAAGATGAGGGAGACAAAAGAATTTTCGAAATAGACTTTTAAGATAAGGGTTTCTATAATTGATCTGGACTTTCAATAGATCAAGCTTTGAATAACAAGATTACAATTATTTTTTATGATAAAGATTAGAAAGATAATTGAGAGAGAAAATGGAGGCAACTCTCAAAGTTATACATGGTTTAAATTGATGAAATCAATTCCCCACTCTCTTTCAAGTATATATAGTTTAGTAGAAGAATTATAGCAACCAGATTGATTTTATTTTTTTTGTTTTTGCTTCATTTTCTTCTTTACAAAATAATGATAAATAAAAAATTGAATAATTTACTAGGTGGTGTTTTTTTTCTTTTATTGAATAGAAAAAACCAAAATATTTAGTTTTTTCTATTTGGTTAAAAGTAACTTGTTGATATCAACCAATATAACTAAACTGAACTTATTGATAATAAGTTCATTTCAATTATATTGGTTGATATTAACATAATACTTATAACTGAATAAAAAAAATTAAATATTTTATTAGCTTTTTCTATTTAGCTAAAAAACAAACACTACCTCAATTTTTTGTTTTTTTTTTTCCTCGGTAATAGTTGAGATGGTGGCATTAATATTTCTCATTTTGTAAAATTTTAAAATAGCTAAGATGGTGGCATAAATCATGTTAAAAAAAATGTTCCCTTTATTGTAATGATTATTGGGAAGTGAAAACATGATCTTATGATTTAGGGTTGTAGTGACAAAAATAGGCCAATCTTAATTTGATCAGCCCACATTGTTTTACCTGGGTTTAGCCCATATCGCACGGGCCCAACCCCCTTCGTCGTCTAGGGCTTGAGGGGAGAACCTCCCTCCCAAGTGTTACCTTTCAACCTTTTTTTTCTTAATCATGCATAGGATCTAATATACAAGTTTAATTATATATATATATATATATATATATATATATATATAAACTTGGTTCATTGGCAAAATCCAAATTAATTTGATGAGGTGTCACCTAGGGATGACAATAAGTAGAGTCTTTTCAAGTACTGCTCCCAATGGGATATATGGATTTTATTTTATTTTATTATTATTATTTTTCTTTTAGAGGGGGAGGGGGATGAGTTTGGTGTCTTATCCCATCCCCTCACACCCCAATTGTATATAAAATTAATATTAAAAATTAATTTAATTAATTTAATTTTTAGTTTCCTATTTTTAATGTTTATATATATATATATATATATATATATATATATATATATATATATATACACACATTATTTTTCAGTAAAATAAATTATAAAAAAAATATAATAGTTTAATTATTTATAAAATATATTTATTTTATTATAATTAAAAAATTAAAATAATTTTTTAAAAAAAAAATCATTTTTTTTTATAAAAAATTCAATTTTTTTTTTTAAAAAAATTAAATGGAGTGAGGCGAGTATGAGAAATTCGCATATCCGCCCACTTTGCCTCACTCCGTTTAATTTTTTCAATGGGATATGGATGAAAATTATTTTAAATAAACGAAACAATATTGGAATGGGGGTGACCTATTTCAAGCTTGCACCATTGCCATCCCTAGCTACATGTATTCAATGAGGTAAAATTTATGAAGGCAACTAGGAAATCAAATTTAATTTAAATTCAAATACAAGTTGGAATTGAGTTGTTGCAAAATTGGAATGTAACGGAGGAATATCCACTCGTGGAGAATGATGTGGGCCACATGGGCTTAGGAGACAAAAGTCAACATAAGATATGTAGGGTTGGCCAAAGATACCATTTTTTGCATACTAATCAATGTTTCAATTATTGGGTATATGTTTGAAAGAAGGATAATATGTTGTCCTCATGGGATTCTTTTTCATTCTTATCCATTTCAAGTTGGGTTTGATCAATATGTTATTAGCGTCGTTATCTAGAGGATGATGGCTAGTAGTGTAGGCCCTCAATTTTATCCCTTTAACACATTTTCTTTTAAGCATTCTTTGAATTTTCCTTTACTTTGTAGTCTTCCCCTGGTGTCCCATTACTACTCATGCAATTTTCCTTTTTTGAGCCACCTTGGAGACTTTTGTTGAGGGATTAATTTGGCCTCTCATGGTGACTATGACAACTCTGAGTTAGATCTAAGATATTTTAAAAAAAAAATAAAAATAGCTTGTTTAGGAAACACTTAGGGTCATTGAGTCACACCTTAGGACATTCCCCCTAGTCATACTTAGGCTCACTTAGGCATACCCTAACTCACCTAAGCATATCCTAGTCCACTTAGGCCCCTTTTAGGCCACCTAGGCTCACTCAGCCACTCCTTAGCATACCTAGGCACCTTCAGGCACACCCTAACTCACTTAGGTACACCTTGCTAGGTGCCTCCAGGTCACCTAGGCTTACTCGAGTTCACTTTTGCTCAGGTTCAACTAACTAGGTGATACCTTAACTCATTTCAGCTCAATTAGTTAAACTTTAACTTAGTTCACTTGATTTAATGCACTTAGTTGCATTTTAAGTTTTTATTCTATTTTACTTTATTTTAGGTATACTTTAGGTTAGTTAATTTAGATGCATATTTGGTTTACTTTGGTTTTGGTAGTATCTTTTTAATATGTTTCAATATAAATTTTTTAATGAAATGTAAGTAAATAGAATTTTTGTAAGTTAATTCTTTTTAAATGTTTCAGTATAAATTTTTAATGACATGTAAGTAAATAGGGGCCTAAGTGAAAGAATTTATACTGAAAATGTTTCAATATCAAATTTATAATGGTATGCATAAATTGAGTTCTGGTTGTTTTTTTTAAGAAATATTTCAATCAAAAGTTGGCCGTGTGAATATTTATGGAAGGGTTGATTTTTTTTCAGTGCAGATGAATGGAAGGATATTTTGAAGAATGGAAAACCGGGCTGCATATGGGATGGAAAATAATCATGCACCAGATTTTTGGAAAGTGGGGGGGCTGCAAATTTGATTCCGAAAAGGTGTAGCTGCACCGGGGGCATTCCAGATACACACAACCTGCTCCATTGAAGGACCACGCCTAAACGCACATATAAGGGGAGGACATGTTACCATAAGTGAAGGACACACAGACTGCCATAAGAGTGGCATGAACTCAGCTGCACTACTTCATAAAAATCTATTACGCATCAATTTTAAAAGAAAATACAGCCTGTAATTGTGGGGTTTTCCCACACGGCTGCAGATTGGCCTAAAGGAAGAATCACGCACCATCATTTGGAAAAAAGAAAAAAGGAATTTTTGAGAGGCAGCCACGCCAGGAAGGGGCCACACATTCTCTTGGGATTTTTCTTCTCCACACGCTGCCATACACAAGGTCCACCGTGCGCCATTGCATGAGCGGATTGCCATTGAGTGGAGGAGAGACACTCAACAAGACACGGATCAGATGGGAGGAGTGGATGGCTGCATCCTGAATTTTTTGGGGACTCAAGCCTAAAAGAAGGCTGCCACGTTGAGGAGCTGCCACTTTGAAACCATTCTCGGCATCTCTCCATCACAAAGGAGCTTCGGTACGCACCACTTCACGGGAACACACACAGGTGAGTTTTTTTTTTTTGGAAACTTTGGTATTTTGAATCCTTGAGTGTCGTATATGTAGTGGAAGGTTGAGGATTTTTATTTTATTTTATTTTTTCATTTTTTTATTTTTTATTTTGTTTATGTGGTATGGAGTGAGGAATGTTTGGATGCTAGTGGCTTGGCTTTAAAAGAAAAATAAAATAAAATAAAATCAAAGATTGATAGGATGCTAGTGGCTTGGCTTTAAAAGAAAAAAAAAAAAAAAAATCAAAGAATGATAGGATGTATGTGGCTTGGTGTTTTTTTAAATAATAATAAAAAAATTCAGAGTTAGATTGATGTATATGCCGGCCATGAGATGTTTCAATTATGTTAGTGGTTGGTTTCGTTGACTTAAAAATCAAAGTGAATGTGGTGGGCCATGGTGTTTTTTGTTTGCATTGTTCTAAAATTAAAATGAAACAAATCAAAACTAATAGCAATGTAGCTTTATAATATTCATGTAAGTTTGTTTATTTATTTATTTTCATAAAAAATTTTGTCGTTAATTTTGAATATCTATGTTAGTTTATATTTTTCATAAAATCATTTGTTGTCAATTTTGAATATCCATTATTTTATAAAATCAATTTTTTTTTTGTTAATTTTGAATATCCATATTAATTTATATTAATCCCTGAATTATTGGATTTTGGTTTTGGTTGATCCATATTAATTTATGTTGTCCTTACAATTATTAATTGTTATTTTGGTTGATCTATGCTAATTTTTTATGGTCCTTTGAATTATTAATTCTTAGTTTGATGGTCCTTGTTAATATATATATTTAAACTTTTAGTTGTTGATTTTAATGATCCGTCTGTTAAAAATCTTTGTTTTAATTTTGTTTGGTTAGTTGATCATTCACTTTAGGTTTGAGTGTTTATAAATTTTTGTTTGGTTAGTTTTTCTTTCATCCATAAGTTTGAGCGTTTATAAATATTTGTTTGGTTAGTTTTTAACTCATCTTTAGGTTTTAATATTTTAGTTTGTTGATATAAATGATCCTATGCATCAAAGATCTTTGTTTTAATTTTATTTGATTAGTTTATCATTCATCTTTGAGTGTTTATAAATATTTATTTGGTTTTTTTTTTATTCGTCTTTAGTTTTTAATATTTTAGTTTGCAGACCTAAGTGATCTCATGTGTTAAATATCTTTGTTTTAATTTTGTTTGGTTAGTTTTTCATTCATCTTTACGTTTGAGTGCTTATAAATTTTTATTTGGTTAATTTTTCTTTCATCCTTAGGTTTGAGTGTTTATAAAAAATTATTTGGTTAGTTTTTAATCCATATTTAGGTTTTAATATTTCAGCTTGTTGATATAAATGATCCGATGTGTTAAAAATTTTTGTTTGGTTAATTTTTCTTTCATCTTTAGGTTTGAGTGTTTATAAATATTTATTTGGTTAGTTTTTAATTCATCTTTAGGTTTTAATATTTTATCTTGTTGACATAAGTGATCCCATGTGTTAAACATCTTTGTTTTAATTTTGTTTGATTAGTTTATCATTCATCTTTAGGTTTGAGTATTCATAAAAATTCATTTGGTTAGTTTTTAATTCATCTTTAGGTTTTAATATTTTAGTTTGTTGATATAAATGATCCTATGTGTTAAAGATCATTGTTTTAATTTTGTTTGATTAGTTTATCATTCATGTTTAGGTTTGAGCATTTATAAATATTTGTTTGGTTAGTTTTTAATTCACATTTAGTTTTAAAAGTTTTTATAAATTTTTAGTTTATTAATATAATTGATCCTACATGTAAAAGACCTTGTTTCAAATTTGTTTGGTTAGTTTATATCTTAAATTCATTGATATTTATTCCAATTGAATCCTATTTATTTGATTTAGAAAATAAGTTAGTTTGAATAAAGTAATTGTCTTGATTGAATCTCATTTATCTGTTTTAGAATCAAAATAGTTCGAATAAAATAATTGTTTTTTTATTGAGTCTTATTTATTTGTTTTAAAAATTAAATAATTCGAATAGAATAATTGTTTGAGTTGCGATCCTTTTAAAATTATCTAATTTCTTTTTTGGGTTAATATTTTTTTTTTCTTTGTCAAAATGAATTTTCTCCCTCATGAATGAGGCTCCTAGATCGTGAATGAAAGGTGGCCAAGTCGATATTTCTCTTGTTTTCAAAACCCTTTTAAGTTAGAAATAAAAAATCCTCATTTTGTGTCCAGTGTTTTGGATTATCAAATCACATGGTTCCTTTTACTTTCCTAAAATCATTTTCAAAGGAATTTAAAACCTTTAAAAACTTAAAAAAAAAAAAAATAAATCATTCTAGGTTTTTAGGCCAAAGATCTCACTTTCTTTTTAGAATATGCAACTCAATTTTATATAAGTTGCATTTCTTTTTCTTGGTTTTCCAAAACTTTATTTTTTTTAACATAGGTTTGAATTTGTGCCCCTAAGCTAATGGGAGTACAAAGGTTAAACTTATAAGTATTGAATTGGGACTTGATGGAACCCCTATACAAAATATTTTTAAACACTCATATTCACGGCTAGTTTTCACTTATTTATTGACCCTTTAGAAAAAAAATTTGTTTTGATTATTTTGGAGTATTTTAATTTATTTTTTCAAAAATTTTATGATGTTCTTCACTCTTTGAACTTAATTTTGGAATGTTACTTGAGTAAAAAAGTTTTCCTTAAAGTTGACTTATGATCACCTATTTCAACATGTTATGTTTAGGCCTTCTTATGTATACTCGAGAGTACTTTGCAAAATTAAATTACTTTTTTATTTTTTAATTTAAATTAATATTTTTCCAAGATTTTAGACTTCTTAAAATTGAAATTTGATACATAACATATTAAAAAAATACGCTTTCTTGAGGGAGATATGGTTTTTCAAATTTTCATCTACTGCACATGACCGAATTTGGACAATTGATCAAGTATGGTGTTTTAAAAATTCTTTTGAATGCTTTATGACTTTAGATTTATTTTTTATACAATCTAGACATCTTAAATGAATTGTGTAAATTTTTATATGAATTTAGAAGGCCTCTAGAATTTATTTTTTTTGGTTTTTTTTAATTTAGTTTACATTGGTTATTGTTTTCTACATGGTTCTGAACCTTATGGAACTTTTGGGTGTTTTGGTTTAAATATGATATTTGAATGATTTTTTGATCACTTGAATGATGAACTAGATACATAGAGGATAAAAATTCTTGTAACTAAATTCACCTATTAGATTTTTTTTTTTTTTTAAGATTTATTCTAAGAACCCTACTGTTTTGGCTGAATGTTGAAACTTCTGTATAACACTTACTCTGCTATTTAATCTAGAGTTTTTAGACATGGTGATGATTTGAATTTGACTTGTTTTCTGTAATGTAGACATATTAAGGACATTGAGCGATTTTTCTTGCGATAAAATAATGCTTCTAGTTAATATTTAGGATTTTTCTTGTAAATGTTACCATTATGCTCCTTTGTTGTTTGTTTTGCTTTAGTGTTTAATCTTAGTATTCCTTGCTATTTTATGCATTAGATTAATCTTAACAATGAATTGTATGCAAATCTCTTTTGAATAGATGATATTTTCCTTAGACTCGACATTTACTTTATGTTGTATATACACACACCATGCATGCTAGGATTTAGAATCTCACTATTTGTCATTGCCATTTACTCTAACCTTCTTTATCTTATGGAAGCACTTTGTAAATTGCTTATGCTATCCATGTACGCTTCCTCACCATTGATATCTTAATTGAATAGTTGTGTATGATTCATGTGTGAAGGTCCCTATGCTTGATGTTGTCATTTTGTCGCCTTGATTGTATTTTATTGCACTGATCTAAATGATAATGCATGTTAAGTGATATGCTATCTGAACTAACTTTGATGCCTGTTGATAGCACTTAAGAAGAAGCTCAGGTATGCTTGCTAACTCCGCTTTATGTTTGTGATTGAGAATGCTTGTATGTTTGTTTAATATATTATAGAATTTAGGTCAACACCTTGGCCTTTCCTGTTATCCTTGATTAATCAATTAATTGCCACATTTTCCTCTACCTAGCTAGTAAAGACTTTTTTAGGGCGTCGAGGGGTGCTATCTTTTTCAAGTACCTTTTTGATAGGTAACTTGATCTCCACACCTAGATTCGGGTTTTTTCAAAGACGCATTTTGTTTAAGGAGTCATTTTTCTTAGTATTTTAGTTTCTTATTTTATTCTCTTGAAAAAAAAAAACAAAAATAAGCGGTGGCTCTAGTTTTAATAAAATATCAATTTTTCATCTAAAGAGAGCGAGTCTCACCCACAAGTGGAAACACACATGAAAAATGTGGGTCTATGGGTAGATAAGTAGAAAGTTATTGTAAGCATACATTATCCCATCTCATGCTACTCACCTTGCTTTTCCAGTGCATACGTTAGTAGAAAATTAATTTTATTCCAACATCCCTCTTAATGCACTCTAGTATCAAGTGTAGTCTAATCAATGTAGAAATTAGGCTATGGTTTCATCAATATAATTTAGTGAACTTATTGTAAGTATTTGCAAGTTCATCGTATCTCTTCCAATCTTTAATTTTATTTTTCCTATGTTAATCAAATCAAATGTAAGTTAGCATATTACCCCAACAAGGTCAACCATTTTTTCTTGATTCTTGCAATACAAATTGGTGGTATCATATTTCTATTAATTAGAAAACCATCTTTAAAAAAAATAAAAATAAACTTAAAGTTTGTAGGATTTAGGCCCATAATACATATCATGTTCTTTAATAACTTCTGTCACGTGACCACTTGCACCCTTATATAGAGAAACACTTAGATATACAATGAGGTTTGACCATGTGATCTCTTGTCAAATAAAGCTTTGATATCATGTGAGATAGCCAATTAAGTTTTTAGGAAAATTGGTTGTTCAACATGGTGTCAAAGCCAAGAAAGGAGGATTGAACTCATATCTTCTCCAAAAGGCTCGATTAATCCTATGTTTTATGCTCATTCTAAATATATCAAGTTTAATTATCATTTTGTTCGAGAGAAGATAGCTATGTGCACCATCTTGTCACTTAACATGTTCTCAACTTATATTTTTACTAAGTTTTTGTCAAAGGATATCTTCATCGTTTATTGAGACAAACTAAGAGCTCGTGTTGGTCGTGTGATTAAAAATTTTTTTAAAAATTTTTTTAAAATAGAAAATTGTTTCTAAAAAAATCATATTACTATTTGGTCATTGTTCTTTGTTTTCAATTTTTAAAAACAATGTGAAAATAAAATAATTTTTAGAAAATAAGTAAAAGTTGGTTTCACCAATTTTTAAAAACAAAAGGAAAACAAGGAGAAAATTTCAAAAATCATAAGAAACAAATAAAATTGAATATGATATCATTTTTCTCATCTTTCCACAATCCAATATTGATACATAAAATATTCACATATAATCTTCCTTTAAATTGCATGTACTATTATGAATTTTGTTTTAATCTCTCTAAAAAATTTTATTAAACAAATAAATTCTCAATCAAACTATACTTGATACATAAAATTTATTAATTTTAAAAAATAATTCAAAACTCAAAATCCAATTTAATTAGTACTAGAAAGTCATAAAACTCAATAATCTTAGAAACTCATATACCAAAATTTATTTAAAGTGACTTTATTAGTTTGTTATTTACATATTCATATTTTTGCAAATTTTTTTCACTAGGCAAATAAACTCCAAATCAAACAAGACTTAATGCATTAGATTTATTAATGAATTTATTAATTGTTAAAAATAATTTAAAAGTCAAATAGTGAACCAATTAATACAAAAAAATGATAGATAGAAATTGGTTTAATAAAATCATATTTTTGCAATTTTTTTACTAAGTAAATAAATAAACTCCAAATAAACCAAGAATTACATTGGAGTCATTAATGAGTCCAATAATTTTTAAAAATAATTTGAAACTTAAATAGTGAACTCATTAATACAAGAAATTTATTAATAAAAATTGGTTTACAATTTTTTTTTTTCACGTAATTATATTTTTATAAATTTTCTCACTAGATAAATGAACTTCTAATCAAGCAACACTTTGTATTAAATTTATTATGAGAAATTTTCTCACTATATTGTTCAAAGGAAGTTTTACAAGTGCTTTTGGGAACTTACTTGTTTGGTGTCTTGGCCAGATGAGGCCCTCACCTATTTATAGGCACCAATGGAACACTCTAGAACCTTGGAGGGCTCCTTACAAATCAAGAATATTCTAGAACACCCTACACAATTCTATGTACAAGAACATACAAGAGATCTCTAGAATTCTCTAGAAAGCCTTTGACTCCTCTCATGCCTTCCACCATAGTGTAAAAATGTGTGGACTTCTCTAGGCATCTCTAAAACCTTCCTCACTCTTCCCAATAATGGTTAAGTGTTGATGTCTCTGGGAGTCTCTATAAGTTTCCCACTTCCTATATAAGCCCATGGGGAGGGTCATTTGAAGCATCTTATGACATCTAACTACAAAGACTTAGACATAAGGTTAGTCATTTGTTTGACTAGTGGTTTTTTAAGAAGTTTAAGAAGTTAGGCTTTCCTTCCTCCAAGGAGGGCCAGGACCATTAGAGGTTCAAGTCATGGATTCTAGATAATGAAAAGCATTTTGATGATTTAGGATTCTCCAAAATTCAAAAAGTAACCTTCACTAGTTTTATGTTAGTGAGGAAAGCAAAATAATGGTAGAGAATGGAAAAAAGAATTTTGGGAAGTTAAGAACCAATTATTTGAGATCAATTTAAGAAAGCTTTTTATAGGAAGTACTTTCATGAGAGTATCCAACACAAAAAAAAAAAAAAAGAATAAGTTGACCATTGATTTAGAATAATAAGTTGATGATTGAGTATGAGGTAAAGTTTACTAAGCTTTCCCTTTTGCTCTAGATATTATTTCTACTAAGAGGTGTAAGGCCCATCACTTCTGGGATTGTTTAAATCCTTTTTTGTGGGATAAACTTTCAATTATGGATTTAGAGGTATACTTTGAGGTGGTAAATAAGGTGCTTTTAACTAAGAGAGCTATTAAAAGAGTCTAAAAGTTCAAGGAACAACAACATAAGAGAGGCAAACATAATGAAGTGTAAAAGAAATTTGGTTCAATTGAGGGCCAAAACCCTCTAAATACAAGGCAATACTCGTATCAAAGGCCAACTGTGGTATTCCCTATCTACGAGAAGAGGCATAGAGACAAACCATGTTATAAGAAAACAAAAGTTTATTTCATATGTGGCATCCACAAGGCCATATGGCTATAGATTGTCTTAATAGGAAGGAGCTTCAAAGTAGAGTTGAGGATGGAATGCCTAAACTATTTGTTCAAGGCTGGGTATTTTCCATGATTTTGCAATATATTCAAAACATTTTACATGTGGCGTCAAGTATCCCCAAGTTTTTAACACACTATTTAGAGTTTTAAATGAATTGGGTTACTCATTCATTATTCTTTTACCTTCAATGGATTGTTACACTCACTAGGTCTAAGATTAGGTTATGGTACTAGCATTTCTACAAATTGGTTAAAGTCTTCCATGGAATCGGTTTTCCCAATAGAATGTTCCAGTGTTTTTTTTAAAAAAAAAGAAATAAATAAATAAATATGAATAAATAAAGAATAGAATATAAGGCCTCGTTTGGTAACCATTTTTTAAAACAATTTTGAAAATTAGTTTTTAACAACAAATTTTGAAAACTCTTCTCTTTATAATGTTTTGTAGAACAAAGTCTATTTAGAACCTGAAATGTTTTAACCTGTTTTTAATATTTTTAAATATGTATTAAAAATAATTACCTATTTTTTTAGTTTAAATCATTACAAATGTTTGTATAATTATTTTTTACAACAATTTTTTAAAAATAAGTGAAAACAATTAAAAGATGTTCTCTAAAAACATTCTGTTTTCTGTTTTTGAGAACATAACACAGAAAATAGTTTTTTGTTCTTAGAGAACAGAAAACAAAAAACAGTTTCTAATTATTAAACATTTTTTTTTCCAGTTTTTTTGTTATGAAAAACAAAAAAACTGTTATTGAAAATAATTATCAAACAAACCCTAAGTTGTTTAAGAAAGAAAGTTGAAGTAACTAATGTTAGTATCCATTTAGAAGGGAATGGATTGTCTTCTCTAGTGAGTTAATGATTTGTTAATGAAAGGATTTGAATGGTGAAATGAAAGCTTAATAACTAAGCAAATTTTGTAAAGAGGGGGAGATTGTAGCACCCCAACCCCGAAGTTTAAGTCATTTCGTAATTTAGTGTCTTCTTTATTAATC
The DNA here is from genome assembly GCF_004353265.1 of Vitis riparia. NCBI lineage: Eukaryota > Viridiplantae > Streptophyta > Magnoliopsida > Vitales > Vitaceae > Vitis > Vitis riparia. Next base: position 12,071,163 of record NC_048443.1, read on the forward strand.
TATTATTTCAAATTCATTTTTAGTGGCTATGTAATCATCTAAATGTTGTATTGAAAATATTTTAATCTAGGTTTGAGGCAAAACTTGAGATTTCTTTTAGAAATCATATACAGTACAAGAATGAGGTTATGAATATTAAATCAAATTGAGTAGATGATTTTAATGGATTTTAAAGGTGTTGAAATCATGTGTATCAAATGTGAAAAGAATTAATTACATAGATTAGAAAGAAAATGATTCAAAAACACAACCAGCCATGAGGTTGGCTTGGCTTTTAGATTGATCATGACTGCTGCTCTAGTGCAAGTGGTGGAGAAAAAAAAATGAAAATAATAATAATAATAATAATAATAATAATTTAATAAATGTCAGTTTGTGACTGACATGATCTACTGATAATTGAAGCAGAAAGGCGAACTTAAAAAATAATAATAATAATAATTTAATAAATATAATTAACTTAATTGTGTGGATACAATGCCCACGAAAGAGTGCATGTAAATAAAGATAATAATACTATTAATAATAAATTTAGTCTATATAATTAAAAGAAATGGATTCTCGGACACAAAGTTTGGAAGGAACACAAGTTTTGTAAAATTTTGAAACTTACTAATTAAATTGTTAGTGGTTGGAAAGTTGGAAAGAATATTAGTGACAATAATATCTACATAAAAAAATTGTAAGGAATCCTTAATTATAAATTTGGATAAATATCCAACACTAATAATTAATTATTTTGACCTATGTTATGTTAGGTGTAGATTAAGTTTTTCAAGAATTTAAGGCCTGTAACTTTTTTCGAAAATACTTTTGAAAAACGATTTTTGAGAAAATTATTTTATGATGTTTTATAAAACAAATATCTATTTGTGAACTTGAAATATTTTTAATATATTTGTTATATTTTTAAATATATTTAAAAATATAACAATATTTGTAGTGTTTTATTTTTAATCATTTTTTATATAATTTTTTTTTTAAATAATCATTAAAAAACAAGTGAAAACAACTAAAAACAACTAAAAATGTTATTTAAAACACTCTATTTTTATTTTTTTTAAGCATATAAACCTTTTTTTTTTTGTTTTTGTCTTTTGTTTTTAAGAACATAAAACTCTTTCTATTTTTTGGTTGTGAAACATGTTTTTTTTTTTTTTTTTTTTCGAAGAACAAAAAATTATTTTTGAAAATAGTTACCAAACTGAACTTAAGTGTCTCCCTCCATGTAAGGATTAATAGTACAATAAACTATTTTATAATTTATTATATATTTTTCATCCATTTTTTTGAAGCATCAAACTGGTTGAATTCCTTAAATTAAAGAAGATTAAGCAATATTTATGAAATATACTCTTATCTATTCATTAATTCATAAAAATAGAGTCACATGACTTATTTGATTTATTCCTCAATTGACTTTTTATTTATTAGGATTATTTTCAAACACTAGTTATTACTAACCATTTGTTAGTTGGAATCCTTAGTGAGAGGAGTGATACAATGCAATCTTAACAAATAAGGGAGGTTATTAACCTTTAATATATCGTTGGTAGGAAATCGTTCTATCCACCAAAACATTTGAGGCTAGTCATTTAGTGGAAGTCTCACTATTTGAGTATAATGTTAATATTAGTGAACCAAAGTAAAATGTTATTTATATAAGTCTTTTGAATATGAATTGACCATGCAAAGTGTATTTCATTGTTTTGATGGGATAAACACAAACAATTCACAACTAGATTTTATCCCCTCTTGTAAGAACCTAATAGGAATAAATCAAATAGAGTAACAAGAATTCACCCAATCAACAAGTATTTGAACACCAACAATTTTAGCGTGGAAAACCTTCTCCAATGTGAGAAGTACAAACCATGGGACCCTTAGGCCACTTAAAAACTCCACTAATATAATCAATGGGTAATTCTCTTTAGATAAAAGTAGAGTCATACATCAACCATATCTTAAGACAAATTAATCTTGGCAATTTCAACAACTTTGCATAAAGACAATGGAGAAATCTCACCAAACACAGTCGTTGTTCTCGGATTGAAATATAACTATTTCAAACTCCAAATCCAATCTCCACTGTTAGAATGAAGATCAATGAGTTCTGAAAATTCTCACCAAAAATCAGTTCAATCGAACCACATATTAACCTTTATCGGAGCTCATGATTAAAACTGTCCAGATAGAAAACTCACCAAAACAAAGGCTCTGTTCTCGGACTGAAAGATGACCGTCTGAAACTCCAAATCTGATCTCCACCATTCAATTGAAGATCAATGAGTCATGAACCTCTCCTCCAAATTTTAAGTCGATCGGCCCACAGACGAAGCGGGATCGAACCTTTGATGAAGTCTGGACAATGAAGAAAAAAACTAAGTTTTTCTCTCTAACTTCAAAAAATGGTGGTTTTCCCCTTCTCTCTCTTTTCTCCTTTTATTCTCTTTTTCTTCTACCTTCAGTGACTGCAAAAAAAATTGGAGGAAGAAGAAGAAGAGGGATTCTTCTTCTAACCCTTTTATATAAAGGCCTAAGTGGCCTTAAATTTTGGGTTCTTAATTTAGGCCTTCCACATGAGGAAAAACCCAACAAATCTTCCCATTTCCAATTATGTGGAGGACTCGTCATCCCGACGATTGAACAACAAACTTCAAGTTTCTCCTTTAGTAAGGACTTCGTTAACATATTTGAGTCATTTTGATCGGTATGTATCTTCTCAAGTTCAAACAAGTTGTCATTGAGAGCATCTCTCATCCAATCATACCTCACATCAATGTGCTTCGATCTTGCATGAAAGGTAGAATTTTTACTAAGGTGAATAACGCTCTGGTTATCACAATATACCACATAGCGTTGCTGCTTAAACTCGAGCTCATGTATGAAACACTTCATCCATAAAAACTCTTTACATACTTCTATTGTAGCAATGTACTCTACCTCTATTGTAGAAAGTGCAACACATTTCTATAGTCTTGATTGCCAAGACACAACACCTCTTAAGAATGTCATCAAATAGCCTGAAGTAGACCTTCTATTATCTACATCCCCTGCCATGTCTGAATTAGTGTAGCTAACAAGTACTGGTTTCCCACTTCCAAAAGTGAGTTTCAACTTAGAAGTGTCTTGCAAATATCTCATATCCACTTAACTACCTCTCAATGTAGTCTTTTGGGATTAGATAGAAAACGACTAACAACACCAACTGCATAAGCTATGTATAGTCTAGTACATATCATGACATATATCAAACTTCCTACTGCTGAGGCATACAGAACTCTTCTCATGTCTTCCTTCTCCTTATTGGTAGAAAGGTTATGTCTACTGCTTAGCTCAAAGTGACTAGCTAGAGGAGAACTAACCATTTTAGCTTTGCTCATGTTAAATCTTTTAAGCACCTTTTCAATATATTGCTCCTATGACATATACAACTTCTTAAATGCTCTATCTCGCTCAATTCTAATACCAAGAATTTTCTTTGTTGGCCCCAAATCCATCATGGAAAAGGATTTGCTTAACCACTTCTTCAACTTATCAATTCTTGAAACATTTATGCCAACAATCAATATATCATCAACATAGAGCAACAATATAACAAAATCATCATTAGAGAATTTTTGCACAAATACACAATGATCATAAATAGTTTTTCGGTAGCCTTGCTCTCCCATAACTGATTTAAACTTCTTATACTACTGCCTCAGTGACTACTTCAAGCCATAAAAACTTTTCTTCAACTTACACACATAATCCTCTTTTCCTTTTATCGTGAAACCCTCTGGCTGTTCCATATAAATTTCTTTGTCTAAATCACCATGGAGAAATGCAGTCTTAACATCCATCTGCTCAATCTCCAAATCAAGACTAGCTGCCAAGCCCAAAACTATACGAATAAACAACATCTTAACAACAGGAGAAAAAATCTCATCAAAATCAATACCTTTCTTTTGAATGAACCCTTTGACAACTAATCTAGCTTTGTAACATGGCTATGAAGTGTGTTCTTCTTGCTTCACTCTGTAAACCCACCTGTTCTTCAAAGCTCTTTTCCTTTTGGCAACTTGACAAGCTCAAAAGAATGATTCTCATGCAATGACTTCATCTCATCTTGCATAGCATCAACCCACTTCATCTTATTTTCATCTCCCATGGCTTCCTCATAACTTTCAGGTTCTCCCCAGTCAGTTAGTAATACATAATCATCAACAAAATATCGTGTTGAAGGATGTTGGTCTCTGGTAGGCCTCTTGAGTGGAATATCCGATGGAGCCTTTGCTACTGGTGACTGCTGATGAACATCATCTTCCATCTCAACCTGTGTAAGAGTTTCAACATCACCAATGTCATGTTGGTCATCATGTGCTTTATCTTCAACCTGTGTAGGAAGATGTGTCAAAGGAAATGGACTTAAGTCAGTCAGATTATCACTATACTAAAACTTTGTTGCATCAGTCTTCTCAATGTCCTATATAGTATGATCTTCCGTAAACACAACATTTCAACTTCTTACAAGCTTTTTCTGCATCGGATTATAAAACCTGTAACCAAGCTCATCCTGACCATAGCCAATGAATACACAAGGTCTTGTCTTAACATCAAGCTTAGACCTCTCATCTTTCGGAATGTGCACAAAAGCCTTGCATCCAAAGACACGCAAGTGATCATAAGAGATTTCATTATCTGACCAAATTCTATCTGAAACATCAAATTCTATAAAAACACATGGTGTATGATTGAGAACATGTACAACAGTATTCAAAACCTCACCCTAAAAGGATCTTGGCAACTATGACTGCAAAAGTAAACATTTCACCCTTTCAACCAGTGTCCTATTCATTCTCTCAGCCAACCCATTCAGTTGAGGAGTCTTAGGAGGTGTCTTTTGATGTCGAATACCATGTTGTCTACAATACTCATCAAAAGGACCATAATATTCATTCCCATTATCAGTCCGGATGCATTTCAATTTTTCACCAGATTGTCTCTCAATAAGAGCATGAAACTGCTTAAATAGCTCTAACACTTGGTATTTTGTTTTCAAGGTAGACACCTAAATCTTTCTTGAATGATCATCTATAAAAGTCACAAAATATAGAGATCCACCAAGTGTTTTTGTTTTCATAGGACCACACACATCATAATACACTAAATCAAGCATACCTGGCTTCCTTGTATGGCGATGTATTTTGAATGCAACTCTGGTCTGCTTTCTTACTAAGCAATGAGCACACCTTTTCAAAGATCCCTTCTTCATACTAGAAAGAAGATTCTTCTTAGCCAAAATCATCAAGCCCTTCTCACTCATGTGATCGAGTTTGTTGTGCCAAAGCTCAACTATGCTATCATCATCCACTGCATTGATATTGGAATCAATTACCCTTGCCTGCATCAAATACAATGAGGAGCACTTATTTCCTTTTGTTACCACCATAGAACCTCTAGTGAGCTTCCACTGACTATCACAAAAGGTGTTGCAGAACCCTTCATCATCAAGCTTACCTGTGGAGATTAAATTCATGTGGATATCCGGAATGTTTTGACATTCTTCAAAATCAACACGGAACCATTACTAGTCTCTAAACGCACATCTCTCATACCAATGGCTTTAGCTGAGCCATCATTACCCATCCTAACACTTCCAAAATCACCTAATGTGTAGAATGTAAAGAAATCTTTCCAAGGTGTAGCATGGATTGAGGCACCACTATCAATCACCCAAGTAGTCTCCTAGCAAGCAAAATTAACAACATCACTATCATAAACAATAAGGAAATCTAAAGAGGTAGTGGCAACTCGATCATCCTCACCACCATTGTCATTCTTCTTGTCCTTCACTTTCCCTTGTTTCATATCTCTCTTCAATTGGCGACAATACTTCCTTATATGCCCTTTCAAATGGCAACAGTGACACTCAACATTGGCAAACTTGTTAGTCTTGCTTTTTCTTCTATCTCTGTTCTTCGGACCTCTACTCTTACTCCTCCCCCTCTTTTCAGTAACTAGAACATCTTATTGTGAAGAACCCTATGACTTTCTTCTCATCTCTTCATTCAGAACACAACTCTTAACAAAATCCATATTCATAATACCATCTGGGGCTGAGTTAGACAAAGAAGTTCTAAACGTCTCCTACGAGTCCAGCAATGTACCAAGAAGCCACAACCCTTACACCTCTTTCTCAAACTTGATATTCATTCCAACCAACTGATTAATAATACCTTGGAATGTATTAAAGTGATCTGTCATAGGAGTTCCATCTTGATACTTCAAGCTAATCATTTTCTTGATCAGAAACAATTTATTATTACCACTCTTTCGAGTATATAACTGTTCGAGCTTGTTCCATAGACTCTGTGCATGTTTCTCTTCACTAACATGATTGAGAACATTATCATCTACCCATTGTCTGATATAACCACAAACCTGTCAATAAAGTAAATTCCATTCTAGATCAGTTTTATTTTCTGGCTTTTCAGAAGCAAACACAGGCAAATAATAATCCTTCACATACAATAAGTTTTCCATCTTTCCTTTCCAAACATGATAATTTGAGCCATTTAGAGTAATCATTCTGCTTGTATTGCTTTCCATATTCTACACAAGGCACAAATTATCTTGAACCAATGCTCTGATACCACTTTGATGGGATAAACACAAACAATGTACAACCATATTTTATTCTCTCTTGTGAGAACCTAATAGGAATCAATCAAATAGAGTAACAAGAATTCACTAAATCAACAAGTATATGAACACCAACAATTTTAGCGTAGAAAACCTTCTCCAATGTGAGAAGTAAAAACCACGGGACCCTTAGACCACTTAAAAACTCCACTAATATAGTCAATGAGTTACACAATTCTCTCTAAATAAAAAAAAGAGGCATACATCAACCATATCTTAAGACAAATTAATCTTGGCAATTTCAACAACTTTGCATAAAGACAATGGAGAAATCTCACCAAACATAGTCGCTGTTCTTGAACTGAAATATAACTATTCTGAACTCCAAATCAAATCTTCACCGTTCATAATGAAGATCAATGAGTTCCAAACGTGCTCACCAAAAATCAGCTCAATCGAACCACGGATTAATGTTGATCGGAGCTCATGATCAAAACTGTCCGGATAGAAAACTCACCAAAACAAAGGCTCTATTCTCGGACTGAAAGATGACCGTCCAGATCTCCAAATCCGATCTTCACCGTTAAGATTGAATATCAATGAGTCACAAATCTCTCCTCCAAATTTCAAGTCGATCGGCCCACAGAAGAAGCAGGATCAAACCGTTGATGAAGTCTGGACAGTGAAGAAAAAAAACTGAGTTTTTCTCTTTAACTTCAAAAAATGGTGGTTCTCCCCTTCTCTCTCTTTTCTCCTT